>NW_007247207.1:402176-723469 GCF_000164805.1 Carlito syrichta
AAAAAAAAAAAAAAAAAAAGAAGCCGGGCTCGGTGGCTCAGCCCGTAATCACATGCCTTCAGAGGCTGAGGTGAGTGGATTGCCTGAGCCCACGGGTTCCAGACCCGCCTGGGCAACTTGGAGAGACCTCATCTCTACAATAAATCAAAAAATCAGCTGGGCGTGGTAGTGTGAACCTGTAGTTCCAGCTACTTGGAAGGCTGAGGCGGAAGGATCGCCGGAGCCTAGCAGGTCAAGGCTGCGGTGGCCCAGAGCGGCCACTGCACTCCAGTCTGGGCGACAGAGTGAGACTCCAACTCAAAAAAAGAAAAAAAAGAAAAAGAAAATGCTTGAGTGTGTATGTGTGTGTGTGTATGTGTGTGTGTGTGTGTGTGTGTGTGTGTGTGTGTGTGTACGCATTTGTACATGCTATGAAGATGATCAAATTCTTCTTGAAGATCCAAAACCTTTCTATTCAAGGCTTAAAATGAAGGGAATGCACCCTATGGGAAGCATTCATCCAACCTGCACACAAATGTTTTGGCTGTGAGGTAGTAGAGACATATGGAAATCATTTTCCTTACATAAAACATGGCTGACATAAGTCACACCTAAACAAAGGTTTCTACGATCTTCAAGAGCCAGAGTAGTTTAGAGTAAAGGTATAACTCTACTATTCTACTTAAATGTCAATGATCCAAAGAAAGTGAGAAACTTATTTTTCAGTCTTAAAAGGGACTCATTATGGAAGATCATTATTTGCTTAAGTTATTTTTAAGTATATGTACTTGCTTGCTATTGTAGTACCATTCTATTTTACTGTTTTTTATTTTAATGGAGGTAAAGTTATATTTCACATTAAGGAATCTAGAAGTCAATTTTACCTAAGTTATAGGTGAGAGAAAGTATATATATTTTTTTAATTGCATGGAGAAAACGTCTAAGGCAGAGATGGCAAATAGGTTTCATACTGAGGGCCAATTTTAATCAATTGGTAGTGACTATATGAAACATGGGTTGAAAAGGAATCTAAAGTGGTATTCAGGCTTCGTAGGAATAAGAACCATTATTAATTAATGATGTCTGCAGTGGACACTGGAATGGAAAGCTGCAGCATTTTTCATGTGTATCCATCGAACCTAAGTGTGGTTAAATTTTGCTAGCTCTTCTTAAGTATCCTTGATATTTTAAGGGCATATTCAAAAATTATAACTTATAGAAAATCAGTTACATGTACTATAATAAAGAGACCTGGATCTATTAAGAAAAAATAAATAAAAGAGATCAAAGTGAGCCAATGACATTGGTTAAGCCATACAACTAATGTGTACATTATCGAAGCATCATACATTTGGCCCTTGACTTTGACTGCCAATTGAAAGGGAAAAAATGGTTATATATTTCACAGTGTCCCTAAGCTTAAAAAGAATACTTTTCCAGGTGGTTTACACACCTTCTTGATACGATTGGTCAAAGACTTTAAAGTTATTAAGATGAAAGAATAACATATAGTCAAGAATACCCTTGACAAAAATACAACAGTGAACTTAATAGGCCTGTTTTATGAAGCATGGCTTTCCATATAAGTTGATAGCATACCATTAAAATAGAATTTGGTTTTGCAGAAGATCAACCAAATATGCTCTCTACTGATCTTTTTAAGTTATATTTTTAATATCCAAGTCAAGAAATCTTTGAATATTGATTTTTTCCCCCAGTTTTTAGGTAATTGATGAGAGACTACAAGCCTAAGATTGTTCACTAGCATGTATTTATGGTGCATTCCTTTCTGTGACCAGGTATGGATAAATTTGCACACAATAACAGTCAACCTGATTGAAATAAGGGTCAATCTCTGTCTGGTCAGTGTCGCTCTCTTCCACCAGCAGGAGTTAAAACATTCAACCTTTTATGTATAGCCACTGATACACAAAAGTGTATATAATGTGTGTATTTAGCACACAGTTCCAGTTTTTTTCTTTTGTTTTATTTTCAATCCAGTGGAACTTTAGTTATAAAAATAATAGAATATAATTCGACAACACAGAAATTCATTATTTGGAAGCATAGTTGCAGAAGAAAAGAGCCACCCAATCAAGGAGGTTAACAAAAGCATTTGTGAATCTTGGAAGATTTTCTCTCTAGCCTAGAGCTTTTGAATTTGGGTTTATGAATCCTCATAGGCTAATTAGCTTGGCCGCTTAGAGCATGGTGCTAATGATGCTAAGGTCAGAGAGTTGGTCTCCTGGGAGTCTGTGAGCTTTGAGTAGAAAAAAATAAAATCATTTCCACAGTCGTAGTTTGAACCTTTATTCATAGTCATCCATCTCACAATGTCTCATTCTCAATCCTAACTCAGACCAGGTAGGAGCAAGTGGATGTTCAAGGCCACCTTCCACTGCCATCTGATTGATTGGTGGCGGACTACTCTTAAAAAGAAGAAATTCTTATGACTTGTGCTTTTTAGTTAAATTCAAAATGCTATTTCCGTGCCAAAATATACATTGATCTTTCTAAGTTATTTTCAACTTGATTCAACATAGATAATGAAATCTAGATATAAGAAGGCAGAGTAACATTTATTGAACATCTATTGTGTCTGGATTTTGGATACCTTATATGCATTTGTTATATATATATATATATATATATATATATATCACATCAACCTTTGTGAAGAATGGACATACATATGCATGTAAATATTTGTAACTTCAAGACTAGTTTTTGTGTATTGGAATTAGACAGACTAGAGATGTATCTCCTAATCCCTTAATAACTAGAGTATTAGGTAACTTCATGTAAGTTACTCAGCTTCTCAAACCCCAGCTTTTTGTAATTAATTGGGGATATTAATTGTACCTATCTCACATCACAGAGGTAATGTTAAAATAAAGGGGAATGATATATATTAAATGCTTAGCAGTGCCTAGGACACGGCAGCATTTAAGAGAGAGGAAAAAACAGACAGGCAGAGAGAGAGAGAGAGACTCATCCAAGTAAACATTTTTTTCATATTCTTGTACCTTGACAATAACATCTTAATAAAAACGGTGAGCACATTTTTTTGTGTGTAAAATAAATATTTCTGACTTTTCTTCTCTCGGTTACTCAACTCTGCCATTGTAGAAAGAAAGCAGCCATAGGCAATGCATAAACAAATGATCATGGCTGTGTTCTAATAAAACCTTATTTATCAAAAGAGGCAGCAGGCCAGATTTGTCCCATTGGCTATATTTTGCCAACTAATCCTTGCTCTAAAAAACTTTTTATGCTATTGTGTTACATATTAATAATCTACTAAATTCACCTTTACAAAGTGAGACTTTTCGATCTCGAATAAGCTTTAAATTTGCATTACTGTTAATTTTCTATTGTTGTCTTTCAAAGCTTCTTTTTTCAGCTAATGTAAAGATCAGCTAAATTTGACCATAATTACAATGTTGTTAGAAATTAACAAGAAAGTAGGGAATGATAGATATATTTAAAAGCATTTACGAGAGAGAAAGAATCTCAGCATGCATCCCTTTCCTATTTCCCAAATTATTAAAAATTAATAAAGCAAAATGATGAACTAGGATTTTGAAATCAGGTACCTTGGAGTACAATCAGAATTCATCTTATTTCTGGAAAAAATCGTTGCTTGTCTACGGGTTATGGAAACCTCTGGATTCTCTCCTGTCACCTGGACATTCTGAATTCCAGGCCCTAATATCTGTCCTCTACAGGAGAAGAGTCTCAGCACTGTTGGCAGAATTATAAATAAATTTTAAATAATGGCTTAGAGAATGTTAAAGGAAAATAAATTGCACAAAAATATTTTTAAAATTTTGTTTATAATTGACACATAATAATTATACATGTTTGGGGCAAGCACAGTGTGATGTTTCAGCACATATTGCATGTTGATCAAATAAGAGTGTAAGCATGTGCATTACCCCAAATCTTTATCATCTCTTTTTGATAATAACTTTCAAGATCCTCTTTTCTAGCGATCTTGAAATATACATCATCATATTATACAAAATACTGTTATTCAATACAGAGTAACTCTACTATGCAATAGAACACCAGAATTTTTTTTTTTTAAGTTGGAGTCTCACTTTGTCACCCAGACTGGAGTGCAGTGGCACACTCACGGCCACCCTAGCATCGACCTGCTGGGCTCTGGCGATCTCTCTGCCTCAGCCTTCCAAGCAGCTGAAACTACAGGTGTGCACCACCATGCCCGGCTAATTTTTTTATTTTTGATTTTTTTTTTGAGTTGGAGACTCACTGTCATCCAGGATGGAGTGCAGTGGCACACTTACGGCCACTGCAGCCTTGACCTGCTGGGCTCAGGAGATCCTTCCACCTCAGCCTTCCAAGTAGCTGGAACCACAGGCAAGTGCCAGCAAGCCAGGCTAATTTTTTTATTTATTACAGAGATAGGTCTCACCATGTTGCCCAGGCTGGTCTTGAACCCGCAGGCTCAGGTAATCCTCTCGCCTTGGCCTCCCAAAGTGCTGGGATTACAGGCTTGAGCCTCCACACCCGACCAGAACACCAGAATTTTTTTTCCTATCTAATTATAATTTTGTACCCATTGACCAACCTCTTCTCATCTCTCCTCCCTCCTCCCCTCCCTAACCTCTGGTAACCAGTATTATGCTCTCTACTCATATGAGATCAACTTTTTTAGATGCCACATGTCAATGAAATCAAGCGTTATTTGTCTTTTTGTGCCTGGCTTGTTTCAATTAGCATAATATCCTCCTGGTTCATTCATTATCTTTTTAGCTGAATAATATTCCATTGTTTATAATTATCACACTTTATCCAGTCATCATCAGAGGGACATTTAGGCTGATTCCATCTCTTGGATATCATGAATAATGCTTCAATAAACATGGGACTTTAGCCATCTCTTTGACATTCTGATTTTAATTCCTTTGAGTATATACCCAGTAGTTAAATTGCTGGATTGTTGGTAGTTCTGTTTTTAATTTTTTGAGGAATCTCCACACAGTTTTTCATAATGGTTGTACTAACATATATTTCCACAGACAGGGTTTAAGAGTTCCCCTTTCTTCATATCCCCCAATCAGAATTATTTTTTTATTTTTGATAATAGCCATTCTATTAATAATTGGAGCGAGATTATAGTTCATTGTGGTGTGATCTGCATTTTCCTAATGATTAGTGATGCTGAGCATTTTATATACCTACTATTCATTTTGCATGCCCTCTTTTGAGAACAACGTGTATTTAGGTCTTTTGCCCATTTTTAAATTAAATATCCCGGGAAGGTTTTTGTTGATGTTAGGTTATTTGAGTTCCTTATATATTCTATATATTAACCTCTGGTATGATGAATAGTTTGCAAACATTTTTCTTTCATTCTACAGGTCATTTCTTTGTTCCATTAATTGCTTTCTTTGCTGTGCAGAAGCTTTTTAGTTTGATATAATCTCATTTCCCTATTTTTGCTTTTGTTGCCTGTGCTTTTGGGGTATTATCCAAAAAATCCTTGCCCAGACCAATGTCATGTCAATGTCAACTTCCCCTGTGTTTTCTTCTACTATTTCAGAGTTTTGAGTCTTACATTTAAGAATTTCAGCCATTTTGCAATGTATGAGGTGAGATGAATGTCTTGTTTCAATTTTCTGTTATGTGGATATATAGTTTTTCCAGAAGCATTTATTGAAAAGACTGCCTTTTCTCCAATGTGTGTCCTTGGCACATTTGTCAAAAATATATTGGCTGTGAAAGTGTGGATTAATTTCTGGGCTCTCTATTTCACTCTGTTGGTCTATGTGTCTGCTTTTAGGTCAATACCATGCTATTTGTGTTACTGTAGTTTTGTAGTATATTTTAATTTCTGGTAGTGTAATGCCTCCTACTTTGTCTTTTGGTTTTTGTTTTTGTTTTCCTCAGGCTTGCTTTCGCTATACAGAATTTTGTATGTATGTGTTTCAGGATGAATTTCAGAAATGCTCAAAAATATTTTCCTGTATTTTCTTAATTTTGATTTATAACCACTACCATCCTGAATATGTGTAAAATTTCTTTAAACAGGGAGATTATTTTTAATACTCTTTTTCTGGCTTTTAGGCAAAGAGATCCCACCAAAGATAAGAAGTGGTCACTCATTAAATAATATATTTTGAGGTTCAATCAATTCCAATAACATTTAACTTAGTATGTATAAGCCAGTCTTACATTAGAAAAATGGAAGTCCTTTACAAAAAGGGGAAGGTTTGAGAAGAGAAAGAAGAGGAAATTGTCAGGGCTTTTGTCAATGTTTTGGTAAAACACATACAAAATAGAATAATTTTATTTGGTTTCATCCCTTTCAGTTTGACCTGTCACTTACAGCAAAACACTTTTTCTACTAGCTTCCTGACTACTCAGTGATTTTTATTTTGTTAGCATTGTTTCTTCCATGTAAGTCTGACATACTTTGAAAGAAGAATATTGGCCAGGCTCGGGGGCTCAGCTTGTAATCCCAGCACTTTGGGAGGTCGAGGCAAGTGGATTGCCTGAGCCCGTGGATTCGAGACCCACCTGGGCAACTTGGTGAGACCTCATCTCTACAATAAATCAAAATGAGCCAGGCGTGGTAGCGCGCGCCTGTAGTTCCAGCTACTTGGAAGGCTGAGGCGGGAGGATCGCCGGAGCCCAGCAGGTCATGGCTTTGGTGGCCGGGAGCCTGCCACTGCTCTCCAGTCTGGGAGACAGTGAGACTCCAACTACTAAAAAAAAAAAAGAAAAAGAAAGAATGTTGGCTACTTCTTCACTTAGATTGAACAAATAGTACCACAAAATTCATAAGAGCAAAGGCCTTGCCATTTCTCTCTATGAATCATAGTGCTGACATCTCTTCAAAACTCAGGTGAAGATTTTATTATGAGCTCTCGGCAGAGAATAGTGCACGTTTATATCATGGAAGCATCTGCTCCCTGATGCAGATGATTAGAAATAGGTGAGAATATGCCGTACTCGATGGCTCAGCCTGTAATCCCGCGCCTTTGGGAGGCTGAGGTGAGTGGATTGCCTGAGCCCGCAGGTTCGAGACCCGCCTGGGCAACTTGGCGAGACCTCATCTCTACAATAAATCAAAAAATTAGCTGGGCGCAGTAGCGCACGCCTGTAATTCTGGCTACTTGGAAGACTGAGGCGGAAGGATCGCCAGAGCCCAGCAGGTCGAGGCTGTGGTGGCCGGGAGCGGCCACTGCACTCCAGTTTGGGTGACAGAGTGAGACTCCAACTCAAAAAAAAAAAAGAAAAAAGAAATAGGTGAGAATAAAACTAGCCCCACCGCACTGTCTCATAACTGCTTGATGAAGACCATCTAATTTCTTCTTCTCAAATGTGGGTGAGAAATTCTAGGATGTTTCTCTTTGTCACAACTTGAATTTCCTAGCACCCATGGCAAATGTTAGTTAAAAATAACACAATTAAAGTTGTAAAGAAAGAATAGCTAAAATATTGTTTAATTTTTTCAAGATGGAAGTAATTTCTGACAAGACCATGCCTTCATTATATCTGAATACACATATTCTGTCTCCCCAGGCCCAGGAGTTTATTAAGAAGATTCCATTTGGCAAACCTTATAATTAAGTCTAAGAGGAGTCCTGCTAATTAGTTGCCAGTTCCAAAGTACCAGCACAGTCCAATCACACTGAAAGTTTGGTATGACATAGAAGAAATTTTATCCTTTCATGTGCATGGTGAATATTTGTGGCATTGCCAAAATGCTTTAACAAATTTGCTCATAGATTATTTTGTTTAACATAATTACATTTTCTCTGGAATTATTGATAGCTAACAAAGAAATATAATTATTCAAAGGAATTGGACACCACGCCTCTTCAACCTCATCTCAAAGGCAGAAATATGACTTGGGTCAGTGAACATTTACAGGAAGGTAACCAGCCTAGCTGAAAGGGGCATGCTAGATTGTTCCAAAATTTCAGCAGTATGGATGAACTCTGAAAAAGGCCTAAAACTTGAAAGAAATTTGACTGTACCCAGTGGAAATTAGACTCCAAGAAAATAAGGATTAGTATTGACACTATACCCTTTGAGGACACTATATATAGTGGCTTTGGCTGAGACATTATTATAAGTAAGAAGGATTGTTGAAAACCAGTGTAATTATATAATGTGCTTAGGCAATAAAGTCATATTGCTTCTATTATAAGCATACCAAAATATGGCACTTGGCATTTACATTTGTTTTCTTTTCAAAACCAACCTTATTTAGTTTATTCAGCCCTTGGGAACCCAGTAGGTTGAACATTTGTATTTCTACTTAATAGATAAAGAAACTATTGCCCAAAATGGTTCATACCATCTCTGTTCAGAGAAGTTGATAGTAACAGGATTCATACTTCAACCATCACATTTTCTAAATTTATTTTTTTAATAGAAAAAGTGGTGCATTGTTTTTAGTAATGCCTAGAAGGGAGTGAGTCATAATATTTTACTAGTGATTCTTGTCCTTCACATGATTTTTAATAATCACCTAACATTATCACTTTACTGTATAGGCAAAAACAATATACATAGCACAAAGACTATTTCAAAGTTCAATCCTCTACATGAGGAAAGTAATTTCATATTTTGAATTATTCTTTGTCACTTTTAAACTCTGTGACCACCATGGATTCTATGGAAACTCACAAACAAGGGAAACTAAACAGGAAACCCTCTATTTTTTTTATTATCAGCAGGAAATTTAGCTCAGGAAGTACAATAAAAACTTGGCCATTCAGAATCCTTAGGGAATGGATCCTTCCAGAAAGTCAAGCTTTGGAAATCTCTCAGGGCAAACTCCCTTAAGTCTTGAAACTAGGTTATTTAATTATTTTGAATTGAAACATTCTGAAAATGTACAAGACATTCTCTGCATGTTAAACTGAATTGGTTATTTCTTAGTTAAAGGCATTTTAACGCAAATCATTTGCTTTATACTACTTAGATGCCCTTAGATTCAACCAAGGAATGTAGGAGCACTTCAACAATTAATTAAATCACACAAGTTTGTGTGTGTGCATGTGTGTGTGCATGCTAATTGTGTTTGCCTTTGGAAGATTTTCTGTCACCTGCCTTGCAATCAACCCTCATTCATTCTTTAATAAACTCTCTTTCTGACTTTAATTTGCAAAATTGAGTATAAATAACTAAGCCTGTTAAAATTGTAATAAGGTAAAAGTAAAGAGGCTGTAGGTGAAAGCCTGAGTTCTTCTACAGATGTCTAGAAGATGGCTTTATCTCATAGACTTGTAATACCACAAAAACTAAATAAGATTGGTTTTGCAGTCTGAATTTAATTAGTGTTCTTAACTGTGTAAACACAATCTAAGACAGAATAGTTTTAAAAAACTTAAAGATAATGGTACAATAGACATGCATATGAGTTCAATGAAAATTTGGGTCCTTGGGGATTTGGAAGAAAATATCTCATGCTCAAATTTCCCTTGGAATCAAAACTATCATAACTTGTTACCAAGTTAAATTTCAGCAATTAATGCATTAATTCAGGAAACATCTACTAAATGGTAATCATGTGCAAGCTCTATCTTGTGCTCAATGTGCAAGTAAATCGAACCACAATAACATATGTATTCCTTACCAAATTTTATCAACTTAGCTATTATTTATTTAGTTATGCATTCATGTCAGTATTCATGCCTTGTATTTCCAGAGATTATGCTAGATATTTAGGAATTGATGCAAACCAAAACAGACATGACCCATCTTATGGATCTTGGCATCAATGAATTACTGGGGGAGTTAAACAATCAAATAATCAACAAATGTATAAAAACACACTGTGGTCAAGGAAATGTACAGGAAGTTCAGAGCCTTGTGAAAGCATATAACTGAGACATTGACCTTGACTGGGATGTCAGCAAGTCTTCTGTCAGGAGGTCAAGGTTTGAGGTAAAAGTGAATGAGTTAACCAGGTAAAAGTCAAGACTCTGTGGTAGTGGAGGTTCATGTGAGGCCCCCACAGAGGGCTGTATGGCTGAAGCTCAGAAACTAAGCAAGAGAATATGGCCACTTGAGAGGCTGGTCAGGTGATAAAGGACCTTGTGTACCTTCTAGTTTTTCTTAGGGATATTGTTTTTCACCTAAGAGAACCTACTGGTACAAGTAATAACTTGTTTTCAAAGAATGATGTCAATGAGCAATAGCATAGAAAAATTTTATATAAAAGTGTGAATGTATTTTACATTTTACATGAAATAGAAAAGAACAGGAAAATGTATTTAAATGCCCCCATGACCCCTTTAGACATTCCTATATCCTATTTGTGCATATTTTGAAATGGACTCTTGTGGCTGTTTCAATCAATACTATGCAATGTCATTCTCTGTTTCATGTTTAGATATTGTTTCCCAACCAGGAAAGACACAAAAGATGATCTCCAGATGGCAGTCAATAACAAGTCAAGAGAGGCCCCATTCAGATAGAGCAGGAAGACCAAGAGTACCCCATTCTGATTGGAGAAGAAAGATGCCAAATTCGCATGCCAAACTGGAGAAAGAGATGAAAGTCTCTACAACGGGGCACTCTAGAAGAAAGTGAAACTGATGGATTATCAGATGAATTAAACATGGAAAATGTCATGGATAAGCATTTAATAACTGTGTCAAAACACCTGAAGGAAAATTGCAGTAGAAGCATAGAAAACTAAGCAATTTTTTTTAATGGTAACTATTAGCTTCAGAAAAAATAAGGAATTGTATAAAAAAGGAAGCAAAATCAAAGGCTACCTCTCTGTTCAGAAGAGACCAATTCATGGAAATATGTACAATCAGATATAAGGAGAGACTGAGCTGAACTGATCAACTCTGGCTTTGTCTTCCGCTTCAGCCAGGCCCTGCTCCCCTCCTTCTTGTTCCTTTCTTTCCCTTCCTCTTTCTCCACCTCTTTCTTCTATTCCTTTTTTCATTACCTCCCTTCTCACTCCCATTCCTACCTCATCTCCCCATTGTCTCAGTACCAGTGGAGTTGACACTTAACAGTGTGGGAGCCGGTCTCCCAAGTCCTCAGTTCCTTGCAAAGTTCTGCTTGAATCTTCATCCTGCCCTCCAGAAAAAAATAAAAAAATCAAAAAGAAGCGACTGAAAGCAAGGTGTGTGTGTATATGTGTGTGAGGTATACGACAATTACATCTTTATATTTAACTTCATTAATACCTTATGTATGTTCAGTAGCTTATATATAATACTGATCACTATAAAATATTGTCAAAAATCACTATAAACCTTACTAAAAAATCACTATAAAATATTATTTAAGAATATAGATCTAATTTCCAGGAAAAACAATGAAAAGCGCTCGAAGTGACTAACTCAAAGAACGGTAACTATTAAATGTAAAAGGGAGCAGAGAGGTACTGTTTTGTTGATAAGTTTTATAGGACAATTTGCCATTTTAAAACATATATGGATACAATATTTTTGTAAACATTAAAATTAACTTTAAAACAGGTATATCCATATATTTCTCAAATTATTTGAACATCTCATCCATATGAATCTAAATCTGGCCTACTATTCAGGCAAAATTTAAAGCAAGTTAATAGAAGTCATTGGGGGAAGAAATTATTGATATTTTAAAAAGTCTTTTCCTTCTGCATTTTTAAATGATCTTATTGTCTAGAGCAGTTCAGGAATTGCCAATACTGCTCTTGTGAACATTTTTTGAAGTGTGAGTCTAAATGGAAAATATTTCTCTTGAAATTCTGCCAATAGATAACAAGTATGGAAAAAAATAACACAGAGCTCTGTTATTCTGAAACAGATGCAAAAAGACAAAATGTGGTTCACTGAGTTCGGTTTCAGGATTTAACCTGAAATAGTCACAAAACTACCAACTCCTTTTGAGCTTAGGAAACATACTTTCAGCACCTGAATGGCATGACCTCCCTCATGCTTTAGAAATTATTCACATCTCTGGCTTACAGATGTTTAAAGACCAAAAAAATTAAATGGAAAATATCGGAGAAATACTACTAACTATGCCTAATTAGTCTTAAAAGGTCCATAAGAGCATGAGGTTATTTAAAAGGCTGCATCATTTCAGGACCCTATTCAAATTTATGAATACTCTGGAGTAAAGGCCAGAGGACAAACCCTCATGACTTTTAGCTCTATGATAAAACTGTTTTTCTGAGAGAAGTGGTTTGGGACAAAACATACAATGAGCAGTTACATTAAATTAAATTTTTAATCATTAAAAAATAAATTCTATCAACCAGATTGATTGAGAAGTGTTGATAATAAAAAAAAAATCAAGAAATTCCAAACATAAATTATACTCAATTCCATCAGTGCCAGTTTATGTATCCAATTTCTTTGTATTCCCTGGGTAAGGCTGTGTCAAAGATTTTTTATAAGAAAAAATTAGTAATCACATGATAATCTTCTCAGAGCAGAAGGAGTAAAGATGAGTGATGGGCCCTGCTAGAATCTTGTGTTGGTCAGCAGGCTAGTTGCAAAAAATAATATCGACACTGCCTGGTTTAAGTAGAAAAATAATTTATTGTTGGGTTTTGAGGGCTCACAAAGTCTACTGGAAGCCAGTGAATCAGGTTTGGATGCTGAGCTGGAGAACTTCTGTTGAAAGTTTCAGTTGTAAGAGCCAAGACAGTATGATTGGCAAAACCTCATCACATTCTGGAGCTTCTTCAGTGAAAGGGCTGTAGCCACCTCCTTAGGGCCCACGTCACAGCATGCATGGGCACGACGCAGGATTGAATACCAAGAGCCCTGCCATCTCTGCTTCCTAAAACTCAGAAAACTTATTGCAAAAGATGAGTCTGGTACACGCAGCACTTCACTGTGCTCACTTCTGAATTGAAGACGTGCCTGGATCATTGGATGGGCTGGAGGTTAGATCACATCACATGCCTGCATCGTAGATGGAACATGAAATTCTCATCAGGACATGGACATGGGGGAGATTAAGTTTCATAACATAGAAATGTCTCCAAACTTGAAGATAGATAAAAATCTTCTGAGCAACCAGAACACATTACAAATGTTCACTGTTCAAATGTCACAACAAATATAATTGGTCTAATCCCTAACTAGTGACAATTAACACCTAAGAAGTTCTAAGTAAGTCATATTATAAAGCCAGTTCAGCAGTGTGAAGTTCAGGTCTACATTAACTGAGATGTGATAATGGTAATGAGATTGCCCGGAGCAATACTATTTCACAGGATACAGCGTGGATTCTACAGTGAATGATTTTCCAGAGTTATTATGGAATGGTGATGATGATAATGATGATTAGTTAACTGATGTTTACTGAATATTTACTATCTCTTGGGTACAGTGCTAATCATGTAACAAACACATTAGTTTTGGCTTCTTAATTTTCCCATTTTGATGATGAGGAAACCAGGGCTGAAAGAAGGAATACAAAGGCCTAACATCTAGGACCTACAAGGAATTCAAACGTGACAAGAGGAAAAAAACCAAGCAGCCCCATTTAAAAAGTGGGCAAAAGACATGAATATACACTTCTCAAAAGAAAATATACAGGCAACCAATAGACACATGAAAAAGTGCTCAGCCTCACTAATCGTCAGAGAAATGCACATCAAAACCACATTGAGATACCTCCTAACCCCAGTAAGAATACCATCATTAATAAAACAAACAATAACAGATGCTGGCGAGGATGCGGAAAAAAAGGAACGCTTCCACACTGCTGGTGGGAATGCAAATTAGTGCAACTTCTTCGGGAAACAGTGTGGTGATTTCTGAAAGAACTAGAAATTGACTTTCCATATGACAGAGCAATCCTCCTATTGGAAATATACTCGGAGGAACTCAAATGATTCTACAAAAAAGATACCTGCACACGCATGTTTATTGCAGCACTATTCACAACAGCAAAAACATGGAACCCACTGAAACTGGACTGGATTAAAAACAATGTGGTCCATATACAAAATGGAACATTATGCAGCCATAAAGAAGGACAAACATATGGACTTTGCAACAACTTAAATGAATTTAGAATCTATCATACTCAGTGATCTATCACAGAAACAGAAAACTGAGTTCCACATGCTCTCACCCATAAGCGGACCTTGAGCAATTATCATAATACTATAAGAAAGGTATTGGCAATTGTGAGAAACTGCCAGGGGAGGGTTGGTCATACCCTATCAACAGGGGTACCTGCATAATGAACATCTGAATTGTACCCCACATCTTTAAAATAAAAAAAAATTTTTTTAAAGAAGTCAAGGAATTTACTAAGGGGTGGATATAGCTTGAATTTGAACAAAGGCAAGTTTAAAGAGTACCAGAATTCTGGAGTTAGAAAGGTTTCAGCCCTTATCTCTATCACTAACATAAAAGTTTGACTTCTGGGTCTTGGCTCCTTTATTTGCAAAATGGGAATTGAAACTTGTGTGCTACTTCTTTTACATTTTGAACATCAAATATTCTAAAACACTCCGTAAACTCCAAGTTGCTATTAATATGTAAGGAGTTATTATCATTAGTAATGCAGAATTTTTTTTTCAGATCTTGGTTACTGTTACTTATTTAATATTGTATTAAAAGCGTTTGTTGTGTTTGTTACCTCCTTCAGGTAACAATTTCTTCCTGGAGAAACTTCATCTTATGCATTCCCTGTCATGTAGTATGCATGGAAATGTTCTCAGTCTAACTCAGCTCCAGGATCAGAACCTGATTGACTTAAGTCAACATTCATATCTGAGTTCATTAACCTCAGTGATTGACCCAGAGAGGGGCAAGCTACCCAATAAAAACTAACCTCGGCAAGGCTAGGTGGCTCAGCCTGTAATTCCAGCACTTTGGGAGACCGAGGTGAGTGGACTGCCCGAGGTTGCGGGTTCAAGACCAACCCCGGGCAACTTGGTGAGACCTCATCTCTACAATAAATAAAAAAATTAGCCTGGCGTGGTAGCATGTGCCTGTAGTTCTGGCTACTTGGAAGGCTGAGGCTGAAGGATCGCGGGAGCCCAACAGGTTGACGCTGGGGTGGCTGTGAGTGTGCCACTGCACTCCAGCCTGAGTGATAAGTGAGACTCCAACTCAAAATAAAAAAAATTTAAAAATTAAAAAAAGAACTAACCTCAGCGACAAAAGGATTGCCTGAGACCATGGGTTAGAGACCAGCCTAGGCAACTTGGCGAGACCTCCTCTCTACAATAAATCACAAAATTAGCTCAATGTGGTGGCACAAGCCTGTGGTTCCAGCTACTTGGAAGGCTGAGAGGGAAGGATCGCCTGAGCCCAGCAGGTCCAGGCTGCAGTGGCTGTGAGTGTGCCCCTGCACTTCAGCCTGGATGACAGAGTGAGACTCTAACTCAAAAAAAGAAAAGAAAAAGAACTAATGTGATTCACTATCATAGGTTATTTCTCAGGTTTCTGAAAATGAGAATGTCCTCTTTTTTTTTTTTTCACAAAAGCCCCCAGAAGAGATCATTTTCTTTCGGTAGCATAAAATGAATCTCTAAGGTCCGGAACTCTTTGTTTTTTTGAGAAGAGAGCTGGGGTTGGCTAGGAGCCACCTTGTAAAGCCTGAGGAGAGGGCCAATGGAAGGACAGCAGCACAGAGAGGGAGAAATTGGGATCCTAGTGGCATCAAATGGGTCATGAATCCAGTATAGCTTGAAGCTAGACTTTCCACTGGACATTTTGGTTGCATAGACCAGTATAGATTTTTGTTGTCTCGGCTTACTTAAATTAGATTTTATGTGACTTACAATATTGTATTGCGTAGGCTTTTCAAAACAGCGTTTTGTCCTATTAAAAATTAGCAATTATCCTTTGACTCCTTTTTACTTTTTCCCATTTGAAAGATCTCATTTAAGTGAATATCTAAACAACAATAACATAAGTAACTATCAGGATTCTCCACAATCTTGGATGATTTCATGTAAAAACAATGCATTTTCCACATTCTTGTATTGGATTCAAATAAAAATAGCTGAAAGGAATAATCTAGCCCAAATCCCTCATTAAATGGATGGAGAAGCTAAAATTCATAGTAAAATGACTTGCCAAACTCAGCTAATTATTTGCAAAGCTAGGGCTAGAATCCAGGTATTCTGATTTTTTTCTTTTTCTTTCTTTTGCTTATTAATTCATGACAAAGAGACTGCTGGGTCTTTTTCTGGTTGCCTTCAGATTAGAGCTTCTAATATAATCTTTTGAATCCCTTCAGTGTTAAAAAATATCTATCCTTTGAAGATGGATTTGATTTGGGGGAACAATCAAAAGTCATTTAGAGCCAAGTGCAATAAACATGGTAGATAATCAAACCAAGTAATTCATGTATTGGTCCAAAAAGAGTATAACATTAAAGTAATGCGGCTGATTTTTTTTCTTGTAGCTCATAAACTAGCTTCGATGTCATTATATTAAAATAGAAATTCCTCTGACATTCATTTTGGAGTTATATTACTCACAATTTGATACTGTTATGTTTCCTAGATTTTAAAGAAGGCTCTGCTAGTATTCCCACATAATTAAGGTAGCAGCAATGATATGGTATTTTTCCTTGCTTTACTAGATGTAACTGAGAAAGATAATAAATAATGCAATTTAATTTCACGATAATTTGTTTAATGCTAATATACCAGGCACCAATGCAGACCTTGATATAAAGAAAAGAAATATGTGACACAAAACATTTACTACTAGCTCTCTATTTTAATGATGAGAAGTTGAGGCTCAGGAAAGCTAAATGAACTTTGTAAAGATTCTTGATTCCCAGACCAGCTGTCTTGGGAAAAAATCAACCTGTGTTAACATTCCACCCCTGATATAATTAAATGCAAAATCAAAGCTGACTTTAGCCAAGGTAGAGAGTGCATTGGCACCAAAACATAGCCATGTACGCTTATGAGCAAGACCCAGAATGTGTAAAGTTATAATTCCATTTAATTTCAGGAATAAAATAGGAATGTTAATATAGAACTTGGAAGATGGGGGAAATGATATCATCTGGAAATCATGAAGATAATAGAAACAAGAAAATCTGCAAAAAGGAATATGGAACCTTGTAAAATTGAGTGAAGAAGACATTAGTGTTCGTATTAGCCCAGCAAAGCCAGAAGATTGTATAACCAAAGAACCTAGGAAGTGGGAAAGATTTTCTGAAAACTCTGGGGGAAAAAATAACCCATGATTCTGAACCCTTGTTTATGATTCCACATTCACTATGCAATTCTGATATTTATTTGGTTTCATAAATATGTTTCCATTATAAAAGGCTCCGAGGGTGGTCTTTGAGGCGATGATAAGTCCTCTCATTGCACAACTTCTGTGAGTCCTGCCAGAGACTTGGTGCCTTAGGCATGTGAAACTGGTTTTTTAGGGATCAACCTTGCTGTAGATTAAGGAATTGGCATTCTAACCTGGCATAATCATATCTATGGATTTGATATTCATGTTCTGTTGAAGAGTAGACCTGGTGTCCAGACCTAGGGATAGAAGTGAGCTTTGTTAAAATGTTTTAGGTTAACCAAGCAGAGCATGTTAAATATTCCTCAATCACTGTGGACAAACTATCACAAAAATTATAATCTTAATGTACAGTGACAGCATAGTTTTCTTCCTTTGGCTTTGGAAAGGTAGATGTGAGTACTCCAGTAGAGAAGAGAGAAAGTATGACTGCCATGTGTGTGGAATATGAAAACATGCACGGTCAGTTGTATTAACAAACACACACCTGTGACACATCTGGAGGATGACCGGTGTTTGATGGTCAGATAGCTGTGCTTCCCCCCCACCTTTTCTTTCTTCCTTCCTCCCTGTATATGTCAGAAAACTCACAATGTGCCATGACCTGAAAAAGCACACTGACTATTAAATGAAATGAGCCAGACCCTTAATGCATACCTTATGGGAGAAAGGGATGAGATTAAACACATGCAAGATTAATATTCAGTAGTAATACATAAGAGTGGTTATACTGAGACAAAGAGGTGGTTAACTATGTTAATATCAGTCCCGGGCATATGCCTACTGTAAGAAATTCTCTAAAGTGATTCTGATATGCTTCTTTACTTTAGAGGAGACTCCTAAAATAGAAAGTTCTGACTTTATATAGAAATTTAGAATCTATGATCAATAGGTAGGTAGCTCCTATTGCTGTAACTTGGTATTCAAAGTCAGGCATGTCAATTTGTTTTTTCTTTTTTTGAGTTGGAGTCTCACTCTGTCACCCATACTGGAGTGCAGTGGCACGCTCCCAGCCACCACAGCCTCAACCTGCTGGGCTCTGGCAATCCTTTCGCCTCAGCCTTCCAAGTAGCTGGAACTACAGGCATGCGCTACCATGCCCAGCTAATTTTTTTAAATTTATTTATTGTAGAGACGAGGTCTTACCAAGTTGCCCGGGTGAGTCTCAAACGAGGGCTCAGGCAATCCACCTGCCTCGGCCTCCCCAGGTGCTGGGATTACAGGCTGAGCCACCAACCCCGGCCTGGCATGTTGACTTTAAAATATAAACTGGACACATTGACTACTACTGACTATGAATTTTAGGTAATATAATCACTATGAGTCTCAATTTTCTCATCTGTCAAATGGTTGTTGTAATACATATCACATAGGACTTTGTGATTATTCAGTGAGAATGAACGTAAAACAATAAAATAGTGCTACTTAATAAATAAAGATTAAGGGAAAAAATTCATTCTTAATCTCCCTAATGATTAAAAAAAATTATAACATCTACAGGAATTTTGGGGAGGTTTAATCACTAGAGAGTTGGGATAAAATTGAGTTCCGAGTATAATAATATTTTATATATCATTAAAATGTATATATAATATATTACATAATAATATTTTCTCCTATTTACACATTTAACTATCAATATTCAAAAATTCCAAATATTCAGACAGGTTTTATTTCCCATTGTGTCATGCTGAAACTAACAAAGCTTAAAATGTCTCAATTTCATCCTTTATTCAAGTGTGGGAAAGGTGCCATGCTGGGGGAGCTATAGAAAATCATCTTCCATTGACTCAAAGAAAATTATCTTCCATTGACTCAAAGAAAATAACAATAACAACAGCAAAACCCTTAATACCTTCTAGGTATATGAACCTCATTTGTGTCAAAGTCTACCTCTGAGACGTATGAAGTACCAAAGTCTTCCCCCTGCCTTTAGCAATAGTCTAGATAAAGGTTAAAATAAAATAATACCACCAGTTGAATTTATGTAAAAAACATACTGATTATACATATTACTTCAAATTATGTGATTTTCGAAGATATATGGGAATAAATCCAACCTCAGTTGTCTTTTAAAATATAATCTGAGAAAACAAAATAACACAATATGCACTTACCTTTAAAGATAATTTCCTTAGTTTCTCTACCACCATAAAAGATTTTTAATACCAAGCTGTCATATACAAAGTGGGTCTAAGAAAAGAGAGTGATACCTATTGGTTTTATTTTGTAAAGGTTTTCCAGGAGGCCTAAAAAGGAACAAGAGGAGCATGTTAACATACCTTTGGAGGATGCATCAGTTAGGGTCCTGTCAAGAAGACAGAAACCATTCTAGATGGCTCAAGCACAGGGAATTCGATATAGGTAATTGTTAACACAGCCCCCCACCAAAGGCCTTAAGAGAGGACTCAGAAACTACTAAGGGATTAGCAATGGCAGGAAGCCAATAACCAGTCCTAGGGCATAAAGTGCAAAGAAAAAGCTGATTTTGCTGGACTCCAGAACTAGGTGCCACACAGCAGAGGCAGAAACTTGCCTGCAGGACTTTGGAACTGTAGGAAGAGGAATGTCTTTTAAGAGATGGAGCTAGAAAGGAGACTTTGAGATGCAGTCACCACCAGACCCTCTCTCCCGGCAGTCAGGGGAAACCATAATAGCCTTATTTTCCCACACTTTACTCCACAAGTGATTCTCACTGGCCAAACCTACTCAGAAGCCAGAGAGGTCAACGAAGGTGGGAAGTGTTTTCTGCAATATATAACAGAGCAGAAGAAATAGGTAAGGCAGCAAATAGGCAAACACTGGACATTCACTTATGAACACAAACACAGAAATCCTCAATAGAATAGGAGTATAGGGCCAGGCGCAGTGGCCCATGCCTGTAATCCCAATGATTTTGGAGACTGAGGTAAGAGAATTGCTTGAGCCCAGGAGTTCAAGACCCACCTAAGCAAGATTTCCTCTTTATAAAAAAAAATGAAAAAAAAAAAAATTAGCTGGTGTAGTGGCACATGCCTATAATTCCAGTTACTTGGGAAGCTGAGGCTAAAGGATTGCCTGAGCCCAGGAGTTTGAGGTTGTGGTGAGCCAAGATTGAATCACTGTTCTCCAGTCTGGGCAATAGAGTGACACACCAACTCAAAAAATAAAAATAAAAATAAAGGAATATAAGTGTAATTAATCTAGCAATATATTTTAAAACACCATAATCAAGTAACTTGATTAAGGAGTACTATAATTATTCAACATCACAAGACAACAAAAAAATGTAATTAAAACAAAGTAGGGGAAAAAGGCAGAAAAGTCATTTGATAATATTTTTAACAAAGAATAAAAAGGAGCATTCTTAACTTGATAAAGAGCACCAACTAAGTACTTACAACAAGCATAATAAATAATTAATAATGCAATTTTTAAAGAATTTCATTTCAATCAGAAACACTGTAAAGATGCCATCTATCTTCCATTAACCCAGCATTATAATAGAGACCCTAATCACTAAAAAAAGTATATGATTCAAAAAGAATAAGAAAAAGTATCATTTACAGATATCTTTATATTTTACAGAAAAACTAGTGTTTTATAGATAAGCCATTAAAACTAGCAAGAAAATTCAACATGTTTACAGAATATAAACTGAAGACTCAGAATTTAATAGCATTCTTATGTGGTAGCAATAATTGAAAACCAGAATTGTCATAGAAGACATTCATAATAGTCATGAAAACTGCAAAATATCCAGAAGTACGTTAACAAAATTTTACGCAGAAAATTTTTAAAGTTGCCATGAAATGAGACCTTAGTAAACATTCGTGTATTACATTTTCATGGAAGACAAAACTCTACAAAGTGTCAGTTCTCTACCAAATTCAATGCAATTAAAAAATAATTGCAATGTGTTTCTTTGTGGGATTAACAAAGGGATTCTAAAATTTACATGAAGATAAAAATGAATAAGAACACACAAGGCAGTTGGAAAAAGATGGGAAGACCTTGCCCTATAAGAGATCAAAGTTTATTATCCTTTAGTGGAAGACTACATGATATTTGTATAGTGACAGTCAAATATACACAAGGGAAGATTTTTTTTTAAAAAAGGATTTTTTTCTTTTTGGAGGGCAGGCCATTTGCAGAACACATGGAATTTGTTCCTCTGGACAATCGGCCAACCAAAGTTTTTATGTGGAAGTTTTGAGAAGTCTGTGTCACAATTTGCAGAAGAAACATCCCAAGTTGTGCCAAATAAATGACTGTTTCTTACACCATGATAACACACCTGCCATACCACATTGAGTGTTCAGCAGTTTTTGATTAAAAAAACAGGATGATCCCTGTGCCCCGACCCTCCCTATTCACCGGATCTAGCCCCAAGAGAATTTTTTTTGTTCCCCCAGATAAAAAAAAGTCCTCAAAGGAAAACGTTTTGCCAATGTGGAAGAGGTGAAACAAAAAATGGCAGAAGCGCTAAAAGGCATCAAAATTGACAAGGTCAAATATTATTTTGAGAAGTGAAAAAAGTATCTCGGGCGTATTGTATCAAACAGAGAGTACTTTGAAAGTGACTGAAGTTTAAAAATGTAAGAATAAATACACAATTTGAATAAATACATTCTGGGTTTTTTTGGGTCCCCCCATTGTAAGGGGACAGAATAGAAGGTCCCCCAAATAAGAACTACACAGTATTATATATAATAAGGAAGAAATTACTAAATCAGGAAAACAGAATGGACTAGTCAATAAATGTTGTTGGGACAACTGGCTTTCCATATGGAAGGAAACATAATTATGTCCCTGCTTCACACCATGCATGAAATTAAACTCCAGATGGATTTTTAAAAACAAACAATGGAAAAGTGAAATTTAAGTTATTTTAAAAAGCTGAATAATATACTAACTGTTTACAGCTTGAGCATCAAGTATTTTCCTTGCTCACGTCATTTAGGTCTCTGCTGAAATGCCACCTCCTTCTTCTAGTTTTCCGTTAAAAATTAACCTATGATCCCAAATCCTCTTTATCATCTGATTTTATCTCATATTTTATTTGTTTTACTTAAATGCTTATGCAGTGTTTATTATATGCTAGGCACTGTATAGACTATATATATGCTCGTTTGATTCTTCAAAATTATTGAAGATATTCAATATCTAGAAGACATTATTTTCATTCCTACTTTAAAAGTGGGTAATGATAATAAGTGCACAGTTCAGAGAATGAGTAACTGCACTCAGCTAATAAGCAGCAAAGCAAACCCAAGATAACTAGTTGCAAAGGCTGTGTGTGCCCTTTATGTTATGTTGTCCTTTCTGTTTTGTTTTCCTTTTTAGCAGTTATCAGTACCTGAGATTAAATCTGTATGAATCAGGTGATCTGTATCCTGTCTCTCTTTCCTACTACATTTTAACCACCATATTCTCCAGAACCTAGAAGAATACCTGTAATGTAATAGGTGTTCAAGAACTATTTTTAGATGAATAATGTACAAAAAAGAAAAAGCAATTTCTTAAAGAAATTATCAGAACTAGAAACCATAAAATTAAAAGTGATAAACTTGCCTTCAACAAAATATAAAATTTCATGATCAAAAACTATGCCTTGAATAAAGTAAAAAGTAAGCAACAAAATGAGAGAAGATATTTGCAATGCAAATTATTCGAAGTCAGGAAATAAAGAAAGCATTTCTACAAATCAATAAGAAAACAAACACTTAACAGGAAAATGGAAAATATATGAATAGGCAACTCACAAGAGAGATAGAAAAGAGTCAATAAACATGAAAATTTGTTCAACCTCTCTAGTCCTGAGGGAATTGTAAATAAAAACAGCAACCACATAACATTCTCCACATTAGAACACTAAAAATAGATAAATAAATGAGTAAATAAATAACTATGAATATCATATATTGGTTAGAATGTGGGGAAATGGGAAGTTGTTAAACTGCTGATGAAAGTATAATCGCTACAAACATATTGAATAAAAATTTAGGAATATTTGCATACCTTATGACCCCAAATTTCCACTTCTTGGTACAATACAAATACATAAAGACACAAGTGTAATTAAAATTTACTGTGCCTTTTTTGTATAGTTATACATTTTAAAAGTAAAGGATTATCAATAGATGAATTAATAGACAAGAGTATGAACAGTCAATAAGAATACTGTACAGCAGCTAAAATGTTTTAAAAAATAAGCATATGGGGGAGGAGACTTCTAACTAACTGATCCACAAATGACAGCTATCAACTACAGAAAAAAATATGAGAACAATGACTGGAAGACTTTGGAGATTTCTCAAAAACAAGGAGACTTTAAGAGGAGTCAAAAGTTGGGGGGAATGATGAGCATGGATAACTCCCCTGTGTTTTAGAGGCTCTGTCCTGAAAGCAACCCATCATGGCAGCAGCAGAAGCAACCAGGAAATGGGCAGCTAAAACTCTGGTTGGTGCCAGCATGAAAAGATCCAGTTAGAACCAGGGTTGTCAGAGAGCAAAAGGACCTCCAGCAATGAAAGAGCTGCAAAAGAGGAACTGTGTATAAACTCAGTCTATCTCTGACAGACCCCTGAACTAAGCCACAGGACACACTAAAAGCACTAGGAATTCAGGTTTACACAACTTAATGGCACTCAGGTACACTCAGTCTCAAAATGTGTGTCTACTCAAGCTCGTTCCCTTCTAAGCTAAACAAAAACATCAATACTTGGGGGAAACCATATGATAGGATCCAGAGTTAACACAATGAAACATTCTCAAGGTCCTGGGTAATACCCCAAAATAATCAACACACAAAAAACCAAGAAGATGTGTACTATTCTCAAGAAAAAAGATAGTCAACAGATTTCAATGTCAAGATCACCCAGATTCTGAAATTATCAGTCTTTAACTCAGTAGCTACAATGATGATCAGTGAGGTGAAATAGCTTAAAATGAGCCAAGAATACAGTAAATTTCAGCAAATGGAAAATATGAAAAAGTACTAAAAATATAATATTCAAAGTTAATTGTATTAACATTATCATATAGAAAACATAACTTTATTGTAATAATACTTATTAAATGGTCATGTAGGAAAATTGAGATGACAGAAGAAAGTGCCAGGTTGGTTTGGACTTGTATATGTACACCTAATCCTAACCTAATCGATGACCACTTGTATACCTAATCCTGAACTGTATTCCACATCTTTAAAATAAAATAAAACATAAAAGAAAGAAAGTGGCAGTCAACTTGGAATAGATCAATGAAAAACAAGCAATATGAATAAGGGGGAAAAAAACTTAAGAGTGTCTGGGATCTGTGAGAAAATTTCAGAAAGTTTAATATGTAGGTAAATAGAGTCATAGTAGTAAAATAAAGAATGATATAGGAAAAAAGATGTATTGTTTGGCTATTTTAAATGACTGAAACATATATCTGCCATATGAACCTTGGCATTTCCTCAAGAGAAAATGAAACATATCTACACAATATCATGTACATGAATGTTCATGCCAGCAATATTTATGGTAGCCAAAGACTGAAAGCTACTCAGATGTCCATTAACAGATGAATAGATAAATAAAATGTGGCATGCCCATGCACTGGAATATTACATCTCTACAAAAAGGAAACACATACTGCAACATACAACGTAAATGAGTCCCAAAATCAATTTGCTGAAGGCAAGAAGCAAGACACAGGGAAATGCATGTTGTATGATTTAATCTATATAAGATGCAAACTAATCTATAGTGACCAAAAGCAAATCAGCGATTGTTCCAGGCGAGGGGCAAAAACCAAAAGGTATGAGGAATATTTTTGATGAGTTAGATAGACTATTTTATATTTTCATTTTCTTGGTGGATTTGTGGATGTGTCCAACTTACTCAATTGTGCACTTTCAATGAATAGTGTTCATTAACATAAAATAGTGCTCAATAAAATGGATAAAAATAAAATGAATGAGATATATATTCAGTGAAGACATAATATGGTTCTTATAATTAAATAAATAACTTATAAACATTGCTATATATGACACTTATGTACAGTATGGTACAGTAGGACACTTATGTGCAGTTGAAAAATACAAAAAATCCATAACATTTATTTTATATGTATTATACATGATCCATATAATAAATAATCGTATTATATATGGGTTATGGGTACATTTTTATTAATTCAATAAATATTAGAACATCTATTCCATTACGTTAACCAAGATATATAGTAGTGGTCAAAATCTCTGCCTTCCAGAAGCTTCTGTGCTAGTACATCAAAAATTTACATAGTGAACTTAATGACATCTTTCACTTCTGGGGAGAGAAGAAGAAATGAATGGGAATAAATGACATGGGGAGTATAAACTTTAAAATAATAATTCTTATTCTGAAGCATTTTGAAAACGGTCAATATTTGTGCATTCCAAGTGGTCGATAGATGAATGTTTGTTATATTTGGTCCTTTGCAGTGCTCTATATTTGTTTTAACATATAATCAAAAGTGATAAAAATTCAATAAATGTAAGAACGTGAGGAATTAAATTACAGATCTAGATTTAGCACTGACTGATGGATAAATAAAACTAAGCATACACCTCCATTAAAGTCTCATTATTTTCTTGACTTTTATAGAGATGGAGAAGAAAAGGTCATGGAATCTGATAAATATTAGAGAAAATTTGTTTTTTATCATTTGAAAAAGTATAAATGAGTGGGGGAAATATTTGAAGGACAGATAACCAAAATATTAAGAAATTATTCCTGTGTATTGAATTTTAGGGAACTTTCACAGTTTGTTTTTGCTGTTATAACAAAGTACCTGAGACCGGGTAAATTAGGTTGAACAGAAATGTATTGGCTCCCAGTTCTGCAGGCTAAGAAGTCCAAGATCAAGGGTTGGCATCTAACAGGCGCCTTCTTGCTATCTCTCCATGGCAGAAGGTGGAGGGGCAAGAGAGAGCAACAAAGAGGCTGAATGTTCTTTTATAACAGCATTAAATCACCTCTTAAAGGTCCCACCTTCTAATACTGTTACCATGTCAGCATGTTTTGGTAGGGACATTCACAATCATAGCAGGAACTGTAATTTTTTAAATTAATTTGTTTGTATGTATCTTCTAATTATTTAAGTTGTATGAACATCCATTATTTTAAAAGAAAATATGTTAAAAGTACTACTAATAGGTCAACCCCTTCTCTCACTATGGGAGCTTTTCTATTCTTTCAATAAATCCTGCTTTTTAAAAAAAGTACTACCAATAATAGTGGTTTAAGAATATCGTGATTAAGCCGGGCTCAGTGGCTCGGCCTGTAATCCCGCGCCTTTGGGAGGCTAAAGTGAGTGGATTGCCTGAGCCCGCGGGTTCGAGACCCGCCTGGGCAACTTGGCGAGACCTCATCTCTACAATAAAATCAAAAATCAGCCAGGCGTGGTAGAGCGCGCCTATAGTTCCAGCTACTCGGAGGGCTGAGGCAGAAGGATCGCCGGAGCCCAGCGGGTTGAGGCTGTGGCGGCCGGAAGCGGCCACTGCACTCCAATCTGGGTGACAGAGTGAGACTCCAACTCAAAAAAAAAAAAAAAAAAAAGAATATTGTGATTACCACCTAAAGAGTCTTCTTATATTCATATATTGTATATAAGCAATCATACCCATCTATTTACATTTAAAAGTACAAAATCTGGGGCCGGGCTAAGTTGCTCAGGCTGTAATCCCGCACGTTGGGAGGCCGAGGTGAGTGAATTGCCTGAGCCCGCGGGTTCGAGACCCGCCTGGGCAACTTGACGAGCCCTCATCTCTACAGTAAATAAAAATAAATTAGCCGGGCGTGGTAGCACGTGCCTGTAGCTCCAGCTACTTGGAAGGCTGAGGCGGAAGGATCGCCGGAGCCCAAGCAGGTCGAGGCTGTGGCAGCCGGGAGCAGCCACAGCACTCCAGTCTGGGTGACTGAGTGCGACTCCAATTCAAAAAAAAAGTACAAAATCTGGCATCAAACAATTCAAGATAAATATTACTGTAGATCTAAAAGTATACACAAATGTGGAGTTTTTCTTATATGTGTGTGTATGTATAAAATACACATCTGTTTTTGCACCTGTATTCTTGAGATACCTACATTAGATAACTGGCTAGAAAACCTTTGGTCTAAAGACTTACCAAGTCTATTTATACATTTCCAAATGGGCATTTTTAGACACAGACTTTTTTGTTTTGATTGTATTATTTAGTTTAGATCTTTCATGGAGCATCACTAGGGAAAATATGTGACATTTTCTATCTATGTACCTAGATATTTTCTTTATCCTTATGGCTAAATTTTCTCCAGACTAAGGTACCAATTTACACTCCCATGCCTAGTGTACGAAAGTGTCCATCTCATGATACCTTGGATAATCTAGCATGTTTTCAATCTCTTTTAATTTGATAAAAGAACCAGGACCTTTTGTTCTGAAATGATTGGGCTTAAGGCTGTGCCATGGTTCTATAGGAACCCAAGTCAATTACTTCCCTAGATTTCTCAACTCAGAGGTTTGTGTGCTCCCATATCACTTTATCTGAGATGGGGTTACTTTTGCCTTCAAGGGGAGCTTCAAGGTCACTGGAGTTCAGCCTTTGGAAGACAGGCAAATGCAGAGAGGGGAACTCTCATTCTAGGTCCTCAGAGGTTTGAATTGCCTTAAAGCTTTCCTGTCAAATTCAGAGAAGTTTAGCAAGAGATGCCGGCATCCTCTCCTACATATTTTTCCCTCTGTCTTCCTAAGTGGCTCAGTGTTAGATATGGTATGCTCTAAACCAAGGGGTCAGGATTATCTTTTTACCCAAGCAATGTTTAAAACTATAATGTCTTTACTGTTTAATTCCTTTTCTACCTGGGTTAAAAACACTATACTCTCTTTCCCCCACGGCCTGCTTTTCTTCTTTTACTAATAGGACATACAGATAGACTTCATGTAGATGCTGGAATATGTTTCTAGAGTTGGGAAAAATTTACTGATCAGTAGGGGAAAAAAGTTAACAGGAGTATGCCTATTACATTCCCAACATTTAGTACTTATTATTGATATGCAATTAACAATGAATTAAGTGTTGTTAGAGCATGTCTTTTATTTTCCTCTCTTTAAAAAAAAACTGTTCTAATAGTAGATTTTGATTGAAACCAGGTAATAATTCTTAATGGAGGTAGTATTATCCCTAGAGAACAATTTAGACACGTGAAGGGACAGTTTATAATTGTCATAATGATGGAAAGACACTACTGGCATTTATGGAGGTATGCATGCACTAAGATTGCCAGGTGTACAAAACAGGACAGTCCCGAATAAGTAATAGTTTGTAATTAACTAAGCCCAGATCCTCACTTTCCTTGATATAGAGACACAGAGTATCATTTTCATGTTCCTAATACACACTGAATATTTCAAGAATGAAATTGGGTAAAAGGAAGATTAAACTTTGTTTTATTTGGAATATTAGTAAGTATTGCTCTCTATTTCATAAAAATCAGAACACCCGTGTTAACACCAAAACAACCCACCTGCAGCATTCTCATATATCCATGTATAGGTATAAGCATCTGTCAGCACTTTTATGGCTATTATTGTGGTCATGCCCTAGCAGGTACTCATTGAAATATAAACATTTTACATATGTAAACTTTTTGTTGAAAAATTCATAACCTTTATTTTTTGTTAGATTGGAGTTACTGCATTCTATTGATTTTTTTGAATATTATGCATGTAGAGAGTAGCCTATAGAATTTAGTTGATTTCAGACTAATAGGAGTATTACAAATTATTTATTATAAAAGAGCACCTTTAGATGACATAAGGCTGAGAATTCCTTATCTAGAGAATGATCCTTCACTAGCAGACCAGCTCCCCAGCCTAATGAGGAGGCAAATATGTACCTTAAGTTCCAGCCTGGATTTTCAACCAGTAAAATAATCCAATATTTGTTCGTCCTTTGGAAAGCAAGCCAGTTCTTTGCCAAGAATCAGAAAATTATCATCAGAAAAAGAACAGTAGCCGGGCTCCATGGCTCAGCCTGTAATCCTGCACCTTTGGGAGGTTGAGGTGAGTGGATTGACTTAGCCCACGGGTTCGAGACCCGCCTGGGGCAGCAAGACCTCATCTCTACAATAAATCAAAAAATCAGTAGGGCATGGTAGCGCATGCCTGTAGTTCCGGCTGGCTACTTGGAAGGCTGAGGCGGAAAAGTTGCTGGAGCCCAGCAGGTCGAGGCTGCAGTAGCCGGGAGCGGACACTGCACTCCAGTCTGGGTGACAGAGTGAGACTCCAACTCAAAAAAAAAAAAAAAGAAAAGAAAAGAAAAAGAAAAAGGACAGTAATAGTGTATTCTCTCTCTCTCTCTCTCTCTCTCTCTCTCTCTCTCTCTCTCTCTCACTTCCCCTGTGCCCCTACTCCCACCCCCACTGGCTCTCTGGCAAAGAAGCTACTTGGCAAAAGCTGCTCAATCTGAGAAAAGGAAAGATAGAGTTCTCTCCAGAACAATCCAACCTTTTTGCTTTTCTCTCTGCCAAAGATGTATTTACTCTCTTCCATGTCGGCTAATTCCTATTTATTATTTGTGATTTTGCTTAAGTTTCGTTCTTACCATAAAACTCTTCTCGGGAAACAAGAGCCACGGACAATCATATCCCTTTGAACTTCACAGTTCCTTTGAACTCATCTCTCCCTCACTCTTTAGAGCTTATATTCTTAGCTCAATTATAGGCTGTTTAAAGGCAGGAACGTGTCTTATGTTCTGTTATAGTTTCAATATGTCTACCAGGTAGTGGCATTTAGAAATTATTTGCTTGGTAGTATATTTTGAAGTCAGGTAGTGTGATGTCTCCAGTTTTGTCCTTTTTTTTCAAGATTGTCTTGGCTATTCAGGGTCTTTTGATGCTCCATACAAATTTTAGGACTTAAAACATACATATTTCTGTGAAGAATGTCACTGGTATTTTGATAGGAGTTGTATAGAATCTGTAGATTGCTTGGGGTAGTAGGGACATTTTAACAATATTAATTCTTCCACTCCATGAACACAGAATATCTTTCCATTTATTTGTATCTTCTTCAATTTCTTTCATCAATGCTTCATAGTTTTTATTGTAGAAATATTTTACTTCCTTGGTTAAATTTATTTCTAAATATTTTTGTAGTTATTGTAAATGAGATTTATTGTTTACTTCTGTTTCAGATGATATGCTATTTGTGTATGAAAGCACTACTGATTTTTGTATTTTGATTTTGCATCCTGTAACTTTATTAAATTTATTTACTATCTCAAGCAAAATGAATAAAGCTATAGGCATCACTGTACCAACTTAAAAATATACTACAAAGCTGTAGTACCAAAACAGTGTAGTTCTGGCATAAAACAGACACATAGACCAAAGAAATAATAGATAGCACGGAAATAAATTCATGCATCTATAGCCAACTGATTTTCAAAAAATGTGGAAGAACATACAATTAAGAAAAGACACTCTCTTCAATAGACATTTCTCAAAAGAAGACATACCAATGGTCAACAAATTTATGAAGAAACGATCACACTTCTAAATTTCAGACACATGAAAATTAAAACCACAATGAGATGTCACCTCACCTCTGTTAGAATGGCTATTATCAAAAAGATGAAAGATAGATGTTGGTGAGTACATGGAGAAAAGGGCGCTTACACACAGCTGAAGATATTGTAAATTAGTACAGTTGTTTGGGAAAACAATATGGAGATTCTTCAAAAAACTTGAAATAGAATTACTATATTATCCAGCAATGCCATGACTGGGTATATAACCAAAGGAATTGATATCAATATGTATACCAAGGAGATGTCTGCAATTCCCATGTTATTCATTGCAGCACTATTCACAATAGCCAAGAAATGAAAACAACCTTAGTGTCCATCCGTGGAGGAATACATTATTTAAAGGCAGCATATATATACAATGGAATACTATTCAGTCATATAAAAGACCAGAAAATTCTGTCATTTGCAACAAAATTAAGGAACCAGAGGACATTATGTTAAGTGAAATAAACCAGGCACAGAGAGACAAATAACATATGATCTCACTTATATGTGAAATCGATGAGAGTTGAACTCACAGAAGTAAAGAACGGTGGTTATTAGAAGCAAGATGAAGGGTCGGGGAGGGTAGAAGGGGAAAAAGAAGATGTTGGTTAACAGATACCAGTAGGAGACATAAGTTTTGGTGTTCTTTTGCACAGTAGAGGGAACGCAGTTAATAATAATATACTGTATATTTTTAAATAGCTAAAATATATACTTTTAAATGTTCTCACCACACAAAAATTCTAAATGTTTGACATGTTAATTATCCCAGTTTGATCATTACAAAAATGTATATATGTATAGAAGCATCACATTGTGCCCCATAATTATGTGCAATTATTGTCAATTAAAAATAAAGCCTTGGCCGGGCTTGGTGACTCAGCCTTTAATCCCATACTTTGGGAGGCAGAGGCAAGCAGATCACCTGAGCCCTGAGCCCACGGGTTCCAGACCAGCCTGGGCAAGTTGGCAAGACATCATCTCTACAATAAATCAAAAATTAGCAGGGCGTGGTAGTGTGCACCAGTAGTTCTGGCTATTTGGAAGGCTGAGGCAGAAGGAGTCCTGGTCAGCTTCAGAGAAGGCAACTGCCTCCCCTGCTGCTGAGGTAGGAATAAGGCATATGGAGCGATTGATAGAGATAAACTATACAGGTCTGACAATGAGTTCATGAACTTATTCTAGAAAAAGCACTACAAACCTCATTGCTAAATATCACTATGGTCACCTTCAAAGTATTCCCCTTGGGAAGCTTTGCACTGATACCAGTGCCTAGTTCACCCCTCAAATAAATTCTGGAACTCTTTCTCTGGAATGATCATTAGAGCACTCATTGTATTGCCCTTGATGTCCAGAATGTCATCAAAATGACTTCCTTTCCATAGTTCTTTTATCTTAAAAATAAAAAAGTCATTGGGAACCAGATCAAGTGAGTAGGGAGGATGTTCCAATACAGTTATTTATTTACTAGCTACAAACTCCCTCACAGACAGTGCTGTGTGACAGTGCATGATGCAAGAGCTCCTTAGGGATACACCTTCCTTATGCCAAGATTTTCAGTTAAGATTTTCCTAACTGTTTCTCTATCAATGTCTATTTGGTCTGCTATGCTTCTCACAGTCAGTCAATGATTTCAATGCACAATTCAATGAGTTTTTGCAATGTTTTTGTCAGTTCTGGTCGTTACTGGTTGTGCTAACTTCTCTTCATCGGTGATGCTTTCTCTTCTCTTGGAAAACATTTAATCCATTTGTATACTGCTGTTTTCTTCATGACATTATCCCCATCAACTTGGACTAACATGGTCCCAATTTCACTTCCACTCTTGCCAAGTTTAACAAGAAATTTAATGTTTGTTCATTTCTCTAATCCTAGCTCCGACATTCGCACGATACCACATAAAAACATGCAACAATAATGAACGCCACTCAGCAAGACAACACCACACATCAACATGAACACAGCTGTGAGACACTGATATTCCAAGATTATGAAAGCGTACTGAGTTATTTGTACAGTGCTGCCAATGTAAGCACATGGCGGCAAGGCTTGAGCTTAATTGTCAGACCTCATATGGATCATGTCAAGAGAGAATACAAACACACTGTGTCCATGGGGTCTAAAGTAGTTCTCACACTCTCCGATGTCTACAGGGTGATGATAAGTTCCAATTTGTCTGGAAGAGACCTCGTTTTTGTCTTTTGTCTTGAAATAATTATTATTTTCAAAGACTTTCACTCTCAAAATATCCAGGTGAAGACGTGGCATGGTGCTCCCCATGGGGGGAGTCCAGGCAAGTGCCCTGCATGAGTGAGGTTGGCAAGACAGGGCTGTGATGCTCTGGAGAGAGCATCGCAGGTCCAAAGTGTTCCTGTCTCTGGTTGTTTGTGAGATCTTGGATGTTTCAAGAGAAGTCAAAAATTGCATTTTCAAATAACGGGAAACAATTATGTTTAAAGATTTCTGTTTGGGGGTAGAAAAAAAAAAAACAACTCTGTGTGGATCAGATTTAGCCTAAAGTTGCTAGTTTAAAAGTGTTTGGCAGCCCAACTCGATGATTGTGGCTAACAATAATTTATTGAATATTTGAAAATAGTTAGAAGAGAGGATTTGGGATGTTCCCAACACAGATAAATGATAAATATTTGAGGTGATGGGCATCCCAATTTCCTAGACGTGATCATTTCATGTTGTATGCTTATGCCAAAATATTTCATGTATCCCACAACTATGTAGAACTATTATGCACCCATAAAAATTAAAAATAAATTTTAAGCTGGGCTCGGTGGCTCAGCTTGTAATCCCGCGCTTTGGGAGGCTGAGGTGAGTGGATTGCCTAAGCCCGCAGGTTCAAGACCCACCTGGGCAACTTGGCGAAACCTCATCTTTACAATAAATCAAAAAATCAGCCAGGTGTGGTAGCGCGCACCTTTACTTCCAGCTACTTGGAAGGCTGAGGCAGAAGAGTCGCCGGAGCCCAGCAGGTTGAGGCTGCGGTGGCCGGGAGCGGCCACTGTACTCCAGTCTGGGTGACAGAGTGAGACTCTAACTCAAAAAAATAAATAAATAAATAAATAAATAAATAAATTTTAAAACAATTGTAAAAACTTTTCTGTATAAGGGACTACATGAATCCTAATCTTTCTAGTCCTGACGATGTCTTTCTGCAAACTTAGTTCATTTTATTAGGAAAAAATAGAATTAGAGGCTGCGAGGAAAGGGTCTGATCTTGGCTTTACCATTTATTAGCTGTGGCCTTGAGAAAACCATGACAAGCTTATGTTATCTCATCTATAAAATAAGAAAGCTGGATTAGGTGCCACCAAGATGCTGCTAAGCTCTCAGATTCTATAATTCTTTAATTTTGATTTTAACCCTCGCTTTTGTTTTGTCTAACACATTTATAGTCCATCTTGAGTGTTCTAAAAGGGAGTTAGTTATTTATATTTTCCATGTCTTTGTTGTTGTTTTATTCATTGAGTTATAATTCTGTTTTTTATTATTTAAAACTGTAGGATACAACTCAGAATTATGTAGATAAGTGGTCATTGCACAGATAAAGTTTGGGCCTCCCTTTGGTCCACACTTTGCCGAGTTTGAGACCGGGCTCCCTTATTGATGTTATGTGGGCCACCACCCCACCTTCCCCTGGCAGCATTCAACTATTGCCAAACCTTTTCTTATAGTATTATAGAAATGTTCAGGGTCCGGTTATAAGTGAGAACATGTGGTACTCAGTTCTTTGTTTCTGTGATAGATCACTGAGTATGATAGGCTCTAAATTCATCAAAGTTGCTGTGAAGTCCATAATTTTGTCCTTCATTATGACTGCATAATATTCCATTGTGTACATGTACCACATTTTCTTATCCAGTCAACCTTTGATGGGCAGCACAGTTTGGTTCCATGTTTTTGCTATTGTGAATAATCCTGCAATAAACATGCGTGTGCAGGTATCTTTTTTAAAGAATGATTTGAGTTCCTCTGTGTACATTCCCAGGAGGGGGATTGCTGAGTCATATGGAAGATCAATTTCTAGTTCTTTTAGGGATCACCACACTGTTTTCCACAGAGATTGAATTAGTTTACACTCCCACCAACAGTGTAGAAGCATGTCCTTTTCCCCACATCCAGTCCAGCATCTGTTGTTTTGTGAGTTATTGATGATGGCCATCCTGACTAGAGTTAGGTGGTATCTCAGTGTGGTTTTAATTTTCATTTCTTTGATGATTAGTGAGGCTGAGCATTTTTTCATGTGTCTGTTGGCTGCTCAAATGTTTTCTTTTGAGAAAGGTCTATTCATATCTTTTGCCCACTTTTTAATAGGGCTGTTGTTTTTGTTGTTGTTTTTTTTTTCCTTTTGGCATGTTTGAGTTCCTTGTAGAGCCTGAATGCTAGGACTTTGTCAGATATACAGTAGGCTAATATTTTTTCCCATTCTGTGGGCTGTCTCCCTGCTCTCTTGATGGTTTCTTTTGTGTTACAGAAGCTTTTCAGTTTGATTAAGTCCTGGTTGCCTATTTTATCTCTTATGGCATGGGCATCTGGGGCTTTGATCAGGAATTGGTTGCCCATTCCAATTTCCGTAAGGGTGACTCCTGTGTTTTCTAAGATTATTTTCCATGTATTAAAGATAAAATTCATTTCTCTATTTCTCAGGTGCCTGGTTCCTAACAGATGTACTATTATTACTGATTACTAATAATTTTAGTACTGAGTAGTACTAAAATACTGCCTCAAATCAGAATATATAACTATATTAATTTTGACCCAATAATTGAATATCTGTTCCTATTTATATGTTATTATTATCATTGAAAATTATGCATAGGCAAAAACTTGAAGAATATATCCAATTGGTTACTGAATTTGTGCTTGCTAATGAGACTGTGGGTGTTTTTGTTGTTTTGTTTTTTTTTTTACTTCTCTGCTCTTTTAGTTTTTTAAATATTTTTAATTTTAAAGATGTGGGGTACAGCTCAGGATTCTTTTTAGTTTTTAAGTTTTATCTAATGTGACTACATTGCTTTAATAGTAAAAAAAATAAATAACAATCATCATTCTATATAAATAAGTTAAAAAAGTACCAGAAAGGACACTCAGCAAAGCATGAATGATGTTTGCCTTGTTTGGGAGAAATGAGATTTGAGAAGGAAGTATGAGTATGTTAATTTTAGTTCCCTATACACTTTTGTATTATTTGAAAATTTTATACAGAACATTTATTCATGCATTATTTATGTGCTTAAGATGAATTAATTAAATTTTAAAATGAATTATTTACCTTGTATTGAGAGGAACTGAGCCTTTCTTGATTGTAGATTGCTTTGTCAGTTTCATGCCAAACAGAGCTTCTGTGCCTGCTCCAGATTCTACAGTTTATGAAAGACAGGCTGGGGAGAGTGTGACTTGTCCAAGTAGCAAAGAATATTGGAAACTACATCTGGGCTAAAACCCGGTGCTTGTCTAAGCTGTATCCATTGCATTTCTATTTGCCTTTTTAAAATTTCTTTTTGAATTAGCATACATTTGTGTTTTAAAATCTTTGATTTCTTGAAGTCCATAAATCTTATTCCTATGGGAGTGTAAGGGATTGGGGAAAACGTGAATTCTGTAACATCTTTGTTGTCTAGAAAGGGACATGCCTGGTTAAGCAGATATTTAATTTTTCCCCTGTGCAGAGAGGGGGTAGAGAATATAGACACCAGTGGATTGTTCTTTGAATATATATCATAATTTACTTCCTTACAAAAATTCAACAGATACTTGTCTGTGTGAAGCAAAATATGGAGGCAGTGTGCTGCTTGCCATTTGTCTCTCTTCAAGTCCAAAGGAGCCCGGCTGAAATCACAGTCCCCAAATGCAAACAGCATTTGGTTTTTTGTTTTTTAAAGCAGTCTGTTTCTTGTACAAATCTTTCCCAAAAAAGTCATCCATTCTTTCTTCTTTTAAAAGTTACAAGAGCATCTTTCTTAATTTCCATATCTTTTTTACCTTCAGTGTGAAACTAAAGATAAATCTTACTTGGACTATAATTTGTCCCTTTAAGAACATGTGCTGTTCTTTTAGTTTAGGTCACCTAGACATTACCGAGACCAGATCATAACTGGGAAGATTTTAAGAAAAGCAGAGATTTCTACATTTTTTTCTCTTCAAAAAAAAATAATAATAATAATCAAGCTTACATTTCTTTAACTTCCATTATGGTCATTAGGATTTTTGTATCCTCAGGTTTTGGGATATCTATTGCTGTTTTGTCTGTAAACACAGTTTGGGCTTTGGTTCTTGCCTGGATGAAACTAAATATTTCAAGGAAAAAAAATGTGCCTGTTTGTAGGAAGTTGATGATCTGTCCCAATCTATTTCCCTTGAAAATAACCCTCATCTTCCCCCTTTATGCAGTCAGCCTCTACTAACTCAATCTCACCTGTGCCTCCCTGAGATAACCGACCCACATCTTTGACAAGGAAAGGCCTCTCCTGCCAACTTCCTGTGGCTACTTCTCTCCTTCCTCTGTGTGTTCCTTTATTTTCTTCCACATTCCTCCTCCTCCCTCAGTTGCCACATCGACATCATCTCCACCCTTGCCTTCTCTTCTCTTGTCCTTTCATGGAGCTGCTTCATTATCTGATACTGGTAGATTCTCTACCTGCTCTGTTTAAACTTGTTTTGGGTCTGGGACAGGTGAGGATGCCTCCACCTCCTGATCCCCTTGTTATTGTCTTCAGCCCCAGGGCAAATGCTTCTCTTCTTTGCAAGGGTTGCACCATTCCCTCTGCCCACAATTGCTACCTTTGTGTTCAGAATCTGAGCACCTGAAACATCAGAGCAGGCTGCATACCACACTAATTTTGCCTGTGTGGATTAAAGTGTTATAATGATCCCGCGGTGGTGCCCTGTGACCTCCACAGCCAAGGTTCTGTTCTGAAGCCATGGTCCAGTGGCATCAAAATAGCCTTACTTATGAATAGGACAATAAAGGGATTTATATCCTGTCTTTCTGGAGCTCTGCAATCTCTGGCTCACATCTGAATCCTTCAGGGAGGACCACATAGCTATCCCTTAAGTGCATACACAAAGCACTCTCATAATTAGAGTTTTCACTCTGTAATTTCAGTGCAGAGTAGAGTCAGTTCACACTAGAACCAATTGTTAAGTTTTAAAGAATTGTATGAATCAGTTGCTATAATGGGGCTAGTATTTACACTACTAAAATTGGTAGACATCACTAACCAGCATGCTTTTTTTTGGTGGTTTTTTTCCTGGAGAGCCAGAAGGTAAACATTTATCAGCACACCAATTACAGGGCTCTGATAAAAACTTGAGTGAGGAAAAAAAAATCACATAAAATGTGAAAATTCAACCTTGTGTCCAAAAATCTTGAAGACCCTTGTGGAAGGGTTTCCTTTCTCTGTGAAAGGGTTTTTCTTGGCTTCTCTTTCTTCCTAATATCTGGTCACTCTGAGAGCTTCTGACACTTTAGCAACCACAAGCACTCCACCAAAAATAAAATTACTAGCAATAGGTATAGTAATAGATGTCTCCTTCTTTGTTTCCGTAGTTAATTTCCTATCCTGCTTCTTTCTTCCCAGAGCTTCCATTACAGTGAGTGGTTGAGGTTACCTGAGCTACCATATGTGTCAGAGAAAACAATGTCATTGTCTATAACCTACCTATGACCCTAATTCAGCAGCTTCTGCCTTGTCACCTCTCCCTCTACACCTTTCAGTATCTAGTTGATTCATTTCTTCCCTATTTTCTGAAATTTCCGTAGAAGCTTCTTCATTGCAGTTTCATCAAAGATAGAGGTCACTTTCTGAGATTCAGGTTGAGAAAACCCAAAATGCAAGGTGCTGTGATATCAAGAGAGAATGTCCCCCAAAGAATTTTAATCAGTCACACAACCAAGACTGAAACCCATATCTCCTAAAACCCGAGCCTAGTATTTTCACTACCGTTCAGGCCTTGCTTATTTTGATGCTGAAGAGCCTGTCATTCATTCTGCTTTTACCTTCTTAAATGTAAGTCAGAGATTAAAACATTACTCAAAAAATTCAAGCCAAAAAAGAAAACAAGAATGTATTGGTTTACTTTACTGCTGGGCAATGTTGATGCAGACTTTCAAGTAACATCAGAAGGAACCTTTCTCTCCATCCCAGAATCTTTCTTCTCTGTGTCCAGTTCTCCCTGTGTGACGGTAAACTTAGGAGCATCCAGCTCACAGCCTACAGGTTGAGAAAGTCTGATAAAAATAAGTAAAAGGCTCTGGAAAAGTCTGCTTGGTTTGACAGAGACCAAGGGTCTCACTCCGCCAAGTTAGGGATTAACTCTACCTGTTCCACAAGGAACATTAGGACGCCGCTATCAAAGACAAGAAAATAAATGATGATCAGGCGAACAACAAATGTCTGACAGAACCCCTAATGAAGAAGAAAGAAGTTACATCTGTCGTTTACACTGGCTGCACTTGCACATAGTGCTGAACGCGAGGAGTCTTGCCACATATTCCAGCTTCCTGGAGCACGAAAAGCCAGACTGAACATTTTAGAGGTGAGTCAATTAGAATGGTGAATGCATGAATGTTTGCAGAGGGAGTCTGTTCATCTCCCAGTTTCTCTGTGTCAGAGAAATCAACAACAAATAGTAGCTTTCTTAACTTTTGACATTTCAGTTAAAAAACATTTCTTTCCAAGTGTCCCTTTTTTCTTTAAATATCTTCCTCTGTTTTTTATAATCATTTTAGTGGAAATGGACAAAACACCAGAGAATAGCTCTAGGCAGACAGAATGACGAAAGAGATGGCAACTTGGTTAGTTCCATGATTTCTAAGAGCACAAGCTGCTGAAAGAAACGATATAAGTAGGAAAATTGTTTGAAACACAGAGTTGCAACGCATCCAGAGATCTGACAGGCTACCCTCTGACCCTATCTGCTCTGAGTCAGTACATTTTCCATAATCTGATATTTTATTTGGCCTCTTTTTCCAGTAATAAGATGCCTTCTCCTGTGTAATTTGAGCATCAAGTGTGTATCATGGCCCATGCTGAGGCATCATCTTCTCAAATGACAAAATAATTTAAAAATAAATTGAACTTTAAAGAAAAAAATTGATAAATAATAGGACACTCCTAAATAATAGGATGCCAAAGCATGGTGTGTACATGTGGAAACATAATGTCTTATTCAAGGTGCGTAGATCGGCAGTTCTCTTGAAGTGACTCCAGAATACACTAAACCAGAGATTGGTGGTGGATCCCAGCACTCTGTGTTTTAACAAGCCCTCTAACTGATGCAAGCTAAGGTTCCAGACCCAGAGGGTTTTATCTTTCAACTTCCCTAAGCCTCAATATCATCATCTGTACTATGTGCAAAACATTTCATTTGCAGGGCATTTATATTATATGTGACCCAAATTGTTATTTTTATTAAAATTAATAACAAAATAAGAATGCATGTGAAAGGTTTTGAGATACACATAAAATGATATAAAATACAATATCTTGTCCTTTGCTATAAAAGAGGCTGGCAAGGAACTCAACATTGAGTGACAGCTTAAAATAATCAAGTTCGCAGTGAAAGATGGCAGTAATCAGCCCAGTTCTTAGTTCCTTGGCAATTGCCTAATACATAGTACCTACTATTGCTTTTACTAAATTCATTTACTAAATTTACATTTTAACAGAGTAAAGTAAAATCCTATATTTCAGTTCCAGAAACCCTTTTCCCAGAACAAGATAGAGCTTGACTTAAGTACAGTATTATTCTGCTCAGAGGAAGAGTAATGAACACAAATATTTCATGAATACCTTTCCCCAAATAGACATAATCACATTTCTATTCAACCTTAGGATTCTTTGAATCTAGGAATTAGTTTCCAATTATCTGTTATCTCCCAATAGAATCCTATAAAATAGATAAAATTCTTTTGCCACGATTAACTTTCATTTCTTCTCAAACATCTAATGGAGAAACTTCTTTCATTCTAAATTCTGCCTAAATTTATTTTGAGATTTATAACCTTCAATAAAAAAGGGATATGAAAGGAAGTTTTCAGAATGGAGATCGGATCCACATTAGGTTCCAATTAGCTCCTGGGAAATTTATCTTTCAGACATTCGCATCTTTCGGACACCATCTTCTCATAAGGGAATCTCATTCTGTTTTTCTTCCCTTGAGAAAGAAATAGAACTTTTCCTTGCCTAGTGATTTGTAGACTCCTGAACAATTGTAGTGAGTACTGAGGAGAGCTCAGCTCAAGTGACCTCAGCATGGGGAGCATTGAATTGGGATTTATTCTTTTCTACTCCTTTCATCTCAGACAACTGTGTTTACTTGAAGCACCCAATATCTAAATCACAAAACAATTGAAGCAGAGTGCAGAGCAAAGGTTTTCCACTCTACTGAGATTCTGGTTTAGCAGGCACAGGAACCTAGTACTCTGCATTTTACCAAGCATCTTCCCTCCCCTAGTGGTTCTAATCCAGGTCTGCAAATCTCATTTTTAGAAACACTGATAGAGAAAAAAGATAACATGGTTTTGAGTCCGGAAATCTTGAATTTGAGGAAGTTCAGCTTTGCCATTTGTTAGCTCATAGACTTGGATCTGTCTTAGTGTGTTAGGCTCAGTTTCCAAGTCTATAAAATAAAATGAACAATAATATCAACTTCAACTGAAGTTTCAGGCCCATTGAGTTTTACCTTTTAACTTCACTAAGCCTCAGTGTCTTCATTTGAACTACATGTATACCACCTAATTTTCAAAGCATTCATAGGGATTAAATCTGACCAAAATTATTATTATTATTATTATTATTAAACTTCAACAACAACTTTTTGTCATTCTGACAATTTTATGAGATAGTATGTGCCATGTGCCTAGCATATAATATGCACTCAATAATCATTTGTCCCATTCCAAGGGACTCAGGATTAAATCTTCAAGCTATATGAAATTATATCAAAAAGACACACACACACACATCACACACAGGTGTCATCTTTCTGTGATTTTTTTTCGAGTCCATAATTAAAATGATATTCACAACATATCATTGCTTACTTTTACTCTTTTACTATTTGCACTACTGTCTGGAATTATTGTCTAATTGTGAACATGTGTGTTTATGTATCTGTGGGCAGAAGTAGATCTGTTCTCTACAAACAGCTTACAAACCTTCAGGGAGCAGCTGCAATATTAGAAATACCTCACACCGTTTCCATCACAGTGCTTTGCATATCAAAGGTACTCAATAACCTGCCTCGGTGGCTCAGCCTGTAATCCCGCACCTTGGGAGGTTGAGGTGAGTGGATTGCCTGAGCCCGCCAGTTCGAGACCCACCTGGGCAACTTGGTGAGACCTCATCTCTACAATTAATCAAAAAATTAGCCGGGCGTGGTAGCGCGCGCCTGTAGTTCTGGCTACTCGGAAGGCTGAGGCAGAAGGATCACCGGAGCCCAGCGGGTGGAGGCTGCGGTAGCCCGGAGCGGCCACTGCACTCCAGTCTGGGCAACTGAGTGAGACTCCAACTCAAAACAAAACAAAAAACAACAACAACAACAAAAAACAAAGATACTCAATAAATATGTACTCAGTTAATGCATTTCTTACAATAAATGATGCCAAATTGCTAGAGAATTAGCAATCTGCCTCTTAACTCTGACTAAATAAAAATAATTGGATCAAATAATTGTGCCCTAGACGAACCATGATCTCCAGAAAGTTTTAAAACTTTGCTGTGCTTTTTATTGAGGAAAGACTAATAATAAAAATGATAAAGAATTGATAATGCCTTGGGATTCATATAATTCTTAACATTTTCACTTATCCTTCACAATTATCTTATGTTCGCCATCTAAAAGATCAGTTAACTGATAAGTTGTTGAAATCATAATAACATTTTGGGGTATCAGTTTAAAAAATGTTTGGATTGATAGAATCAGGGAAACATACCCTGACATATTCCAAGGGAACCAAGAAAAGAGCAATATATATATTTGACTGCAGTACTGCTGCCTTTTTTGTGGGCTATTAAAAAAAGTGAATAAACATCGCAAATTATCCGTGGCAGCAACTTCATTCTGATTCTCATTCTCAGCAATCTGGGCTGTGTATATATCCTGTGATCGTTATGCTATATCCTTAGCACAGAAATAGCCGAAAGCCCTTTAGCCATCTCTATTCAGACCTCTAAGATTGTTCTGCCTGCCTGGGTCAGAAGTTGAAATATATAAACAGTCTTTCTGTGCTTGAACTTGAAAGAAAAATCAGTCATCTGTACATGATCTGTGTTAGAGTAAAATGTAATTTTTCCCCCTGACAATGTGTTTATGGTTGTTAAGTTATCTTGATTGCCAAGAGAAATCTGTTTTGTGTGGCAGGCTTTTCTGACTTAAAATGTCAGATGCCACCCCTTCCCCCCATATCCAGCCATCCTTTCAACTAATTCACAAATTGACTTGACTCTCAACTAGGTTAAAAAAATAATTTCCTGAAAATTAAAAGTCTGGCACAATACTGCACTAAAAGTCCATTTATCTTGTCTATTTTTATAAAGCTTCACTGCGGCATCTGGCAAAATGCCCACTTTCAGTAACAAAGGTCCCCAAGGACATTTGGCAAGAGACTTTTCTTCTAAGATCCCGAAAATGATGCCGAGCCTCCTAACGCATGATTTTAAAAGCTTACAATTAGGAGTTGTAATTGTATCTTGTGTATAAGTTTTAAAAGTAAAGAGCAAGTGCAAATGCTGTGGAGATGAAGTGGCTATAACACGATGTCCACGTCTTTGTCATCTCTATTAAAAGTTCCACCTCTTCATTGACTTCATCACTCAGGAGCTAACTGAAAGCTAGAGATTTCTATGTTATTATGAGAGATAATGGCTAAAGATTATCTAGATAGGGCAGCGCAATGATTCACTATTGTTTAATCAACTACAACCTGTGTTAAGCTCTATCCTCATCTCAATATAAACCAGACTAATCTTTCCACTTTCCTGCAGGAAATGGCGATGGCACTTGTTTATTCGCCTCCCCTGGTATTAAGTAAATCCTTCCCTTCTCCTCCCTCCTCCCACCACCAATCAGTTGGAAGGAACGTTTCCAGCACTTCCAATCTAAGACTGATTGGGTTTTCCTGTTGATGTCAAGTTGAAGCATTCCATTGAGAAAGCAACCCCAAGACTGTTGACTTTTCTTGTGGCTCCAAACTAACCCAGTGATTACACCAAATGCACCCCTCTTTCATGCTATGAAAGAGAAACAGTCTGTGAAGAATCATTTGCTTGGAATGTTTTTTAAAGAACTGAACATTTGTGTCAAAGAAACTGCAGACGTGCTTCACCCAATTTGATATGAGGTTTCCCCTTTTTTTGACCACAGCTTCACTTACTAGATCCTTCTTTTAGCATGGGATATGCCAATGCAAAGCCACTTTGTCAGTTTGGTGACATTCAAATCAATAGTCATTTTGCCTCAATGATTTATCCTCAATGTGTTCCCCATAAATGTCATTTCATCTGTGAATTCTTTACATTGAAACTATTGATACCAAATTCCAATGTGATTATAGAATTAGGTGGGGGTTTTTGAGAGGTTTTTGTTTTTTTGTTTTTTTCCTTTTTTTGTTTTATTGCATTTGGAAAATTGAAAGTTTTTTTTCCTTTATTAAATTAAGTACTTTAGAAGAGTTTGAAACTCTTCTGAGGCATGACCAAAGACACAATTCCATCTGTTTTGTTTTTCTTATTCATGACATAGATGATTTTATTTTAAACAGTGCATGCATTTCACTTTAATTCTTCTTCATGTCTGTCAGAGCACATCATCTGTGATGTGTGCATAGTTTACCATTGCGCTTTGCAAGAAGATTTAGACAGAAAGTGAAAACAGCTTTACAAGAGAAAAGGTCATCTGAAAGTGAAAGTTAAATGCTTATGGGGTTGCTGTATGTCCATTCTGTACTAAGCAATGATTCTAAGGCTAATCTATTGGTACCTGAATCATGCTGGAAGTTGTTTTCATCCAATTAGTAGATGTTGGGCCCTTTTTCCTGGGCAGGTGTTGAATGTCCCAATGACGGCATGCAGTGTCTTGTGTTAGTGTTCTGTGACTGGGACGGAAGCCAGGGATGAAGCAGCTGTGTAAATGGAGTCATCTTCTGGGCACTTTCCTTGGTTTCCCCTCATTAGAATTGAGTTGTACCCTTGCAGAAACTCCCATTTGTGGAGGCTTTGGCCTGCCCTGTTCACCATTCTTCTCAAACTGGAATATTCACACATCTTCCTCACCACAGAGAACAGAGTGGAATTCTGTAGCACACTAAATCTACAGGGTATTTCTTCCTAGAACATCAGTTTTGCTTGATGGTAAGAAATTTAGAATAAATTTCATACCAATCCAAGCATAAACTACCACAGGTAAAATGTAAAATTTCCAAATTTTCACTAACAGAGGCTTTAAAGAAACCTCACTATAGTTGTAGACACCTTGGACTATACCCTCAGAGGACAAACTTACTCTTTCTTCCCCAGCTAGGATGGAGAAAATTCATGAAGTTGTACTGAGTGCCCTAAATTCTCTTTCTGAACAGCATTTGCTATTATATTTTCAGACATTTAGCTTCCAAGTACGAACAGAAGTAAGATCAGCATCACCAAGACACCACATAGCTGAATTGCATATTAGGTTATTTTGGTTACAGCCCTCAGCACTTTCTAGCTATTAAATTTATTTCATGCATTTCTTAAACCTCTATCTCAATAAAAAGTGATCTTGTGGAAACTGTTTCAAACCATTATGGGTTCAAGTTCACATGAGATATATCTACAGGTTTTAATATTTACTCAATACTTCTCTTATAAAACAAATTACGTATCTTAGAAATAATTTGGGGTTAGTTTTATGATGTTGTGCTTGCAGACTCACTAACCACAAACATTTTTGAAAAATGTGATTACAGAATTAGGATTTTTTTCTGCTTTATTGTATTTGGAATATTGAAAGATTTTTAAAAATAAGTACTTTAGATGAGTTTGAAACTCTTTTGAGTTACACCAAAGACACAATTTCATCTATTTTGTTCATGTGAATTATATCTACAGGTCATAGAATTTATTCAGTACTCATAAAACACAAATGGAAAATCTTAAAACAGTCTGGGGTCAGTTTTGTGATGTTGTATTCACTGAGTTTCACTAGGTCAAGCATTTTGAAAAAACTTGGTTCCCAGTTACACATTACGTCATGATTAAATACTACAATCTAGACTTCAAGAGTGTTCCTGTTCATTCTCTTTCAATACAATTACTCTTTTTTCCATTTCTACTTCCAAAATGAGATGCTCACGGGACTAAAAATCTCAACTGCTTTTAGGGGTCAGGCAGGACACACAAAAGAATACAGCTGCTAGCTACGATATTAGGTGCTATACTAGTTACATTTTGATCAATCATATAATTTCTCTGGTTACATAAACTTTCTGCGGGCCAAATTAAACACTTACTATAGCCAAGTTTACCACATCAGCCTTCGGCATGCAGCCTCCACCTGGAATTTCTTCCTCTCTCTTCCAAAGGTGGCTTCCTCATCTTCCTAATGCTTCGTTCGAAATCCAGTGTCCTTGCACCATGATGATTTGCACCAGTGCCTGCTGTAGCATCCAGGACAGGCTCCCACCCATGGCTGAAACTGGCAGGAGTATCAGCTTACCTAACAGGAGACACGACTGGTGAGAAACAAGTCGTGTAAGGCCTGATTCTGTATGATTCTGCTCACCTGGTCTACTCACCCTGAAACCTGAAGCAAGATTGCAGTTAGCATGTGGAGTTCTTTTGGTACAAGTATCTTCTGTAAAAATTCTTGGAGGTGTTCATCATCTCTGGTCATAAAGATAATAAAAGGCATCATCGAGAATGAAAACACACACTATAGGTGTGTATTGCAATCTGTTGACTAATTAGTTACTGGAAGCATAGTCACCAGTGTCAAAGTATGAATGAAAAACACATCTAGCTCAGATATATACTTCTCATTTCTTTCCCCCACAGAATTGCTAGGAACTTTAGTGGGTATGGTTAAAGAAAATAGCTTGTTCTTAGTCATTTTTCTTGTGGCCCTTTGATTTTTTAGTGCATCCTGCACCATCTGCCTTGGGGGTCCTGAATTAGAGATTTTAAAGCAAATTACAGGTAATTCTTTGTCTTTCTGCTTAACAAGGATTTAAAATTCATACCTAATGGCAACATCCAACCACAGGCACCCTGATGAGGTGAGAAATAGTCTACAATCAAGGCAGTCTCAGGACCGTTATCCATTAGGGTTTGGTGAGCAGAGCACTGGCTGGCCCCACTTGTTCTAGGCCAGTCCTGCAAGTTGGAGTTTAGTTTAATGATTATACTGTTGCTTTTGAATTTCGTACATATTTTTTCCAATGTGTCTCCTTTTCCTTTTGATTTATAATATTTCACTGAGTTCATATCAAAGCACTATGGTTTGAGGAAACTTACAACCTAATGAGAAAAATAAACTTGCTCACTGACAACAGTGAAAGTAAGGGTCTGTTAGGACAAATGCATCTCAGAGGTGCAGAAATGATGCAGTGTACCATGCTATGTTTTACTTTACTTTAATTCCTGAGCAACAGTGCAATTGATGATGCAGGTTTCATCTTTTTTTTTTTTTTTTTTTTTTTTGAGTTGGAGTCTCACTTTGTTGCCCAGTCTGGAATGCAGTGGCACACTCATGGCCATCCCAGTGTCAACCTGCTTCTGGGCTCCGGCGATCCTTCCACCTCAGCCTTCAAAGTAGTCGGAACTACCACACCCAGCTAATTTTTGATTTATTGTAGAGATGAGGTCTCGCCAAGTTGCCTGGGCTGGTCTTGAATCTGCAGGCTCATGCAATCCACTTGCCTCGGCCTCCCAAAGTGCTGGGATTATAGGCTGAGCCACCGAGCCAGGCCCACAGGTTTCATCTTAAGTGTCTGTGTTACCTGGGAATTAGACTGGGAGCACCACCACGGCAGAGACAAAGGCTCCAGCTTCTTTGGTTGTCCTCTCCAGGCGTTAGTGGAGAATCTCCACATGGGGTAGGTGTGGTGGCTTCCTCAACTTGAGACTTTCCTATATTCTAAAATATTCATGAAAGTTTCTGTCTATTTTGCATTCTATTTTGTCTTCACTTGTTTCTATGACATATTTTATGCAAAAAATATGAAAATCTACAAAGTTAGTATGTAATCTTAACTTTAAAATAGAAAAAAAGTATTTTTCCTCCCTCGGAAGAGAAAGTAAATTTCATTATTTCACAATTGGAAATCTTGACAAATGTATGGGAATTGTTATGCATCTCATCTATCCAATTTTTTTTAATGTTCCTTTCCTTTCAGCTTGAATTTTCAACATATTCATATGCCTTAGAATACCCTAAACAGTATCACATCTCATTAAGGAGATGGAAGCCTTCTGCCAACACAGCATTTTCATCAGTTCTCAACATGAGTAGGTCATGTTCACCGCTGTTGCGTCAAAGTCTTTCAAAGTAATAAATTAATTGAATTACTGTTTTCTGGTGAATGAGGAACAGCAGAAGCCTCACTGCTACGGCTGCTCCTTTCAAGTGGATACTTAAATTTCCTGGGCACGGAAAGGAATTCCCTATAAACGAGACAAATGATCCATCTCTGTGTGATACATCTATTTTTATTATACCTGCAGGTAGACATTGATGTACCTGTTCTTTTTACCCTAAAGCAGGGACATTAATGAACAAGATGAGGTTATTGCTCTCAAAATGGGGTGATTTCTTACCTGAATGACGGTCAGAATCTACACCAAGTTCAGAAAAGAGTAAAAGGAAAAGAAGAGAGATGTGGCATAGACATTTTCCAGAAAGCTCTTTTGAAAGTCCTGATTTCTTTGTTTTGTTCCCAGAAATCTTCTGCCCTAAACTATATAGCTTTTGGTTTAATGCACTAAAAGATTTGCAAAGAATTCTTTTCTTTCATAAAAGAAAACTTAAAAGCTGTCCTGAATTTTTCACTTAGTTTATAGCTGAGCCCTCTATTGAAATTTCAGCAGAATTTTGATCAAAAAAAGGGGGGATATCGTTACAACATGAAATAGTGACTATGTTAATACAAAATAAAATGAGTGTGTGGCTCTGACAAGAATATGTCTGTCTAAGTTGGGCGATATCCTTGTGGGAGTTCTGGTCAACCAAAGAAGCTAGGGATATAATCAATCTTAAGTTTTAGCAGGGTCTTTGATTCTGCCCCACACGACACACACATCAATTAAGTGGAAAAACAAGGTCTGCACTACTCAGTTATGAGGTGAGTGGAAAACCAGCTGGAAAGTCAGACCCAAAGAGAGGTTATCAATGGATCAGTGTCAACCTAGGGACACACAACAAATGGTGTCACGGTTCCTCCAGGGTCAGCTCTGAATCTAACATTTTCATCAGCGACCTGAAGGATTCAACAGAGAAAAGGTTCTTATTAAGCTCTGGAGTGGGAAGGAGGAAGGCCAGATTCCTGGGTATAGGACAATAAAATCCAAAGCCATGGAATAAATTGCCAAAGCAATCGATGACAATGAAAATAAGGTTTAATGGGGATAAGAATGGAGTATTCTAAAGCAGATTTTGCCTAATGAAGACAGGAAAAAGGGTAAATGTAAGTCTGGCAGAAAAAGTCATTTAAAACTTCTGTCGTAGATTGCTATTATTTGGTTATAGTCAAAGTTATTTTCTTCTTATCTTTACTCAAAGTATTGCTAAATATGGTAGAGTTGGTCTCTGAACTCTTTGGGAAGAGAGGTGAAAGAATGTGATAAGATCTATATCAAGTTGCTTTTAATTTTTTTAGACTTGGATTGTTCTTAACTATCTACAAACAAGGAGTCTTATCTTGCCAAAAAGGGGATTAGCATCACTCCAAATATCTAATGTGTATTTTGTACAGTATGTGTAGACTATTTATTTGCTGAGCTCCACTCCTACATATAAACATGTACGCACACTCACTCCACCTTCACTTACCCTACAAAGCCTCTGCCAATAACTTGCTCTTGAAAGAGACCATGTTTAATTGTCCCTTCCCCTAACAGCAAAAGATGAGTCAAACAAGGAAAAAAATAGACTGGAAACATTTCTTCAAAAACAAGTACAACATAAAGGCACAAAAAGTAAAACCCATAAGGTCAGATTTTTCTTCTAGTATTGAAATGCTTAAGAAACCTGAAGGAAATTTATCTTGGAGTCATAAAAACGGAGAGTTAAAATATGGAAAAGCTAAAGGTTCTAAGGTCAATTGACATAGAACAAAGCCTACAGTAAGATCAAACTTTAAAATCTCAGGAAAATGATACAAAGAAATATTGAAGTTATCTGCTTTTTAACTTCTATAAGAATGGGGGGGAATGCAGAGAGAATGGGCCTCAACTATAAAATGAAATGACAAAGTTAAGTATAAATAACAGGTATAAATAACTTACAAAATGTGTGTATGCACGTGTATGTATTTCTTTTTTAAATAAAATGAATGAGGCATTTGTCTTGGATACAAATTTAAAGAGGTAACAAAATCTCAGCAATCATGATAATGTTTTACCACAATATCTTAAAAAAATAAAAACCCAAGAATTACATAATGAATAAAATATTAAAAATTCTTAAAAGATAGGTAAACTAATTAGTGTTACTAATTAGTATTACTAATTTTTCTCTCTTACTCCAATATGGCTTGGCAGCAATATGGCTGAGCTAACTGCTTAAATTGCTACCCACAAGAGTTTGCCAAATCTGTCCTTTGAAGTCCTCAAAAAGAATATGAATTTTTACCCAAATATTTGGCTATTATGAGGTATTCTTTTAAATCAGCAGATTCTTTAAATGAAAAAACATTTTATTTTATTCTTTTCTAGGGAATTTAGCTAAATGTCTTGCCTATTGGTTAAAATATTCCTAATACAAGAAGGACACATTATAGAACCAACATGTTCTTCTAACTTAAATGTTATCTCTATTCCAAAATTACCTTATGTACCCAAGCCTTTTTCTTTTCTTTTCATTTAATATTTAGGTCCACATTTTTGTTTACACTATTTAATTGTATAAATGTCAGCTTCTTCACATTATTACCAGGAAGGGCAGGTGAATTTCTTTACAATTTCCTGTTCCATTATTCCTTCCTGTAATGCCATAAATAAGTGAGTATTCCCTGGAATCACTTTTGTCAAAAGTGGCAAGTAAAGTAAGATCTCAGATGAATATGAAAATCATGTCTTCCATAAAATGTGATAGTATGCTGTTTCTGTCTCTTGGATCTCTGATAATTCATAAAACATCAAATGGTCTACCTGAGATGTGAAATCTTAAGCGATTGCAGTATGCAAACTTGTTTAACTGCCATAAATTGAAGGGTTTTAATAGGACTTTTACAAGTGTTCATAAATTTCACTTTTGGGCTCAGTCTGATTCTTTCTATCTCTCCCTCTCAATTTAGGTTTTAACCTTTGCATTAAACATGTTTTCTCATGATGAGAATCATTTATACTTCCTTGATCCAAACATTCTTTAGCAGTGGAATAATTACATATCATGTTTCTTTCATTTCTTTTTTGATTATTAAGTAATCCCAGGTGGCAATAGAAATAGTGCCATGGATGACACAAATATGAGAATGGTGAGATACATTTCAATGTGCTTAAAAGTAAATGATTGTTCAAATATGTGTCATAGGATTTTCATGAGAGAAGATATTCGATTATAAATGGCCAAGAAAAACACAGAACACATAATTAGGGGGAAACGGCTAACACAGTTTTTCCATTGTACACGTTTTTTTATACACCCATGCACCCATTTCCACTAGAAAGCTTTCACACAAAAAAAATCTGTGTATGTGCCTATTTGCAACTGAAATAGAGAGGCCTGGGAAGGGTGCAATTAATTATGAAGACATTTGCTTATTCACGATGTCAAATCAAATCATTCAGGCATAGAGATTTTATTTATTTGAGTTTTCCAGGATGAATGTGCTAAATCATCAGGGCTGACCAGGAGAACCACTTAGAATCTCAGGATAATATACAACCATCATTTTTCATGGATGTATTAAATAAAATCTAAGATCAACTTAAGTCTGAATGCATTATCTTTTTCAGAATTCTAATTTGGGCAGAATCTAACACATATTGATTCAAATAGGTAGTGGGTTGAAGGATGACCGGGAAAAGGGACTGCAGTTTTCATTCTTGTCATATTATCTGGGTTTCTAGTTCAAAAGAATTGAATGGAACTGAAAGCCTTCCTTCTTGTGGTGTAGAAAATAATCTTCCCAGCCGGGCTCAGTGGCTCAGCCTGTAATCCCACGCCTTTGGGAGACTAAGGTGAGTGGATTGCCTGAGTCCGCGGATTCGAGACCCGCCTGGGCAACTTGGCGAGACCTCATCTCTACAATAAATAAAAAATTAGCTGGGTGTGGTAGCGCGCACCTGTAGCTACTTGGAAGGCTGAGGCGGAAGGATCACCGGAGCCCATCAGGTCAAGGCTGCGGTGGCCGGGAGTGCCCACTGCACTCCAGTCTGGGTGACAGAGTGAGACTCCAACTCAAAAAAAAAAAAAAAAAAGAAAAAGAAAATAACCTTCCCCATTCTCAGAAACTCCCAAATGACAATATAATACTTATCTTTTTTCTTAGAAACAGAAAATCCAAAAACTTTATGAAAAAAAGGATTTGGAATAAAGCAATGACTACACAAATACAGACTAAAAGGAGGGAAGCCTAGCAAGATCATAATCAGTGAACAATATGACATGTCTGCTCTCTTGAGTTGCATTAACGGTGGTCTAGTTGCTGCCTAAAGAAGGTGATGGTTCTTATCAATGCTTCTACTCTCCAACTACTCCTGAAAAATGAAGTTGCAGTCAGTCCACGGTGATTAACCAAAAGGAAGACGGAGAGGAACCACCACACCATACAAGGTTCAGTCAAATAAATGATATATGTTAAGCTTGGAGAGGAGATACATTTGTAATGTTCAAGTATCTGCAAGATTATCTTGGGGAAGAGAGAGTAGATCTGTCCCACTCAACTCCAAGAGTGACAAACTGAATCTCTTCAGTAAATTAACTTACAAGTTTCTTTCCATGTATAGGATCCTGAGACCATCTCTAGGATTTTATGACTTTAATCGATCAAGTCTTTAGCCTTCTAATCAGACAATAATTGAGTGTCTCCAGGTATTTAAGAATCCTTTTTACTTTCAAAGATCTCCATAGAATAACATACACACACACACACACACACACTCACACACACACACACACACAGCCTATATAGGGATGACGGATAGTTGGTAGGTAGGTAGATAGATAGATAAATAGATAGATAGATAGATAGATAGATAGATAGATAGATAGATAGATAGACAGATAGATAGATATAGATAGATAGATGATAGCCTTTTGCTTTAAAAGTCTACATCTTTTGCTGAGGCAGAGGAAAACTATGGGTTGCTCTTTAAGGAAAATCAGAATTCACTGACATTCAATATTTAAACTTTTGATAAGAGGTGCCATTTGTAAAAATACTCATAAATACAAGGAACTAAGAATTTTTTAAGAAAAATGTTTTTAAGAAAACACAGGATAAATGATTTTAAGAAAACAGATTGTATTAGCCTTAAAGAAGATAGACATCTTAGACAAAGACTCCAACAACAACCACTAGGGAGAGGAGAACCTATTCAGTAAATGGTGCTGGGAAAACTGGCTGACCACATGCAGAAGAATGAAGCAGGACCCCCGACTATCACCTTACACAAAAATCAACTCCAAATGAATCACAGACCTAGAGGTAAAACCTCAAACATTAAGAATCTTAGAAAATACAGTATATACCCTTATGGAAATCGGAATAGGCAACCAATTGCTGATCAAAATCCCAAAAGCCCATGCCATATGAGATAAGATTGAAAAGTGGGACTTCATCAAACTGAGAAGCTTCTGCAAAGCAAAAGAAACCATCAAGAAAGCGAGGAGATAGCCCACAGACTGGGAAAAAAATATTTGCCAACTGCATATCTGGCAAAGGCCTAACATCCAGGATCTACAAGAAACCCAAATGTGCCAAAAGGAAAAAAATAAACAGCCCCATTAAAAAGTAGGCAAAAGACATGAATAGACACTTATCAAATGAAGACATACGAGCAGCCAACAGACACATAAAAAAATACTCGGCCTTACTAATCATCAGAGAAATACAAATCAAAACCATATTAAGATACCACCTAACTTCAGTAAGAATGGTCATCACTAATAAAACAAAAAACAACAGATGCTGGTGAGGATATGGAGAAAAGGGAACACTTCTACACTGTTAGTGGGAATGCAAACTAGTTCAATCTCTATGGAAAATAATGTGGCAATTCCTAAAAGAACTAGAAACTGACCTTCCATACGACCCAGCAATCCCCCTTCTGAGAATATACCCAGAGGAATTTAAATCATTCTAGATACCTGCACATGCATGTTTATTGCAGCACTATTTACAATAGCAAAAACAAGGAACTAACCATGCTGCCCATCAAAACTGAATTGGATTTTTTAAAATGTGGTTCGTATACATGATAGAATATTATGCAGCCATAAAAAAAGGACAAAATTATGGACTTCGCAGCAACTTGGATGGATTTAGAGTCTATTATACTCAGTGATCTATCACAGAAACAAAGAACTGAGTACCACATGTGTTCACTTATAAGTGGACTCTGAACATATACCATAATACAACAAGAAAGAGTTTGGCAGTAGCGGGACCCAGCCAGGGAAGGGGGGCACATAACATCAATAAGGGTACCTGATCTCAAACCGGGCAAAATGGGAACAAAAGAGAGAACCAAACTTTACCTGTATGATGGCCACTTGTATACCTATTTCTGAATTGTACCCTACATCTTTAAAATTTAAAAAAAAATTATTGATTTTAAAAAAAAGAAGCTAGACAATCCTAACAGAGAATTATGAGAAGAGAGGAGATCAAGAATGATAATCTTTTGGAAATTATATTTGCATTTCAAAAATAATCCTTTTGCAGATATATACTCATGCATTCAATCAGAAGCATGGAAGACCCTAGTTGATGAAACAAAAAAGACTAAAAAACAAGTAGAAATCTGATCGTTCTTGAGAAAACCTGCTCTTTGCAATGTAATTAAAAATATGTGCAATTTGTTGTCTTAGTCCATTCAAGCTACTATAACAAAATACTGTGCTGGTTGACTTATAAACAGCAAAAACATAATTCTCACAGATTAAGAGGCTGGAAAATCCAAGACAAGGCACCAAGATATTTGGTGTCTGGTGAGGATCTGCTTTCTGGTTCATAGATTGTGGTCTTTCCCCTGCAACCTTATGGCAGAAGACATCAGGGGTCTCCCAGACAGCTTCTTTTATAAGGACACTAATCTCATTCATGAGGATTTTGTCTCATAACCTAATCACCTCCTAAAGGCCCCACCTCTTAATACCATCACCTTAGGGAGTAGGATTTCAAAATATGAATTTGGGACACTGGGAGATGGAAACATTTATACCACAGCACTTATAAAAGATGGAAATGGAGAAAATCTTAAAATATACTGAAGATAAAATTAATATAAAAGAAAGTCTATCTCTTATATGAAAATGGAAGTCTTCATAAATTACATTGACATTTCCCAAGAGCAATACTATCAAAAAAAAAGCAATAAAATAGCTATGAAGTTAGCCAAGTAGGACACATCTTTTTTTTTTTTTTTTTTTGAGTTGGAGTCTCACTCTGTTGCCCAGACTGGAGTGCAGTGGCCGCCCCCGGTCACCGCAGCCTCGACCTGCTGGGCTCCGGTGATCCTTCCGCCTCAGCCTTCCAAGCAGCCGGAATTATAGGCATGCGCTACCACGCCCGGCTGATTTTTTGATTTATTGTAGAGATGAGGTCTCGCTGCCCAGGCGGGTCTCGAACCCGCGGGCTCAGGCAATCCACTCACCTCAGCCTCCCAAAGGCGCGGGATTACAGGCTGAGCCACCGAGCCCGGCTAGGACACATCTTTTAACACTTTGGACTGAGTTGTACATGAATTGGTGAGTTGAAACATCAAGTTATAGTAAATATCCATCCTCCAAAACTGGTGCTCACCTCAGCTGACCTCAAGCTTATTTCAAGGAAGTACTTATTAATACTCTTTAAGATTATATGTAGAATGACTGAATAAATAATATTTCATATAAATACATGATTATGTACTATTCGTGTATATAAATATAGAAATATGAATATATGTACATTGCTATGTGGGTATCTACATATAATATAAATATTTGTATATGTACCATATGTGTACATACCATATATATAAATATGTTTATATCACATATACATACTTATTTTAGACATATACAGATATTATTCTAATTATATAGCTAAATTCATTTTAAAATATTAACATCAAGATAGTTTTTGCAATCCTATATTTTATGATTATACACATAATACAATATGAGTACTATCTTGTTGGAGAGTCTTTAAAATGCTCTTTCAGGAAAATACTTTTTGTACTTAAAAAGTTGGAAACCACACTCTCTGAAATTTCCCCTTTCCAATAGACGACATTTCTAAGCCCTTGAAGACATACTTGAAGAAAAGATCTTGAAAATTCCCACTAAATATTACCTGTAATTACGTATTACTTTAAAATACATATTTGTGATACATATTCACAATGGAATATTATCCAGCCATAAAGAAGGACAAACATATGAACTTTACAGTAACTTGGATGGACTTAGAGCCTATCATACTCAGTGATCTATCATGGAAATAAAAAACTGAGTACCATATGTTCTCACTCATAAGCGGGCCATGAACAATTATCATAATACTATAAGAAAGGGATTGGCAGTAATGGAAAACTGCCAGGGGAGGGGGTGAGATTGGCAGTTGAGGGAAACTGCCCGGGAGAGAGGGGCACACCGGGTACCTGCATAATGAACATTTGTATACCTAACCCTGAATTGTATCCCACATCTTTAAAATAAAAAACTAAAAAAAAGCCGGGCTCAGTGGCTCAGCCTCTAATTCCGCGCTTTTGGGAAGCTGAGGTGAGTGGATTGCCTGAGCCCGCGGGTTCGAGACCCGCCTGAGCAACTTGGCAAGACCTCATCTCTACAATAAATCAAAAAATCAGCCGGGCGTGGTAGCGCATGCCTGTAATTCTGGCTACTCGGAAGGCTGAGGCGGAAGGATCTCCAGAGCCAGCAGGTCGAGGCTGCGGTGGCCGGGATCGGCCATTACACTCCATTCTGGGCAACAGAGTGAGACTGCAACTCAAAAACAAAACAAAACAAAACAAAAAAATAAATAAATAAAATTTAAAAATAAAATACATTTTTTTCTCTTGCTGCCACTCCCTGACTTCCTAGGCAATAGATAATATCCCATGGAGTGGGGACCATTTTGCCATCTAGTGAGGCAGATTCAAGTCTAACTTTAACCTTTCATTGATTTTTTTAAAAAAATGATTTGCTAATAGCAAGTACCCCATACCTGAGAGGGAATTCAAACTTTAATCTACGAAGACTGACTTTGAAGTCCCCTCTGTTCCTTAGCTGAAGATGCTTGGAAACTTTCTACATAATTAATTATGATGGGAAAAGTCTAAATTCTTTGTTTGTATCCTAATTTGCCCACGTTTAGACCAAATGAATGATATCTGTTTACTCTGGATTTATAATTAGGGTTTATTCTGAGTTGAAGTCATCCACAAAAAAACTGGCAAGTGAGTGGTTTTCCCCCCAAGTGATTGCAAGATGGTTTCTTAAATATTTTATTTCACTCAATTTTAATTCTTTTTTTTTTTTTTTTTTTTTGAGTTGGAGTCTCACTCTGTCGCCCAGACTGGAGTGCAGTGGCCGCTCCCGGCCACCGCAGCCTCGACCTGCTGGGCTCCGGTGATCGTTCCGCCTCAGCCTTCCGAGTAGCCGGAATTACAGGCATGCGCTACCACGCCCCGCTGATTTTTTGATTTATTGTAGAGATGAGGTCTCGCTGCCCAGGCGGGTCTCGAACCCGCGGACTCATGCAATCCACTCACCTCAGCCTCCCAAAGGCGCGGGATTACAGGCTGAGCCACCGAGCCCGGCAATTTTAATTCTTGAGATATGTGTGTGTGTTGCTGAAAATAAGGTATTTGTATTAACTAGAAAATTTTCAGATTATATAGAAAATATTCCTTTTTTCTGCTACTATTTTTTAGCATCTAAATCATTCTTAGCAAGATGTGAGATATATGGTCACACTCACTGTGTAGTATGCCATGTTCTAGTCATCACTGTTGATAAAAATCCTTTCCTTTGATATAAAATTTCTGTGTTCTTAGCTGAAAAATATATCATAGGTAATCAATATATTTTATTTTAAATATTATGTACATTGCCTTTCTCCAAATGTTTAACCTCCGTCAAAATTCCCCTACCTATATAGTATTACATGTAGAGAATGACTTTGCGAAAGTATATCCTTTTGAAACTAATATGTGTAACTAAATTATAGGGTTCATTGAAAGGTCACCAAGTCCAACTTATTTTACGTTGAATGAACATATTTAGCAAAGTCGATGACTTTGAAAAAAGTATACGTATATTATGTTTTAAAATAATTCCTAATAGAGCAGGCAGCCTGTGCCACATGGTCTTTACATGAATCTGGATGCACAGTAGGATAAATTACGGCCTCCACAAAAAACTCCATATAGGAAATATCACCCAGAGCACAGGTGACAGTTTTACCCCACAGTTAAAAGGGATATTTTAAAAGTCATTATGTTTTAATAGATAAATTTTGAAAATGGATCTCAAATCTTTACTTTTAAATAAAATCTGTTGATGTAGACGTTTACTACTATTGTTTGACCAAGGCTTTTGAAGGAATGAGACCAAATTCAGTCCTTACACTAATAACAAAGATGTAAAAATATGCCACAAATCCACATTAAATTGGCCACACTAACTCTTTAAGACTATATTACACCCACAGGTTTATTTGAAAAGTAAAATGTTTTAAGGCAACCTCCGCATTTAAAATAGTGTCAAAATTGGGAGTCCAAAGAAATGAATTCAAACCTAGACAAGATCTCTTCTCAAGTATAGGAAATGGTAAAAAGGGTTTATCTTGAATCAGGTGTGTTTTTGAAACCCCACAATAGAATGTTCCTGAAGATTGCTCAAAAATTAAATGTGGAAAATAAACTCATCTTACAGATGATTAAAAACAAACAAACAAAAAATAGAGAGAGCAAGGATACACAACAAAATCTTTTTAGAAGTGTGCACTGCTTGGTAATTGCCTTTCCTTCTACATTAATGAAATGATCATGGAAAAGTTGCTTAGCTTTAGTAAGACTCAATATTCTTATTTGAAAATATAGATCAATTGGACTTTGTGATGTCTAATATTATACAATTGTTGTGGGGAATAAAATTATCCAAAAACAAGGTAAATAGAAATGCACAAAATTTATTTGCACCCACTTGAATATCTGTTATTTTTTAAACATCTGAAGATGGCGATTCTCTTATAACCTCTGTTCATCTGAAATTGCATTTATCCCCACCCTTTTAAGATTAATTTACAATCAAGACCAGATGGTTCAAGGCCACCCATTTTTAGATCCAGAACTGACTGTCTAATTTTCAATTCTTCAATGAAAATATCTTGGTTGGCTTGCAAATGCCATGGAAAGCATGGTTATATACATAAACTATGAAAAACATATAAAATATTTATTTAAGAGTTTATATTTAAAATCAACAGATAATGTTGGCTACAGGACACTGGTATAACAAAATGCTATATGGAATAGTAACAAAACATTAGACTTATTCTAGCTTTGTCACTTGATCTCTTTGACCTTGGTCAGATGACTTGATGTCTTGGACTCTTTATTTTCTCATCTCTAAGATGGATATGTTGGATTAATGGACACCAGGATCTCCTCAGTTCTAAACGTTCTATCACTTATAAGCATGGATGATGCAGATCATGAAATGTTACTCAAATATAGACAAACCTGCTTTGTATTTTTCAACCAGTTTAGAGTCATTATAGACTATCCAGTTGTGTAAAGTCCTAGAGTAGATAATGTCTGCTTTAAATGAAATTGAACTTTGTAGTTACAGTCAGGCCATGGGTGCTTCTAGAAATAACTATGGTAAATTTTTATTTTATTTTTTAAAACAGATTTATTAAGATACAATTCACATACAATACAACTTATCAATTTAAAATGTACAATTTAATGGTTTTTAGTATATTTGAAAAATTGTACAACCATCACCACAGTTGACTTAAGATTTTCTTATTATCCCAAAAAGAAGCCCTGCACTTCTTAGCCATTACTATTTATTCTCCCAAATCACAGGCAAACATCAGTCTACTCTCTATCTCTCTATATTTGCTTTCTTTGTACATTTCATATAAATGAAATCATATAATATGTGATCCTTTGTGACTAGCGTCTTTCATTTAGCATAATGTTTTCTGAGTTTCATCCACATTGTAGATGTACCAGCACTATATTTCCTTTTTATTGAATAATATTATCAAATGTGAAGTATCTGTTTATAGACATTTGGGCCATTATGTATAAAATGCTGTGAATATTCACGTACAAGTTTCTGTATACGAATACATGAATTTAGCCGGGCTTGGTGGTTCAGTCTGTAATCCTGCGCCTTTGGGAGGCTAAGGTGAGTGGATTGCCTGAGCCCGCGGGTTCGAGACCCGCCTGGGCAGTGAGACCTCATCTCTATGATAAATCAAAAAATTAGCCGGGCGTGGTAGCGCGCACCTGTAGTTCTAGCTACTTGGAAGGCTGAGGCAGAAGGATCGCCAGAGCCCAACAGGTTGAGGCTGCGGTGGCCGGGAGCGGCCACTGCACTCCAGTCTGGGCGACAGAGTAAGACTCGAACTCAAAAAAAAAAAACAAAAAAAACATGAATTTTTATTTCCTTTGGATATATACCTAGAAGTGGAATTGCTGGATTATATGGTAACTCTATGGTTAGCCATTTGAGAAACTGACAAACTGTTTTCCAATGACTATGCTATTTTACATTTCTTTCTTTTTTTTTTTCTTGGTTTAAGCCAGTTTTGATAATTCAAATAGCCTTTTATTTATTTTTGTAGTCTGATAGAGTATAAAGGATTTCACCTTGTCTTGAAATGTTTATAATTACCTATGCTGAAAAAACACTTTGGATTTGAAAGGATTTGGATCTGTATCAGACTTTATTTTTTTATTTTATTTTTTATTTTATTTTAATCAATTTTTTAATGATATTGTGGGGTACAGTTAAGGGTTAGATACACAAATATGCTCCGTTCAGGCACCCTAGTTGATAAGATGTGTTATTTTATGTTTCTACTACCAATATATGAGGGTTCTAATTCCTCCATAATTTTGCTAATTCTAATTATTGTGTATCTTTTTAAGTATAACCATTCTAGTGGGTGCAAATTGGTGTCTCATTGTGGTTTTGTTGTTTGTTTGTGTTTTTGTTTTTGTTTTTTAAGATGTGGGGTACAATTCAGAATTAGGTAAGCAAGTGGTCACACACAGATAAAATTTGGGCCTCCCTTTGGTCCCCACTTCACCTGGTTTGAGGTCAGGTATCCTTATTGATGTTATTTGTCCCCCCCTCCCTCCTCTAGCAGATTCTGGCTACTGCCAATCCCTTTCTTATAGTATTATGGTAAATGTTCAAATTCACTTATGAGTGAACACATGGTACTCAGTTCTTTGCTTTTGTGATAAATCACTGAGTATTATAGACTCTAAATCCACCCAAGTTGCTGTGAAGTCCATAGTTTTGTTCTTCTTTATGGCTGTGCAATAATCCATCATGTATATGCACCACTTTGTTTTTATACAGTCCACTTTTTTTTAATACAGTCCACTTTTTTTTGATGGGCAGCATGGTTGGCTGGAGGAACTTAAATCACTCTACAAAAAAGATAACTGCACACACACGTTCATTGTAGTACTACTTACAATAGCAAAAACATGGAGCCAACTATGGTAAATTTTTAGTACCTTATGCCTAATCTCTCCCTGACAGACTTGATAACTAGAAATATACTTTTCATTTGTGCTATTCCTTCTTTCTCTTCCCCCCTTAAAGAGTATATGGGGAAGATTTGGTTTTCAATTAGAAATAGTGTTTGCATTGGAGAACACTACTCTATAAGACAAAGAGTGAATGTGAGTTAACATCGATGAGATCATATTATGTGACAGTCATAGTTTGCACAATATGAAATTAAATGATGACTATTATTATTACAAGCTAATCATTTTGAATTTTAATCATTAAAACTGTATACAGAAACTATTTCTGATCTCAAGTTATCACAAAAGACAAAATGACTACTGAAAGTTTAAAACTTGCAAAAGGCCACATGGCTAGTAAGTGTTAGAAAAAGAACATTAAACCAGTTATTTCCACAATACTGTTGTATCGCAGAAACAAAGTTATGAGAATCCTCATGAGTTAAGTTTTTGATACAAAAATAAGAGTCATGGGCATTTTGCTCAATTATTTGGCATTAAATGAAATGCCCGTATTATTCTAGGCACAGTTCTGGGCACTGCAAATATAGTTAGAAAGCAGACATAGGCCCTCACCTCATGGTTTCTAAAACATAATAAGCAGTCTGTCCTCTCTGGGTGATAAGATTATAGGTGACTTTTAATTGCTTTTTTGCATTATTCTCACCTTTAAAGCAATCTAGAATGCAGATATAGTAACTTCCTTATTAGAAAAGAATTTAAGTAATGTTTTATCTTTTACAGTTGTCAATAGGATAGATATTTATTTTATTCTGCTTTCTAGGCTAGGATACAGTTAGAAGTTATCTCTGTATTTTGGAGAACATTGCACTGTAATGTTATATAGAGCTGGGTTTAGTCATTTTTAAATGATATATTTTGTATTTTTTATCAAATGAATACAAGCGGATATTTTTAAAATCTCAAGTAGCAATACATAAATTATAATGAAAAATGAGCAATCTCCAGCTGAACTCATCTTCAACAGGGGCAACAAATTCAACTCTTCTAGGTGTTTTTCTTTCTTGTATTACTTTCATATTGCTTAATATATTTTCTACCATTTTTTGATATATCAATTTTAGACATTGACTTCCTATACTAGAAAATACAGATGTAACACTCTGTCAATTCATGTCCCTATTTTTCTCTCTTTATCTTCTTATTTTATATTAACATATTATTGTCAAACTAAGATTGTATTAATCTTTTATAATGATATAAATATCAATCACCATTGTGCAAGATAGTATCTTATGATTTTATTTATTCTTTAGTAAATGTTTTGTTCTTTGGGGAAATAATAATTGTATGGTTTTAAACAAACTTAATTTTTATATACCTATTACTAATTTTTCCTAAACTTTGCAACTGAATTCTAAAACACGCCTTAATATTATTTCCCATATGGTCAAATGCATCCGGAATTATACAAGTGGTTTGTTTTGTGTGTATGTATATTATGTATATTTTCTGAATCTATTCTTCCTAGAATTCTCTGGTGCCATTCTTTAATCTGGAGTGACTGCTCTCAAAATGGTGCCAATTATCCCACAATTTTACTTACGCTCTTTTCTGTGTTAAGTCCAATTTGCTACATATCATTTTGTTACTTTTTAATTTATCTATTGGAATATATATTTTAGTCACTTTATATTTTAAAAAGAATATATTGAAGACGGCATTGGATATCTGAATATATCTGTATGCTACTCACACATTTTATTAATATTTTGGTTGGGTATAGAATTCTAGGTTGAATATTATGGAGAATTTTAAGGCAATATTTTATTTCTTCAAGCTTCTGTTGCTTCTGTTGCTGCTATTGAGGGTCAATATTACTCCTCATCAGTGTTCTAAAAGCACACAGTAATATATTTTGCTGTGGGTCTTTCTCATTTATTACTCTGGGCTCTCAGTGGGTCTTTTTAATCCAGAGACTTGTAACTTCCAATTTAGGAAAATAAATTTTCCTGTATTATTTTACAAATAATTTCTCCCTCTCCCATTTTATTTATTCTCTCTAAAATTACCCTAATTTGAACTTTGTGTTTCCTCAATAAATATTCTAATTTTCTTATATTTTCTCTCTTTTTTCATTTAGTGTTTTCTTCTACTTTCTTTGAGATTTATTTGTTTGTCTTCCAAGTCTTCTACCATTATTTTATTGTCTGCTATCATACTTCTAATTTCTAAGAGTTTTTCCTTCCTTAAATGTTCACTTATAATGACTCCTTTACTTGTTTTATTAATACAATCTATTTTCTTGTTTCTCTGAGAATGTATGTAAATATAGTTGGAGTTACTTGTCATCAGAAACTTGTTTTTGATCTTTGCATTTTGATTCTGACTCTTCTGCAGTCCTTTTGTTATTTTGATCCCTGCCATTTGTATTGGAGGTTTTTCTCAAAAGCTGTTGGGGCAATGAAAACCTGAGCAAGAACTCCAAGAACAGGAGCAGTTTCTACATATAAGAGGTCCTGATAATTTCTTTATGAAGTCTCCCAATGTTAGTATCTATTCATCCTCCAGAGCTATCACAATATCTTCAAAGACATATGCCTGGTTTCCTGAAACAGAGTGGCAGAAAGAGGTTACAGGTTTCACCATCTAGTGTGTTTTTCAGAACATAGTGCTGTAAGAATCTCCATAAAGCAAACAGACTCTGTTAATCTTCTCTTCATACTCTGACAAGATCAACACTGACTTTAGAACAATAAAAGAAATGCATTGTTTATGAACTTTTTAAATAGTTTTGGCTTTTTTCTAATCTTGTTATGGTTTATTTAGAATGAAATTTTTTTAAAAAACTAAGTGCATACCACATTGCAGAATTTTCATAGCAATATAACTAATACCAAGCACGAAAAAATTACATTGCTTGCCATTCTTCTTCACTAACCTTAGATTGACATTAAAACTATTGGTAATTTCATATTTGAATCTAGACACAAAACAGTACATATATAATTTAATTTATATGAATTTGAAGAACATATAAAGCAGACTGATAGAAATAGAAGTCAGAGTAGTGGCAACTCCCATAAAGAGGGAGAAATATATTAATCCAGGAAAGGCATGCTGGACTTGCCATACATTTTGATGTGAAATGGGGATTACACAGACACACACACACACACACACACACACACACACACAAATGCATCATGATACTTTACTGTATGAATATTATATCTCAATTTTTAAAAAGAAGAAAAATTGCTTATTTTATTGATTCATAGATTTGTTTAACTTCCAACTAAGATGTATAGGCTTTACTTACCAGAGTAAAGTAGTGAAGCAATAAGCAACAGAGCTCAGTGAGTCCAAGGACACCAAAGGATAGAAGAGAAGCATAAACATACTCTCAGGGTTGCTTGCATACTAATATCAGTTGCTCCTCAAAGAATGGATACACAATAATCAGAACCTACATATGCTAAAATATACAATCATCTAGTTTGGGATCTTTTCAAATCAGATTTTACATCTGCCTGTGCCCCAGGACATTCAGACAGTGACTGATGCCAGTAAGCCTAATGTGTGACGAATATAGGCAAATTGCATTTTTTCTGGTTCATTTATTTTGTTTAAATTGTGTTAAGTACTTAAATAATTAGTTTAAACATGCTCAAAGCCAAACAAAGGTAAAAATATTGCAAAAGAAAGGAGAAAATGTGTTTGCCTTTATTCTTAAACCAGTGGTATACTGCATGGAATTTAGCATGATTGACCATTGTAATTGCTTTTTCTGGAATGAGTGAGAACCATATTCTCATTCCTCTGCCACCACAAATACTAAGCCGTCACTGGAATGTCTCTTGTGGTATATTTGTGGGCTTATATCATGTCACTTCTACTAGAATTGTAATCATTAATTGCTTAAGAGCTCATTCAGTTTAAAATATTTTCCATCAAAAGCCACTCTCAAATAAATACTTGGAATAAAATGAGAAGTAGCAAGAGGTTTTTGAAGTATGGTTTTTAAAAGACAAAAGTTAACTGTTTCATACCCTAAATTATAAATGATGTCTATTTCAAATTCAACTTACACAGTAGATTATTTTTCATTTATGAATACAAAATTAATTCTTGATTTCATACCATTTCACTCATGTTTGTTTGTACTACTTTAAACAATTTTTTAAAATCTAGAGGTTCCCTTAAAATAAAACTTCAGGAATTAGGCTCCAGGAGAAAATTGCTTTCAAGCAATGTTTTTTTTTTGATGATGTTTCAACAATGTCAACCAATTTTTCAAGATATATGAAAAGCAAAAAGATATAACACTTTTAGATAAATCTCACTTTTTACATCCAAGTCTTTAAATAACAAAATTTTATTTTCTTTACTCTTGTAGGAGGTAATAAAGTATTACCATTCGATATAGGGAAAGAAATAATTGAGAAAAGCTAGACTTTAGTAATTGATCTTCTACTATGCAAAAGCTGCTTATCTAAATGGTATATTTGCTTTTTAAGCTTTATTTACAGATTTTACCAGATGAGGATGTACCCTGTGAACTTTAATTATGGATTTCCAGCTGTTACCAGAAATCTTGATATGCACAGCTTTAGAGCCCAAAGCATGTTTAAAAAATCAGCTACTGGTAAGCCTAAAATAATATCAACTATTAATAATTGGTAAACCTACCGAGCAAAGCCTGCTGATTCATGAAAACCACAGAATTATACGGATGAATATGCATAAGCCTTCTCATTTTTTGCTCCACTTCAGGTTTGAATCAGCTATACTTAAATGAACCTAAGTAAAGGAGACATGCTGTATTTTAAAGACCGACCATTACAGTAATTCAACAACTGCCTTTGGGAACATCCTATGATATTTCACCACCCTTCTTTTCAGAATATTTTTTTTCCCCTTATTTGTAAATTCTCTGGTTGCAGTTGAAATCTGAGCTTTGTCTGTGATTTTTTTCACTTTTTGAGGAAGTGAAATATTTTCTGAACTTGTTTCTCGTGGCCTGGAACTCCAACCCCTAAAACAGAAACCATTAGAGGGTTAGAAGGGGGGCAGTTGCTGATTCCTTTGCCCACTGTTACCACCACCACCATCCCTCCCTCCCTCCCCACAACCCATAAACACAGTCACTTTCTTTCTCTGTCTTTTTCTGGGCATGCCTACACAATGTTATCTCCCAAACTTAATCAAATGGACTCTTCCTGATCTCTGGTTTGGGAGAGAAAGACAAAACTGAAACTAATTTCATCTAAAATTTAGTTAAACTAAAATTATCAGCTGGGCCGCTGATAGTGTAGTCTCTTTGATTTTTCTAAGTGACAATCAGCTGGTGAAGTGTCAGGACTGGGGAACTAAGTAAAGAGCCCAGTAAGAAGGACAAAGAGCACTGGACAGATCCAAGGACTCCAACCTGGGCCTGAGAATAGGAGCAGACCACTCCCAAGATATATCCAGTCTGGAGCCTAAGAATGAAACACCAGAGTCGTTTAAATGCTGCCTCCTGCTTTACGTCAAGGTTGAAGCTTAGAAAAACTGGTACAGTAAGTTATTGATATAAATGCTACAACTGAAAAGGAAGAGGAGAACAAAGTCTAGAAACCAGGCCAGACCTGGAAGAACTGTCTTTATTTACAAAATTGCACAAATATTACATTTCCAATGAGATTATTGTGCAAACCGTGGCAACTCAGTGGAATATTATGTAGTCATTCAAAATCATGACTATGGATACTACCATAGTCATGACTATGGATACTACCAAGGGAAGCGGGGGGCACATCACATCAATAAGAATGCCTGATCCGACTCGAGGCGGAGTGATGGCCAATGAAAGGCCTAAAACTTTACCTGTGCTTAAACCACTTATGTACCCAATCCTGATTTGTACCCCCACAACTTTAAAATTAAAAAAAAAAAATCACGACTATGAATGTAGAGCAGCATAAAAGCATAATATGATATTAAGTATTTTAGTTTGCTAGGGCTGCCATAACAAAATGCCAATGACTAGGAAGCTTAAACAACAGGCATTTATTTTCTCACTGTCTGGAAGCTGGAAGTCCAAGATTAAGGTGTCAAAAAGCTTGGTTTCTTCTTAGGGGGTAGATGGCCATCCTCTCCTCCCTGCACCTTCACATAGCCTTTCCTCTACCAGAGGTCCTCAAACTTTTAAAACCAGGGACCAGTTCACTGTCCCTCAGACCGTTGGAGCGGTGGACTATAGTTTAAAAAAAAAACTATGAACAAATTCCTTTTTTTTTTTAAACTATAGTCTGCCCCTCCAACGGTCTGAGGGACAGTGAACTGGCCCCCTGTTTTAAAAGTTTGAGGACCCCTGCTAGGCAAACACGTCCCTGGTGTCTCTTTATGTGTCCAAATTTCCTCTTCTTATAAGAACACCAATCAGATTGGGCCCACCCATCATTTTAACTTAATTACCTCTTTTAAGGTCCAATCTCCAAATACAGTCACATTTTGAAGTGCTAGGAATTAGGGCTTCAACACATGTGTAGGGGGATGTGGGGACAAAATTCACCCCATAATATAAGCAATAAGAAGAAAATGTATTAAAAGCAGATTAGGGTGGCATGGGCTTGAGCATCCACCACTTGGTAAGTCTTCTTTCTTCAAATATCACAGGAACACCAGTCATCATTTTTTTTTAGATTGGAAAATATAGTTTATTTAAAAGTAGATTGTAAAGAGACAGAAAAGGGGAATCCACTTCCCAGTTTGGGGAGGGAGCCAGAGCTTAAAGAGAAGCATGGCCCGGCCATAGCTCAATGAACGCATGGCCGGACCAGAGCTTAACAAAAGCAATGGCCTTCCAGCCACCATTTAAAATGGAGAAAACGGAGACTCAAAGAATAAAATAATTTATCAAAAGACCCACAGTTATTAGATATAGGAAGTGGAATTTAAAGCCAGGTATGTATACTTAAAAAATTTATGTTATTTCTACCATGCTAGGTTGACTCATGTCAAGGAGTTTGTGAGAAGTTAAAATAGAGTTATCTGATTTTAAAAAGTATTTACTGGTTGGGCTTGGTGGCTCAGCCTGTAATCCCAGCACTTTGGGAGACCGAGGCCAGTGGACTGCCTGAACCCAAGGGTTCAAGACAAGCCTGGGCAACTTGGCGAGACTTCCTCTCTACAGTAAATTTAAAAATTAGCCAGGCATGAGAGCGCGCACCTGTGGTTCTGGCTACTTGGAAGGCTGAGGTGGAAGGATCGCCAGAGCCCAGCAGGTCAATGCTGGGGTGGCCATGAGCGTGCTACTGCACTCCTGCCTGGGCAACAGAGTGAGACTCCAATTCCAAAAATAAATAAATAAAAGTATATACCATTGTAGTGTTATTTTACAACAAATAAGAGAGACAAAAAATAAATATAGTTAAGAATTAAATATATGCTAAGACACTTTGCTAGGTGTTATAGAGTCATGATGAATAGATAAAAAAGATAAGATACAGTCCTTGTTTCTAAAGAGGGGAAATCTGTATGAGCAAATGCATAGACAGCTATAGGTAAGAAAAATAGATATAATAACCGTATTCAGTATAATTAATTAATTAAGAAATTAATTTTCTTTGCCATATTATGCTTATAACTGAGCTTTTAAAAAATCATCCAAAACTTTAAAATATTTTATATCAATAAGCATCATTAATGTTCAAGTTTATTTATTTATGTTTCTGATATTAGTATATCTAAATATGTATATATAAATGAATAAAACAAAAATAGTTGCTTATAGCTCCTAGAGAGTATTTTCAAAAATGGGGTCCTGAAACTGTATGTATAAACACTAGTATTTAGAATACTTATTTAAAAACGTAGATTTCCGGACCCTATTCCAGAATATCTGAAGCTGGAAATATCTATTTTTTAAGAGCTCACCACCTAAAATTTGTGATTTACTGGTCTACAGGGAGATTCAGTCTGGGCACAGTTTGCATGGATACCTTTGCCTCGAAGTCTCTCACAAGCTCTGGGACTGACTTCTTATCCAAAGCCTCTACAGAGGGACCAGCTTCCAAGCACACTCACTTTGTTGTTGGAGGATTCCCTTACTCATATGCTGGAGGACTGAGGAACTCAGTCTCTTGCAGGCTGTTGTCCAGAGGACTTTCTTGGGTTTTTGTTTTTTGTTTTGCCTTATAGGCCTCTCTACAGAGCAGCTCACAGTGTGAAAACTTTGAGCAAATAATAGAGGAAGCAAGACAGAAGCCAGGGCCTTTACATAACTTCCTTTGGAATGTCATCCCACTCCATTAATTTGAAGCCAGTCACAAGGTCCACACCAAACTCAAGGGAGGAATGCACAAGGGCAAGAATACCGGGAGGTAGGAGTTCTTGGGACCCTTCTTAAAGGGGACCCACCACAGGTCTCTCACCCAGACTTGGAAGGTCTGCAAATAGCCTCTAAGCTCATACCTGAAGGATGAACAGAAAACATGGGAGGAAGGGGAGGCCAAGAACTATTCCAGAGGATATAGTTTTTGAAAATACTCTCTAGGAGCTATAAGCAACTATTTTTGTTTTATTCATTTATATATACATATTTAGATATACTAATATCTGAAACATAAATAAATAAAATTGAACATTTTAGGAAAGCACTAAAACTCAGAGGTGGGAGAGAATTCAGTGCATTCAGGGAAACCAATTTGTCTTTTAGATGTCTTAGTTGTGTTCAAAAGCACATTATCTGTGCTTATTTCTAGGGACATGAGAATAAACTCTCATCTCTACACTATCAAGATCTAGGGAATTTTTTTCTTCAAATAAATGATATTCCAAATTTACCAAAATATTTCATGAAACTTAAACCTGTTCTGTATGGCGTTTTGTTATTGACAAAAAAACTAAAACTCAAGCATGAAAACATAATATGTGTGTGTGTTTATATGTATATGTATTCAGACTATATAGAGAGGAAGTAAGCTGGGTTGGTTTTTTTTTTTTTTTTTGTAGTCTGTCTTTATTGTGATGGAAGTCTCACTCACAATGACTCTTGCCTTCTTTACTCCATTTCAGCCTAATTCTCTATCGTGTAAACATGGTTCAGGTGTAAGGCCTAAATTTTAAAAACAAAAAGAAAGAAAGAATAAAGGAAAAAAGGAAGGAAGGGAGTGAGGAAAGAAAAATAGAAGAAAAAAATTACTGGCTACTTGGACTCTATTGCTAAGTGAAAAAAAAAATCCTCAAAGAAGCCAAAAGCTAATCTGAGTGGCAATGTGGACTGGAATAAATTCATTAGAATTTTTTAGTCTGTATCATATAACCCAAATTCAAAGTAGAAAATTGTGGTATCCTGGAAAAGGCTCTAACCTCAGCATATGAGAGAATAGGGTTTTGCTGGTCTTGGTTCAGCCACTAACTTGATGAGTAAGCATGGGTAATTCAATTCACTTTGTAAATCCTGTTCCCTAATCTGGTAAATAAATAGTGAGTGAGATCATGGAGGTTCTCAAAGTGTAGTTCCTGGACCAATGTATCAGTATCACCTGAAAGGAAACTTGTTAAAAATTCAAATTTGCGTCCCCATCCTAGGCCTACTGAATCAGAAACTCTGGAGTATTGTACAAGACTAGCTATTTTAATAAATGATCCAATTCATTCTGAGACATACATAAATTTGAGAATCCCTGAACAAGGTAATCTCATGTCTTTTCAACGTAAAATCTATAAGATTTTGAAACTTCTAGGGGTTAGCAAAAAATTATAAAAATGGTGAAGTTTTATAATTAAAAAATTAAGATTGCTTTGGGGCTATCCAAATAAAGTAGATACTATCACATAATGTTCTATCACAGTCATCAGAAGAGACAGATTCATGGGGATTATTATTTAAGCCCCTATATTGTATAAACAAGTAAAACCAAGCCTATGTAAATTAAGCACTTATATCCAAGGTCACAAAGCAAATAATGGCAAAGTCAGAACTCATATCCAAGAATCCCAATTCCAGGTTTAATGTCTTCCTATCTACAGGCTATAACTACCTCCAATAAGTTTGGAGGTAGGTTTGGGGTGGTTACCATATTTTGCCCATATACATTTCTGGATGCAGAAACCATGCATTATCTATCTGTATTTCAAATTTAAAGGATAGATCACTACAGAACACACATATATTAGTATCTTGAGAAACAGAGATACATGCGAGTTCCAATAAATTACTTTCTTTAAAGCTCCTAAGCATAGTAATTCTACTTTGGCTGGGTGCCTACAACTAAAGTTTCCTGAAGTTTTCATTCAAACTTCCATCTATAAAATTGATAATGCCATTAAAATAAAGGGACAAAGGCATTAACTGTTCGGTAATTACTGACTATTAGATCTTTCATGGTACTTGAAAAACACCATCCTCTTAAGAGATATAACAGGTAGTAATGACTAATGGCCTAATTTGCTTCTAACTTTTATCAATAGGTAGTAATAATATTATTAGAAGTGTAATAAACAGAAATCTATTTTTCAAGGCTTGAGAAAGTTCCAGGCAAAAAAAAGGTTTTCTAACCTCTTCCTTAAATTGAAAAGGATATTCACTGGATGCTCATGGCCACTTGTCCTCACTTAAGATTTCATAACCTTCAGCATAAGGCTTAAGCTGTTAACCTCAGTGCCCTGCCAAATTCTTGCTTTAGTAATTCAGTTTTGTCTACCTAAATTTCTATATAATTTACAGTAAGTAAATGATTCTCTACTTTCTCTTGTAAAATAATTTTATAGTATTATGCTGCATCCCATCAGCTCTTGCTTTCTCTCTCTCTCTCTCTTTCTCTCTCTCTTTTTCTAAGGGTTGATGATTAGTGCTCTATTCTACCTCCCTTAATCTGAAATTAGGAAAACAAATTTTAAAAATAGAACTACATATATTGTCTAGTTGGCTATATATGAAGCCCTAAAACGTGCGTAGGAGAAAAATACATGAGTGTCATCAGTTATTTTTAAACTTTCCTTTAAAATCTATTTTCTTTGATCCTAAATTTATTTAACATTTTGAAACTTGGCTCACTCTTCTCATTTCAGTTGTCATCTATCTTCCTTCCTAGGTAAGTATTTGGAAATCTATTTAGGAACTTGTCGGCATGTACAATAAGAAGACATTGCTGGTCTTAAAGTTATCATGGCACAAGCGAGACCAGCCCTTCCTCATTCTCTGCAGAAGGACAGAGGCAGGATGAATTGAAAACCAGGTCATGTGGCTTTGATCTTGACTTCCTAGTTCTGCCAAAAATGAGTGTGGGCCCTGGCCTAAAGCATCTACGTGTTCTGGGCTTTGGTATCTTCATCTATAATTCCTTTTAGCTTTGACATTTCATTAATTTTATCCATTTGGCCCAGAAGCAATCTTGAAGTTTGAGGAGTTCTTCAGGACACCTCACAGCCTTTGTTGGAGAGAAGAGGGCTTGCAAAGCAATGTAACTGTCAGAGTTCCATTACATTTTAAATGACAACTTCCATTGTATCTCAACCTCCATCCTTACGTACAAGGAGAGAAACTCTAGGTAAGATTTACTTTGGAAAGCAGAGAGAGAAATTCCAGTGTTAACAATTTCTTTTTGAAAACCTTGTGCAATGGAATAAAATAGAATAGTCTACTATAATATAGCACAGAAATCACTCATATTATGGTTGTATTTTAGAGCCAAGGTCTTCCTTACCTTTCTAAACTACACAAAGTTTGAGATTGTCCCATATTCTAGATTAGGGGTTAGCAACATTTTTCTGGAAAAGGTCAGATAGGAAGTATTTTCAGCTCTACAGGCCCGTGCCTTGGTTTCTGCTACTTCTCATCTGCTGCTGTTGCATGAAAGCAGCCATAGACAAAATATCTAGACAAATGGGCATGGCAGGAAGGATTTGACCCATGGGCTGTAGTTTGCTGATCCCTGATACAGGTCAAAGAATTCATCTGCAAAAATGTTGAGGTATATTTGCTTGTTAGAGGAAATGACTTAGAACTCTAATAAAGAGTTTAGAATTTTTTAAAAAGCAATAAAAATGTGTTTTATATTTATTTTTTCTAAAAGATAGTATTTGAAATAAAAGTATTTATCTTCTCTATGTTCATTTCTACGTACATTTTCCACAACACTTTTCTAAAATTTTAGAGTGAATAAAAATAACGCTAGTCGTTGTAAAAAAAATTTTAATTTACAGTGGTTCTACCTTGCAATAATAACCTTCCATTAAATATTTCACATTATAATTATGTATCAAATGATCAACTCTGCTAGTACTTGTTATTTTAGAGCCGTGGTTTAAAAATAGTTTCATTATTTTTAACATGCACCTTGATGATCTTTTATTTTTTGTATTTGCTCTAATCTCTAGAAAAATCTATTGCCTCTCATGGGATAAAATTTATTTTTAACTGCTGAGAATACACAAAGAAAGTATTTGTATTTTCCATAGAATATATTTTTGTTGATTCATTTTTAGCAACAAGTTCACATTTTTTTCACTCTATTTTTCAATCTATGTTGATGATTATATAGGATTATGATTTCTACATGAGATGGGATTATTAAGACCTAATTAAACAATACGACTTCTGGGTAGAACATTTATTCCAATTAATAAATACAGTACAGTGCACATGGTAGATACTCAATAAAGAAATACTATGAGTTTAATGGATAATAAACTTCCTAAGACATTATAAAATTAATCTTAAACAGGACACAGCCAAGCCAGAGGCCCAATTACTTCATCTTAAAAGTTTATTGAGTTTAGATTATTTAACTAAACATATAAATATATAAGAAATAAGATAAAGACTAAAGATATAAACCAGATGCAGTGGTTCGCACCTGTAGTCCCAGCACTTTGGTAGGCTGAGGCAGGAGGATCACTTGAGGCCAGGAGTTTGAGACTAGCCTTGGCAAAATAGTGAGACTCTGCCTCTACAAAAAAATTATTTTAAAGATTAGCCGAGTGAGGTAGCATATATGCCTGTAGTCCTAGCTATTTGGAAGGCTGAGGCAGGAGGATTGCTCAAGCTCAGAAACTTGAGGCTTCAGTGAGCCATGATCATGCTACTATACTCCAGCCTGGGCAACAGAGTGAGACTCTCCTAAAAAACAAACAAAAAGCAACTAAAGATATGAGTAATCCAAATGGTATAAGGTTTTCCTGTTTCAATGTAATTATGATTCACAAATAACTAAACATTTTAATAGTGTTTTGTCTTCCCATATTGACTGACTAATCTCAATGCCACAAATTGAGTACAAATGAGCAAAGAAAAAAAATTATGTAAACCCCTCAGATGACTTGTCAGTATGAACAAAGGCACAGGCTAGGCTGTCAACACAGCAGCAATTCTGTGACCCCAGTCTATTGACTTTCTGAATATAAGGAAGCCTTCCAGGTACATGGGAGTGTTAACCTAGGAAGGCATCTAATTTCCCTTCTCAGCTCCAACCTGAAATGAAGGGTTTTGTGATTGTCTGTGATTGAATACAAAACATAACCTCTTCTCACATATGGAGACTACATATTCAGAAACTAGAAAAGAGGTCAGGTTTCTGACCCTATCCTCTCCACCTGATGTGCCTGTCACTCTGCCATAGATTGTCTATTAAATGGCCACCAATAATTCCTCCTGTGCCTGTATCTGCTCACTGTGCCTCCATGAAGGGTGGAGTCCATCTCTCCTCTCTTTGAACCTGGGCTGGCCTTGTGACTTGTTTTCACCAGTGGAATAAGAAGGAGATGATGCTTTTCCAGTCCGAATGTAGCCCTAACAAGGGCTGAAAACTTCTGCATTTGCTTTCTGGGTATGCTGAGTCAGTATGTAAATTGGCACAGTTACCAGAGAGAACACCTAGAAAAAGAGAGGTCTCAGCATTCAGCTGTCCCCACCAGAGCTCTAGGCATTCAGTGAGTTTATCTTGAAACTACCTGACCCAGGCTTGCTCCCAGTCAGCTACAGCCAAGTGAGTGACCCCAGCTGATGCCACAGGAAGCAGATCAGATGAGCCATCCAGCTGAGGTCTTCCAACACAAAGGATTGTGGGGAATTATTTTTAAAAATCAGTAAGCTGTGGCATGATCTGTTATGTAAAACAGAGAACAGAAAAAAATCATCGTATTTCAACTTTGCAGCTTACATTTTGATGACTGTCTCTATATTATTCCTAAAATCACTCTATTGTATCAAAGCCAAATGCATTTTGTTGAAGCTTCACTATTTTTGACTAGATTTCTTAAGTCACACACACACACACACACACACACACACACACACACACACACACACACACAGTAGTAGTGCTTAGAATTGGCCAAGATCTATATGCTGTTTTTATTCTCTCATATGCTGTCTCCAAGGTATCAGTGAAGTATCAGAGTTAACTTCTCTTTTGATTATTTTCAAACTGTTTATAGCACATGCCAGTGAATTCTGCTATTGATCCAACAAATCTCTATCCCTAAGCAATTAGCTGTGACATGAATTACCAGAAAAACAAAACAAAATACTGAGCTGCTGTTTGTGAGTACGTGTGTACACACTTAGGTGTAAATGTGTGTGCATTTTAACCTCCCATCTACTATAATTAAACTTGTCCATGCTTGTTGTAATCTTGTGATCTGGAAGGCTTAAAATAAATTCTAGCTGGCTCAGTCCCTAGAATGTCTAAATTTTCCCAGCACTACGAAGAATGACTTTTACACCCTCTGTACACATCTGTCCCCCATACTCTCGCAGTCAGCTTCCCCCGCCCTGCCATTAATCCCCTAAGTTTCTCCTTGCCAAAGATGTTCTGCTGTTTGATAGAACACTAATCTCCGAGAATCTAAAAGTATCAGCTTACCTGTGAACGCCCAGAAACTGTCTCCATCCTTAGCCTCATCCCCTTTTATGTTTTCTTCATCTTTGAACAAATGCATTGCTTTCTGTCTGAGAATGAGGCTGACATTCTGTTGTGGTTAGGAGGGATATTGACCTGAAGGCACACTGCTCCCTCTTAACTCAAAGAAGCAAGATCAACATTCAGAATTGCTTAGTGACAAATATCAATTGGTAGAAGAACAGGTCACCCATGGGCAGGAAACTACAGTAAACTCAGGGAAGAATTCTTTGCTAAATTAACCTGGAGGCTTTTGCTGAACTAAAATAAGTCTTGGGGAAAGAAATAAAAGTCAGACGTGGGCAGATAAAATGTAAGAGGGGGAAAAGTTCTCCTTCAATATTAATCTCCCGTCATGGTTCTACACATTTGTAACAGGAGAGAAGAGGTGATGCAAAGGGGAAGTGCAAATTGACAGTTTTAGGACTCCAATTGAGGTCAATTTACTACTAGGAAAGAGGTTGAGCTGTGAAAATGAAAAACCCATTCCTGAGCAGACGAAGGGTCTAAAGCTACAGTATTTCTTCACTGGGAAACTACAGTGGATTTAATAGAACCCCATGAAGTACAGCAGAAGTATCCACTCCTTCTAACATGTGGCAAGATTCTCACACTGCAACCTAAATGACAATGATGTGAAGACTTGCCTTTCACTGGAACGGCACCTTTTACATTTGCTAACTTTGTGTATTACCTCATCAGGCCTACTGGCGATAAGAGGGTTAAGGGTGACATGAAAGCGTCCAGCTTCCCCTCCTCCCAATCACAACACCACCCAGCACCTACTTCCCTATCTATATCCTTGTGGCTGACCTCTGCTGAAAACCCGAGGTTTCCTTCAATCTGAGACTGAGCTCGTATTTGGAATGTTTACTAAGACATCTCAGGAAACACCATGATGTAGTAACAAGGTTCTACAGCTTTTTGATATTTGCCAGATTGCTGGTGATCAATACATCACATGCATCCTCTCCGGTTCTTTAGACTGATGGGGATGCAGGGAAAACAAAGTAAGATTCATCTGAAACTTCAGAGTCAGAATATGCTAGTGGTATATGCCTGTGGGTAGTGATCTCACAAAAGACAACCTTGCTCCTAGGACCCAGGATGCTACTCAATTTTGTAAGATGGGGATGACCTCTCTGTGATGTGACATGTAGCAATAGAAAAACCTTATCTCCTGATGCTTCTCACTGAGTAAGAAAAGCTAGAAAGAAGGAGAAGAGAGCTACACTAATAGAGGGTGTGCAGGTAGACTTATTTTTTAAATGGAACTCGAAACAAGCTTAAGATACATTCAAAATTATTTTGCTCTCTTTACCTTGTGGTTCCACATGATTGTGGCGAGACCACACCTAGACAGCTGCACTGCGTCCTGGGTACCTGAGTACCCAAAAACTTGGACTGAGTTCAAAGGAGATGATTAAAGGAATAGGGGAATTGGAAGTGATTGACTGACGAGAAAAAGATTAAAGGAGTCAAATCAAGGAACCTGACTGAGCAATAGCTGAGGGGCAAAATGATAAAAGCTACAAATACCCGGAATGTGCAAACACCAAGTAAGGAAAACATTCCTTGTTGTAAATTAGCAGAGGAAAGTTTTGGCTGAGAACTAGAAAAATTTTGTGAGAGAAAGTGTTCAATTAGCCAACTGATTACTAAGTAATGGAAGCAGAGGCTGGATTACCAAGGATGTTTTAAAGCAGGCGGAATCTATTTCCGGAAGGTTCATGGCGTGGTAATGAGTGCTCCAGCACTTAGAAGGCACCTTTGCCTGGACAACCCATCAGAGCAAAATTCCAATAATTGAGACTAGTTAAGTTAAAAATGACATTAATTACATGAATCTGTTTGGTCTTCTCAAAGACAATGGGTTTCTAAAGGGGAAGGACAGGGAAAAAACCAGCAGAAATTATAGACTCAGAAAACCAGGTTTAATGTCAGACAATTTACTACAAATTGTAACATGGAAATTAAATGCACAGCATCTTAGTGGACTTAATGAGGTGAACAACAACTGCATAGACTTCTAATGAAACTGAAAATAATTGAAAAAAGGCATTTCTTGTAAAGGCAGGCTCCAGTAATGAGAATCATGGCTGCTTTGAAGCTTTCAAACAATTTGTCCTGATGACCCAAAAGAGTCCCTTTTGCGTGAGGAAGTCATTTTTAGTTATCCTCCTAAAATTCCTCGTATGACATTGCTGATAAAAGTGTGCTAACTTTTAAAAGAAACTCTCCTCTATTTAGAATCTTAGAACAAAGGTCATAGAGATCTTAGCTACAATCTGCATAATCATCAACCAAATAGCTTGCAACATTAAAACCTTCTCTGAATTTAAGTGTTGGAACAAATGGCGTTTTAGGATGATCCTCCCCCCATTTTTAGAAAAGAATGAGTAAATAAAGTGTTATATAGAATGTAGTGAATTAAAATAATCAAACTCTCTGGGAATATGAGACCCAATATTTGTCTATCCACTTATAACCTCTTCTTTTTCTAATTGTAAAGTATTACAGACACATTGGAATTCTTTCTGATATACTATTTCTGATTTCTTATTTGTTTTTTCCCTACCTGAGCCCCATTTTTCTGATAAGCTGGGCAGTTCTCCCTGTGATGAGCTTTGCCCTCTGTTCCCACCTAACTATGCACACACCAATTTATTCAGCAGTAAATTTTACAAGGGTCCACAGAATTAAGTATCATGAGCCTGCTTTAATTTGAAATTGCAGTCCTTTGCTACAATAAACACCTCCAAGCTTTCCTTCAGAAGCTTATAATAGTACATTTAATGATGCTGGCAAGTACAGGTACGGTTAATTTGAAGTCTGGTCATTGCCCTCTGTTGTCATCCTTAGTCTATAACAATTTGAAAAGAAAACAAAACAAAAACTGGACTTAAATATATTATTTGATTGCATGTGATGAATGTTTTTTATTCTCTAATTATTACCTTTGACATTTTCCTCTCTTCCTTTTTGTTTGTTTTTTTCCTAAAGAAACATATAAACCCTCTGGAACTGAACACTGAACCAAAGCATCCACCACAAAGCAGTGTCTATTTCCGTTCTCACCAGCAATTTCAGCTTCCCACTTGCAACGTGCAACTTCGTTTTACATCAGTAGTGTTTTCATGCAGAGAACAAGATCTAAAAGTGAGGAGAAGCATAAGGAACCATCCCTCAAATCGCTGTCACATTACTTGAAGTGGAAGGGAGCCCAAAGATCAGGGAAGAGGCCCAGGATCTGAAAGCTGAGTGGGATCAGATAGATTGGGTTGGAAAAAGTTTTCCAAGATCAAGTTCCTGAAACGACAATCATTCATCCCTGCCTGAGAAATACAAGACACACGTATGTCCAGAGGGGCTTGCTGAGGGGTCTAGGGTTATGCAGAAACATTTCCTTGTACCTTTTTGAGTTTCTCTAGGGAATGTATTTTATACAGAAATCTCTTCTTATTACATAAAAATCCAGTAACTTATCACCATATTAATTGCCATCTGTGCCTTGCTCTTCCTAGAAGTAGTAAGACTAAAGGAATTTTTTTCTTTTTAATTTCAAAGTTATATACAGAACTACCTTAACTTGTTTTTATTACCTTTAATTAGCTTAATAATCTTCACATTTCCTTGTTGAATAACTGCTAACTTAATGTGTTGCCATAATGCATTTTTAAATTACTGCTTTAAAAAATTCAGTGCTGATTTCTAGTTTCTGCTCACTGTATTAATTATCTATAAATATGTGTGAGATTTCCTTCAGCAGATTTTCACAATCTCCTTATTATCACTGTATAGACACTTAAAAGTGCTACAACAATTCTAAGTTCAACATCCCTGTAATTTACTCAGCCTTATAATTGATATTTATGAGCTCAGCAAACCTGGAAGGGAAGAGAAATATTAGCCAACCCTATTCAAGTTTAGAGACCTTTAATTTGGATGTAAGTGTTGGGATCTTGTTTTTGGAGACTAACAGGCCTGTCTTCCTTTGTACTCAGGCATGCCTCTTGGGACACAGTTTCCTTTTTTAGCAAGAAATGATTTCCCAAGCCCATTCATTCTTGTAGGTTGAGTCAAAAAGGAAAGTGAACAAACCAGTTTGTGAGCTGCATTCAGGAGGTGGACAGCTGCTGGACTCTTCAGCATTACCAAGATAGAATAAAAAATAAAATACCTAAGCCTAGCCTTATGCAATGAAGAACATGTTGCTTATAGTCACAGAACCACTATTTTCCCATCCATACAATGGAGGTAAGGTTTGCCCAGGATCAAGCCCAGCACTGTTGTGAAGAACTGATACAGTGCCTCAAAGATTAGGAAATGCTGTAAAATATGAAGATGTAAGTGTTATTATTACGAATCTACGAGTGTACACCTAGACCCATAGTTCTCAAAGTATTTTCCCTAGATGAGCAGCATCAGTATCACCTGAAAACATGCTAGTTCCTAGTGCATCTAAAATTCTAGGGTAGGTCCAGTCCTCTCTGTCTTACTAAGTCATCCAGTTAATTCCAGTGCACACTACGGTTGGAGAAGCAGTGACCTAGCCCATGTCTGTGATCTATCAAAGTAGTTTGGGGTTGAATTTCCCGTTAAGACTCATAAAAGGTCTGGATCTCATGAAGGGAAAAGACAAAATAGAAAAGCTATTCTTTCCATCATCTTCCATGGGCAGCAGTGGTGGGTAGTGGTCAAAGGTTTATATCTTGCAATAAGATTACCTAGAATCAGATCTTGACTTTACCAGCTGGGTGATTTTTGGCAAGTTACCTAACTTCTATAATATCTCAGAGGCTCACCTCAGAATGCCATGAAGTAAAGAAGTTAATTAATATATAAGACAGCGCCTACAATGCAACAATTGCTCAGAACATGTTATTCACTGGGTTTGACTTTCTGTCGGCCCACAATACTGTGTTTGAAACAAACTATTTACCTGACTGTGTACATAAAATTAGAATAAAGAAAATATTGTACATTGTTTGGGGGATATTGATACACAGTTCTCCTATGCAGATCCAGGCAAACCCAGAGGCAAATTCACAGAACAATCCCAAAGTCTCCCCAGGATACAAAAACCCTAAACTGTACCTCCCTCTCCTTTGTTGCTCTGGGGCTGCAGGTTTATTATTCCCCATTATGCCTCTTTGGCAATGGAAACTGTTACCCTTCCAACTTCAAGGAACCAGAGGTAGAGTTGAAGGAGAAAAAAGAAAGCTTGCCCGAGTATTTTTATGAATACATAGAATCAATTCCAAAAAGACACCGAGAAAAGAATCTTAAAAATCCCCCATTAAATGGAGAGAAGGTAGTCGTTCATTGCATAAGAAACACACAACGTATATTCATTAATCTGTTTGCGAGGTGCTCAGAATTTTCCAGGTGCAATGCTTATTACTAGCATTACATGCACTGCAATGCCAGATGCAGACAGTGAAATAATACAAATAAATCTGTGTGCATGGAAAAAAGCCTTGGGAAATCTGCGAGACACTGCAATTAAGGCAAGATAGACGGCAGCTCTTCTGAAAAAGAAGAATAAGGGAATCAAGGGCTTTCAGTGTGGCTTCATGGAGGATTATTCAAAGATCTAAGGGCAAAAAGAGAAGCCCTGCAGGGGAAATGGAAAATACAGGTTGGAACCAAAGAGACTAGAGGGAAGGATAAGGACAGAAAAAGCATGCCAGGGTGTGTCTGCAAGGATTGAAGGAGGCTCGGTGCAATAGCTCTGTCCTAGCAGAAAGAGGTAAACTTGGTAGGAGAATTGCCCCTTAACTAACACAGCCTGTGTTCAACTTACTAAGCAGCTCCTTAAGTTCATTCATTGGTAAGTCAGCAAGTTAAGCTTGAAAAACATTTTCCTATGGAAACATTATTCATGGTGGTTTGGCTTTCTGGGCAGCCCACAACAGGGTATTTGACCCAAAATGAAATTGAATACAGAACCTAATCTTTAAAAATATGATTTCAACTGTGTCTAACCAACATTTTTAATATGTGGCTCTTTAGAAAAACAGAGTTCAAGTTCAAAGGTGGGATGCATCAACTGAGTCCTGGGCTGGGGACTGCAGCTCAGCAAACATCCTCTTTCCCCAGACTTTTTCAGGCTTTTCCCCAGGAATTCACACAAATAGCACATTGTCAAAAAGGCCATTCTTGACCATCTTATCTAAAATTTCAACACCCTCTCTCTCTCTGCAGTATTCCCTAATTCTCTTTATTTTTCCATTAGTACATTATCTGGTGGACTATGTATTCACTTACTCATTTGTGTTCCCTGGGAGAAGGTAGATTCAGCCAAGGCAGAGATTTTTGTTTTTCTCCCACAGGAATGCATCACAAGTGCCTAGAATAGTGTCTGATACATAGTGGGTACCCAATGAATATTTGTTAAATTTCATTATATATTTATTAACTGTAGGTTGGAGAGCTGGGGCTGAGTCAGAGATCAGGTAGATTCTCCTGGATTCATGGTAACACACAAGAGAAACTGAGTCTCTAAACAGGTCTTTCCTCAAATGCCCAGAACTAGAGAGAGAAATGTATGTGTATTGGGAAGTGGGATTGGGAGAAAGATAGGGGTCATGAATGAATAATTCCTGGTCTGGGAGCAAAAACACTCTTGATTCTTCTCTTGTCTCTGATACTTACTAGTATACAATCTTGAACAGATCATTGACTCTTCAGAATCATTTCTCACTGTTTAACAGAGAGATCATGCTCTTTGTATCCTTCAGGACTGTTGATGAAAATCAACTGAGAAAGATCAATGTGCAAAAAATGCTCTAAAAACAATAAAGTTCATCCCCAAATAAAGAACTAATGATGAGCCGGGCTCAGTGGCTCAGCCTGTAATCCTGCGCCTTTGGGAGGCTGAGGTAAGCGGATTGCCTGAGCCCGTGGGCTCGAGACCCGTCTGGGCAGCGAGACCTCATCTCTACAATAAATCAAAAAATTAGCTGGGCGTGGTAGCGCGCGCCTGTAGTTCCAGCTACTTGGAAGGCTGAGGCAGAAGGATCACCGGAGCCCAGCAGGTCGAGGCTGCGGTGGCTGGGAGCGGCCACTGCACTCCAGTCTGGGCGACACAGTGAGACTCCAACTCAAAAAAAAAGAACTAATGATGATTAAAAGACAATGTGCACAAATAAATAGAAAGTTTATATCTACAATGATCTTCTATAGTATGTTAGAGCTGTATTTTTCTGAATATAGCTATTAATAATGCTTAGCTCAATAGTCTACATATGCAAAGTAAGCAGGAAGAATGAGAAAAATGTGCATGTAATAGACATTGTTAATAAAGGGAAAAGAAAGAGTTTAGGAAAGTATTCAGTGAAATATGACTTAGAAATATTTTGAGTTGCAAAATTATATCCTAGGTCAAATATAACTTTCTCAGAGAAGATTTCCCAGAAGTAGCCACACCTCTCCCCCCTATTCATCAAAAATTTAATCTCTCCCTAATAGCTTCTATCATAATGGGTAATTATATGGATAAAACATGTAATTTATTTGTTTACTACCTAGCTTTCCCCCACCATCACTATACTACAAGTTGCAGGACCACAAGACAATTTTTGTCTTGCTTACTAATGAATGCCCAGAAGCTAGTACAGTACCAGCCATGTTGCAGCAGGCACTCAATAAATAAATATTGATTGTGTAATCAAATGCATGTGTACATAAATAAATAAAATGCACAATGAATGAATGAAGCCACAAACACATATACACATACACACATACGGGCTTGAAGTTCAGAGACTTCACAGGAGAACTGACTTTAACTGGCAATTCTTCTATGCATGAGCTAATAACAAAATATGATGGTGTTGTAGTCTGTTTTAGCAAAGAGAGCTGTCCTGGTAAAATAGTTAACTAGCACATGATGAGAAGAGCTGAAATGGTCTGTGAGTCCCTGATTTTGTTCCTACTTTCCATTCAAGCTTTGTTATTGGCACAGGTGCAAGGAAGTCCTGCTTGACTGGCTAAACCTGTCAGGCAAAGCCCTACTTAATTACAGGCAGAGAACACTGGCACACAATTTGCAAGTCTGTCCTCAGTCGGGTTTGTCCAACAAGGACCAAATATGTGTGTCTGCTGTTTTACTCTGGCTGGTTGGTCCGCAGTAGGAGAGGCAGAGGCCCCAAGCGGAATTGAAAATGCTAGAGTGAAGGCCAGCCACTGAGCTCTCTCTCTACAAATTTCCAAGACATGGGTCTGACTCGAATGACCACATGGGACAGGGAAACCAGGTACTGAAATAGAACAGAATAGCCAGGCACTGAAAATAAAGCCTGAGACAAGGACATTCAACCTGGTCTCCAAAAGAGCATATTTCATGTTTTTTACAATATGGCTTACTAAAAAGAGCTCTGCTTTGGGAGTCAGGCATCTAATTGATTCGGGCTCATATACTTCCTGTGTAATTTACAATTTTCTGTTTCCCCATTTATAAGATGTGAATAAAATACCAACATTTCAATGCTGTAAAGGTGAGAAGTATATGTATGTGCTAGGCATTTAGCGAGAATTCAAAAATTATAGTTATTGTTGTTTCATGGTTTGTACGGTTGTCTCATAAATCTTGCCATACAAATAGTTTGCACAGGATTATCTTTCTGTAGCTCCAACTTGACTGTCCAACATGGATAACCTTGAGAGCTTTAAGGAAGACTTGTGCTTGCATCCTAACCCCAAAGATTCTGAAGAAATTGGTCTGTGTTGCAGCCTGGGATTCCAAATTTTAAAAACTTTCCAGGTGATTCTAATGAATAGCCAAGATCAAGGACCACTGCTCTGGCTGGAGATCTCTCCACCTCAAGACTGACACCAAACAAACCCAAACTCTTTCTCCCTGCCCCACAAAGCACAAATACTGCCTGTAATTCTGGCTACTCGGAAGGCTGAGGCAGAAGGATTGCCAGAGCCTAGCAGGTCGAAGCTGCGGTGACCGGGAGCGGCCACTGCACTTCTGTCGCCCAGTGAGACTCCAACTCAAAAAAAAAAAAAAAAGCACAAATACCAGAAGTCAATCCTTTTGTTCTCCAATGAGTTTGAGCGGAACTTTTCTTGGAAGAAGCTACTCATAACTTAAATTGCTATTAGGATTTTAAAAAGTCATTCTCTGGAGCAAATTCTAAAAGGAGAAAACATCATGGGGTATCAGGAGGAAAATGTGATGCAGAAAAGGAATGCTGGAAAGAACAGATGTACATTGAACCTACTTCTCAATTTCCTACCACTGTTTTTGTTTTTTTCCTCCAAGGCTATTAGCAGACTTAGAATTCAACATTGAACTTAACTGCAATAACTGTGTCTTCAACCAGAATTTCTTGATATTTTTCTCTTTGCCTATATTTTAACTTCTTAATTATTTTTTTTCAAATGGTAATTGTCTTTGGGTTTATTTTATCTGTTCTTTTATTGCAAGAACCCTACAATTTTATAAATTGCTTTTGGAAAAAATAGGGAATAAATAAATGATTAAATATGTCATCATTTTGCTGAAGCCTTGCTCTGCATTACTTTATATAAATACAAAGATCCTACTGATCACCAATAACTGAGACTCACTCTCAGATACAGTAATAGTAATAGTTCTAATAGTGGTGGCAATTATAATAATAATAAGCAAGCAGAAGTAATAATTTTTGAGCACTTATTCTATGCCAGACACTATTCTGAGCAGTTTGTATGTATTAATTTATTCAGTTCTCACAATGACATTATAAGCTGGATCATTTCCAGTCTACAGATGAGGAAATAGAGATATTGAATAACTTTCCCAAGTTACAATAGCTAGAAGGTAGAAGAGTTAAGAGTAGGATTGTCAGAGAAAATATAGAACATCCAGTTAAATTTAAATTTCAGATAAACAATGAATAACTTTTCTGGTATAACTGTGTTCCAGAAATTACATAAGATACACTTATACTAAAAAAAAAAAAGTTATCCTATGTAACACTTCAGACATAGTTATACTAAAAAAAAAAATTTCATTGTTTATCTGAAATTCAAATTTAACTGGGTGTCCTGTATTTTTATTTGCTAAATCTAGCAACCCCAGTGAGGAGTCAAAACCAAACAGTCTGATTCCAGAGTATGTGCTGCTACTATTCTGATCGGTTGTCTCTGTCTTCATAAATAACGGCCAACTCCCATGGTTTTGGAGATTCGGAGACCGGAGTAAAAACAGATTTAGATGCCATGTACTAGGTTGATGCTGATTCCTCTCCCCAAGGGGATTATTTAATCTATCGGTGTGCTCAACTCACTCCCAGTTCCTAGCCTAAAGCAACGACTATGACCCTGCTGGTGCCAGAATTATAGGTTTCAGAATGTCTTCCAGCAGTCAATTTAGCCATAGCATGGTATCCTGATATCTGAGAAGTGGTACCTCATCTTCTCTCACATGATCAGTCCATGATGGGTCCCACCAAGCCCATAGCTGGACTTTGGCCTTGACTGCTGTTCTTGGGTAAGAATGACCTGCCCTCTCCAAAGCTGGCAACCTGCCTTGTTTTTCTTATAACTCCTCTCAAGGATCAGAGCCCTGCCCCTAAATCTTAGCCCAAAAGTGTGCTACCTGTTGGTCATCTTCACCCATCTCTCTTTTAAATCTAAGCATAACTTTGGGAGGTCGAAGTGAGTGGATGGCCTAAGCCCATGGGTTCGAGACCAGCCAGGCAATTTGGCGAGACCTCGTCGCTACAATAAATCAAAAATTAGCCAGGCATGGTAGCGCGCACCTGTAGTTCCAGCTACTTGGAAGGCTGAGGCGGAAGGATAACCAGAGCCCAGCAGGTTGACGCTGGGGTGGCCATGAGTGTGCCACTGCACTCTAGTCCAGGTAACGGAGTGAGACTCCAATTCAAAAAAAAAACTAAGCATAAATCTTAGCCCCCAAATGCTGCCACCTGTTGATCATTTTCATGCGGGCTGATCCATTTCTCCTTCACTCAGTTCTGCACTGTTGAGTGACCCTTACTTATTAGAACACTCCATTCCGCATCTTGAATTTTTGTCTATCATTAATTGCCTCTGAAACCTCTGGCCTTAATTTACCAGACTTAACCTGCCAGACAGAATCTCTTCTGTGCAATCCTGTCCTTGTTATTCCCCTGCCAGCGCCTAGCCTACGCCAGTTGGTGGTTTGAGCTCCAGGTCTTAGTCCTCCCACCTGCCAGTCCAGCTGCAAGCATCCAGCCAGTCAGCCCTGGCTGGGTCCCAAGATAGAACAACATTAACTGTCTCGTCCCCCTGGCACCTTCCATCTTCATGCTTTATTCCTTTTTAGTGGCACTTGAATTCACTATTCTGTAGATTTGGATCCCTGTTTTAAAGTTTCTGTTCATGGGGGTGGTGAGGAATGCACAAAAGCTCTGTTTATCTCCAAAGAAAAAGAACTAAATGGTACCCAATAACCCTTGAAGCAAATATTAGGAGAGGAAAATCTATCCAAATTCAAGAACTACAGGAAACTTGGGCTTATTTTTTTTAATAACAAATCATGCCAGACAACCTAATTAGCATTTTGATGGTGTTATGACATGACTAGTTAATGTAGCAGTTGGTGGTAATATCCTGGATCTTTCTTTTAATGAATCATTTGATAGCATCTCATGAAATTTTTACTCACTGTTATCACTGTGTAGTTTGTTGCAATTTGCTCAATGCTTCTTAATAAACATACAGACAAACAAGCCTCCTGCCCAAGGGAGCTTCCAATCAACAAGAAAAGTCAAGCAGAGAGGGGGTTCCCACAGGAAGAAAAATAAAATCTCTCAACACCGACACAGCCTGCGCTCAATTACCATGTGCACTGTCTACATCAACAGTCATCTTCACAAACACTTTATTAAATGCTAATCCACACAGGTGATGTGGAAGGACCTAGCTCAAGGGAGTGAAGCCAACAGGGTCCTTGCCCTGCAGGAATCAACAATCCAGAGAGATTGAGAGAAACCACTGTGCTACAGTTCCGTTCTCCATTGTTGCCTGGTAACTCATTGAGTTCACGTTATTTTTTTTCTGTTTGCTTATTTTTGGTTTTGGGGGTGTTGGAGTCTCACTCTATTGCTCAGGCTGGAGTGCAGTGGCATCCTCACGGCCACCCCAGCATTGACCTGTTCGGCTCCGGCGATCCTTCCATCTCAGCCTTCCAAGTAGCCGGTACTACAGGGGTGCACTACCGTGCCCTGAGAATTTTTTATTTTATTTTATCATAGAGATGAGGTCTCACCAAGTTGCCCAGGCTGGTCTCAAACCAGTGGGCTCAGGCAATCCATTCACCTCGGCCTCCCAAAGTGCTGGGATTACAGGCTGAGCCACCGAGCCCTGTCTTTTTTTTGTCTGTGAAATACAACCATTCTGTTTGCATGACTTGTTTTCCTCCCGAATCTTGAGGAATACAAGAGTTGACCTCTTCAGCTCCTGAACATTTTCCCCCTAAAATAAATTAGATTTACTTTTTGATTATTTGTCAAATCTGAAGTCCTTCCCCATATAACTCGGTCTCCTTTTGAAGATCTTTCATTTTGGATTCTTCCTTAATTTTGAACACATGTTCAAGTATGCTCTGCTTATCTTTCAAGAGCAGATTTCAAAAGAAACTTTATAGTAAAGTATCCTCTTTCTGATGGTGCGTTAAATCTCAGTGTAATTTACTTGTGCTTCTGTGGATAGATGCATATAAACCTACGTGTGCACCCCTCCATCCTTATTTACATATGCTATGCAGTATGAATATGTAAATAACAGTCAAGATTTATTGGGTATTCCCAAAGTTTCGTGTACTGTGCTGGCATACTCATCTTCTCATTTCATCTCACAAAACCTTAAAGGAAAGGTAAGATATCATCTACATTTTATAGGTTAGAAAACAAAGGCACAAGAGTGGTCACAAAGCAAATCATAAAGGTAGGATTTGAACCGATAGTCTGACTCTAGACTGAGGCTTATAATCATTACACTGATTGGAATTTTATGTTTGAAGTTTTTTTTTTAACAGAAAACATGTAGGTATCATATTCTTCTGTGTGCAAAGTTATTGTATGTTATGCAGCAGGAGGAAACAGACAAGTATATATTGTACCCATGTTTGAAGTTTCTATTTGTAAAACCTACTCATGTGATTCTAACGTTCAGCCAGTTTGAGAGGCAATGACACACAAAATGCTGTCCCCCAACTTGCCCCCATTAAGACAGACCATGGCTGCTTCTAGAACAGACACCAGTTACATGGCCTCTGTGGGATCTCGAGGACATGCTAACCACCCAACCCACCACGTGGCTCCTGCCGCGCATAAAAGAGGCAGCTCAAAGTCTCCTCAACTAGATTCCATCTTATTGCCATCTCCTAGGACCCTTGTGATCCTACCAATTACTTTTACCTTGAGAACACAGCCCCGCCCCTTACTTGTATCCTCCTCGCTACCCAACGGCAACACATTTCCAAAGATTTCTCAAACACAGCACAGTGTACTCTTCTGTGCTAGTGAAGATTTATGAGCATACGAAGTGTATACCAGCAGGCAATTATGAAAAAGCCTTTGCAGAAGGCTGAAATCTGATAAGGAAGCAGGGTGGGATTCTTAGTGGGAATGGGCCTCCCGTTCTGCTTTTTCCATGTTCAAATAACCCCAATTTGGGAACACGATATTTTTTAACTTGCACAGATCGACTTTTATGCTGCAATACATAATCTACTTAAATATTTTTCCAGGAGTATACATGGCATTGGACCTTCACACACTCAATTGGACTGGATAGAAGAGACCCAGCATCCTTCAGCCAGCCCATCTGAGAAGTCAAAGCCCACAGCCCTAAGTGGAGTTAGAAGCAGAGAAGTCACCATGCGTTTCACTACATGACACACAACCCTTACCACAGGTTGATTAGACCAAGGTTGTCACCTGACCCAAAACAGCCATTTATAGAGTGTCTAGTGATCCATAAAACAGCTGCATGTGAGAATTCCACCCAACAAGGTGCCTCACACTGGATAACGATTAACTGAAACTCAACCATTCCTCTTTCTCAGAGTATCTGTGTGTGAGAAACAGTAAAAAGCAGAAGTGTAAATACAAATAGAGTCAGGAGGTCACAGGAAAAGAGCAGAGCTGAGTCTATTAGCTGGTAGGAAAAAAAAGAGTGGTCAAAGCTGTCAACACAGCCGAGCTCGGAGGCTCACCTGTAATCTCGCACCTTAGGAGGCTGAGGTGAGTGGATTGCCTGAACCCGCAGGTTCAAGACCCGCCTGGGCAACTTGGCGAGACCTCATCGGAGGTCTGGTGACGGAGTGAGACTCCAACTCAAAAAAAAAAAAAAAGCTGTCAACACAATGACTGGTCTTAGGAGTGAACACCTCAGATGCTTGTTGCTAAGGTAGGGAGCAGAGACCCAGAGACACAGTAGCCATTCACAATCGTCCTGTCAGGGCTGGCTTCATATGTCAGCTCACTGGCCCTGAGTGAGAAAGGTGACTTAATGCTCTGTTGCTGCCATCTTGAAATTCTTCATAAGAATCGAATATGGAGCCCTAAATTTGCATTTTGCACTAGGTCTAGTTAATTATGCAGCCAGTCTTGTTTCCTGTTATTTTTTAAGGCCCAGCATTTTGGTACCCAGGATGTTTTTCTGTCTTTGCTAGTTGAATATCCCAGCTTGGTGGATCCTGAAGCTTAATCAAGAGAGCACCCTAAAAGAAAAAGGATACAAATTATGAATATAAAAGTAGGTTTGAAGTGAATATTTATGTAAATTGAATAAATAAATCACAACAAACACCACAACATTAGAAAATCCAGAAACATAACTGTCTGATGTTCTTCTATGTTTTTCACATTTTTGCTGCATTCTCTTTGGCTGCCTTTTTATATGGCAATGATTTTATAACAGTGTTTTTTTCAGTCTTTCCTCCAATATGGTTGATAGAATTTTTAAAAATTGAAACTAGAGAGTTTAATTTTGTTTCACAACTTGATATTGGTAATATCATGTATAGTTTTAGAATTGTTGTTAAATTTGGAAAAACTCTTTATGTGTGAGTTCAGCACATTTCAGGATTCTTTATGCAAGGACTTGCCTTAAACACCCTTTGAAATAGGAAGATTATTAACTGGTTTGTCTCTGATGTCCTACATTGTAGCACCACGTAAATCATCAAAGGTGACCATGGGAATCATTCTGGAATCCATTCTGGTCAACACTAACACTATCTAAGCATGACAGAGCACCCATCTCTATGTTTCACTTATCTCAAACCAAATATATACCTTGTCTAATTTCTCCTTAGTTGAATCTCAAAAAAAATGCCTGTGTCTACTCCAGTTGCACCTAACAGACGGGGAAGTATAATTTAGAAGCTGGAGTGAAAGAGATGACTTTCCCAATTGTGGTTAAAATATCCTACTTTTGCACATTTCACAAAATCATGTGAATAACTTGCTAGGGCCTCTTCATACAAGGGAGAGGCCCTAAGGCTTAGTTTGAGCTTTTGAGTATCTTAGAGGACACCTATACTGAGATCACCTTTGTTCCTGGCAACCTAAAAGACTTCAACACACACCCGTTCAACACTGATTTGCCGGCTTCTCAGAACAACGTTCAAATATATCTCAGGCTGACTTCATATGGTCCCCTAACTACCGGGAGTGTTCTAAAGAATAGGCTTTAAGGTTCCACACTAGCAAAACCTTATCTTGCTCCAGTTTACCTCTGCTTATTTGTTTTTTCTTTCCAACCCTGCTCTAACCAAACTACTCTCTGCCCAGCACCTAAAAAATTACTCCTCCAGGTTGTGCAGAATCCTGGAATTTCATATTCTCCAGTTTTACTGAGTGGAACATCTGTCTCTTTCTTGATTCCCTTTTAAGTATCTAGATACCAGTACATTTTGTTTTTCATGATATTGCTTTTACAACTTAAGCTATTGCCATTTAACTTATATACACAACACACCAGCAACACTCTCTACTCTAGAGCATCCCATAGGGGAAATTTTATCTATCTCCAAAACTCCACCACACATTTCTATTCCTAGAACCTGGTTTAGTTTTTCTTTGATGTCTTAGTTCTGAACCAGAAGAAGCTAACAAACCTGTCTCAATTTTATCTAGATCATAGTTTGATGAACTAATATAAGTAAAAGTTCTTAGCACAACATCGTGTTCCTAATAGGAATTCAATAAATGCGTATACTTTTTTTGCTTCTTTGATTCAAAGTTTGCAAGATATATGAAAGTGTAGCATTTTAAACGTCTTCTCTTGAAAAAAATGTGATCTAGCTTTTACCTATTAAGATCAAGTGCTAAATTTCAAAAATACATTGTTTCACTTTAATTTTTTTTCTCTAAGTTGTTTCAAAGCATAATTCTTAATTCTAAAGTGTGCAAGGTAGCCTTAAATAAAGTTAATTGCTGGAATCAGTCGAAATAATTCACAATCTCTTCCAACTATATTATGGCACAATGGTTTTAAAGTAGTTAATCCAGAAAATAATGTATTAGCAGTCAAAAATATGAATCAATGATATTACTCTAATATCATTTGAGAAGCAACTAGAATGGCTAAATTAATAACATCCTATTATTTTATTATTGCATAAGAATTTATAGCTATGCTGACACTACACCAGGACTAATTCTCTCCTTTATTGAACTTTATGAGACAATGTACAGCAGGGCCTTCTCAAGAGTCCCTGGGGAATCCCACAGTGACCCAGGCAAGGTCACTTTCTTAACCCTCACCCAGTAGCTCATCATTCTTTTGTCTCTCCGGGTTCACACAAAGTTCATGCATAAAAATACCTGCCTAAATCAGAGGTCAGCCAATCATCAAGGTGGCATTTGAACACTTACACTTAAAATCCAACTTGTATTTGATAAGAAATATATTATGAGCTTCCCTTCAGCAACTAACTTTGACAGGGTGATCTATCTTTAGATTTATGCTTTGGAACATTGACCAATGCTGATTTTGTCTGTTTGTACTGAGTCCAAATTTGCTGACCTACAGGGCGAAGTTATGTGGAGAGAAGACTTCAATGGATTATAACTTGAAAAAAGAAGTTCATTTAATACTTCTTTTGCAGCAAGAGAGCTTGGAGTTTATATACGTTGAAAAGCTTATCCCAATTGCCTTATACTGTGAGGTAAGATGTAGATTTGGGTCTGTTACTGCCATCTGGATTTGTAATACCTGTTTGTGGTCCAAGCAGTTGATTACAGACACTGATCATCCCAGTCCCTCATTTATTTAAATGGTATTTACTGAGCACTAAATATACACAAGCATAGTTCTGGGTATCAGGGACTTAACATGGAAAAAAAGCATTATTCCCCTGGTGATTATACTTCAGTCTCCATTTCTAATACACTGATATAATTTACAGGGCATTGATCCTGCCTTAGCCAGATATAGAATGAGAAATGTCCTGATGCTCTTGGTCCTAACTTTAAAGGGAGGCTTTGTGTTTTAAGTTTATAAGTTATTCATGCAGTGGTCACAAAAAACTTTATAATTCTTTATGCATATTTAGTTAAACTCCAAGAGAAGAGATGTAGAAATTATTGTGTTACACTCTACTCATATAAATTCTATCTACTTTTTTTATCTTTTAGTACTGTAATGTCTGGTGCTATGTTAAATCCCTGATACCTAGAACCATGCTTGGGGTATATTAGGTGCTCGGTAAATGTCATGTAAGTGAATAGGTGACTGGAATGATCTGTTAATTGCTTGGACCACAAGCAATTATTATAGATTCAGTTGGCAATAGTGAATGAAAACCTAATTTTACTTTCCAGTATAAGGCAATTGTGAGGAGCCTTTCAGCCTATATGGACTCCAAACTTGCCCAAACTCTCTTGATGATAACTCAAAAGAAATACTCTTGTGTATTCCCAAGAGATGAGTAAATACAGAATAATGTGTTGAAGATAAATGAGACTTTATAAATCATCTATCCAAAACTTTTGCTTTACATGAGAGAAAACAGCTTTGCGTATGCTATATCCACTCCTAGGACACTGATGGTTTTCAGTGGCAGCTCTGTGTTCATCTCTGTTCCTCATTCTGGAGGAGGGACCCTACAGTACCAATGAAACTGATGTGACCAGCTCAGGTTTATACAGTGAAGTAACAGCAGATCCAGGACTAAGTTCTCCTACCTTGTGGTCTTGAGTTCTTTTTACAACACCACATGAAGCAGTGTGTGGGAGCAGAAGGGCTCATACATTGAAAAGGGACGTCTTTGAACAGTTTTCTTTAAGCCAAATTAATAAAAATTAATGAGCACTTTTGCTTCAGAGTTTGTGCCACCTACACAATTCCATGATTAGTCTTCATCTGCTTAACATGAGCAACTTCAGCTTTAATGGAACAGGGGAAAAGGAAATCAACATTAATTCAGCACCTACAATGTGCTGGCAAGTTACCATATACTGTCTCATCTAAATAATATTGAACCTCCTATGAGTTCCAGTGTTCCTAGTATTTACATAACAAACAGGAGATTGTTCAAAATCATAAAATGACAATCTGCTTCACTTATAGTTGGTCTCTACCTAGACAGAAAAAAAGCCAGCCACATTTTACATTTTGTGTACCATCTAAAGCCATGTTTCTGTGGAATTATGCCTTCTGATTTGTTTTCCTTTCATCTTTCCTTGTGAGCTTCTTCTTAAATAGTTATGAAGGGGGTAAAAGAAATAAGACCGAAAGGATTTAGGAAAGCCAAGATCTCCTGGTAGGCCAGAGACGTAATAATAGCCTAAAAAACCTGCTAGAGGATTAGGTGAAAGGTGGTGGAGCTGGAATACATGGAGACTGGAAATCTGCCAACGTGTAAGCACAGCCAGGTAGACCATGAGACCATGATATATAGCCCTGTGAGCTTCACTTCTCTTATAGGCTTTAAACAAATCATAGAAAACCTGCAAGTGATTGTTAATAGTGTTAGTTCAGAGAACCTGCATCTCTGTAATTCTCTTGGCTTTTCTTTCCTGTTTATCACTGCATGATTTCAAGATGGTAACCCAAGAGCCAGGTATCTTCACTTGTTCAAGACAGAAAAAAAAGTGAGAAGGGAAAGTAACAGTCACTTTTATGCCTTTTCTTAGGATACGCAAATCCTGGAATCAATTTTTCTTGTATCTCATTGGTCAGAACAATGTCACATGGTCACTCCTATCCACATGGGAATCAAAAAAGACAGAGAAGGAGAAGGATATTAGGAATAGCTATTGGGTTAGCCAATAAGCAGTATCTGGCATAGGCTTTAAAACTGAGGCTGAAAATACTTTAAAAGACTGAAAATTTCTGACAGGGAAGATTCGTGGTTTCTTCTTGACTGTATCCTCAGGACAAAGCGGGAGTTTAATAAAGTATATATCAGTCATTGGATGGCAGAATAGATCCGGGAGTGGGGAAAGCATGACACAAATGCTGCAAAGGGATGGTGCTTGCAATAGGAATAAAATGGGGCTGAGGAATGCTGATGCTGATGGGAGGTAATCAGAGTTGTTAGAGTGGAAAGCTCCTCATCAGATTCCAGCATGGCTCAGTTTTGCTGTGTCACCCATTTTCTGTGCTGTCAGAAACCACCACTGGCCTGCAGTAAAAGCAACAAAAAACAAGACAGATGTTAGCATCTGAAAACACAAGTTCTGTTCTTGGATCTCTTTCTCAGTGAAATTTGAATTGTTCTTATTAGGTAAATTGTAGAACCAATTTGCAGTTTCTAGAAAGCCTGAAGACAATTTTTGCATGTCATCGTTTCTTTTCTTTCCTCTCCCCAGCCCACACACACCAAGTGATTATAAGTGTACACGTAAAAAAAAATCTTGGTTCTTTTTTTCTGGCTATATAGAAATGTGCTTAATTGGGCCTTTGTCATTCAGGGGGAGTGAACAGATGGAGGAAGAAAAATTATTAACTAAAACTTCCCACCTCATTGATTGAGCTATCACAAAGAAAATTTTAGAACTTGAGATTTCTTATTATGCTTTAGAATATGGTCATATAAGCCACCAAGCAGTTTTAGGAATTCCTAAAACAAAGCTATTTAATTATTATTGTCATCAACATAGCCCACATCTCTAGTTTCAGGAACAAAGCTTTTTTTCACCGAAAGTTACTTGCTCACCCTTACACTTTATTGATCTACTATCTCTATATGAGTCTCTACTCACTATTTCAATAACCAAGCATGAAAAGGTTATTTCTTTAGCCCAAATGGTTCAGTCTTGTCCCTAAATGCCTCCTGAAGAGAAGACTGAGATGTCCCCAAAACTCTAAGTCAGTGATTCTTAACATTTTCTTTTTAAGTCAGTTCATAGTAAGAAATTCATTTTGTTTGTGTTTTGTATCTTGATGCTCTCTATTATATTCTATTTCATTCCCCCAAACGCTGATTATAATCTACTGAAATGATTTTACCGTAATGCCCATTGCACTTAGTGGGAGAGCAATTGCCAGCTGTTGCTGTCATAGGCATCAATAGGGCATTGCTACTGACAACAAACCCAATACCTTCTTGACAACTGCTGCAATGACACCATCAATCACTTTCCAAATGCTCACTGACCACAGCTCTGTCTACCCCTTGGGCTACCACAGAAAGAGCTCTTTGAACACATTATCTCTGAAACATGAACACCATGTTGTGTGTGGGAGTGGGAGTGAAGTTGGAAGCACCACAGTAAGAGCCTGGCTTTAGTCATACACTGGGAAAAATGCCAGCAGTTCCTTTACATGCTCTAGACTTTGAGATTAGGTCTAAATTTTCATTCCCGGCTTATTCTTCTTCCATGGTTAGTCCCCCCCGGGGTACTCGTAGGAGCCCTTTCTTGACAGGTGAAAAGCCAGAATAATATTGGACATCCTATGAATACCAGTGTTCCTAGTATTTAACAACAAACAGGAAGGAGATTATTCAAAATCATAAAATGACAATCTGTTTCATTTATAGTCGGTCTCTACCTAGACAGAAAAAGGGACGATCACATTTTATATTACAATTTCACTCGTTTAAAACAATGATGTTTCACAAAGCCGGGCCCTGCCATGCTTCACTCTAGAGAATTAAGTGAGGAAGAACCAAGACTTGTGTGTGGCTTTATTCAATAAGCTGGGTCACTTCGGTCACATTGCTTCATCTTCCCAAATCTCAGACAGAAGTCATAATATCTTCCCTGCCTGACTTCGAGTTTATTATGAGACTATTGAGATATCAGATGTAATACTGGAAAAAGTTTTAACAATTATTCTGATACAAATATAATATGATCTTCAATGAGAACTTAATGCTCTCTAAGGAAACTGTTCCTCTGAAAAATTGAAATGGGCACGAAAGAGGCCATGTCCCTAAGAATAGACATTTCTTAGAGTCGAAAATCACCTTCCTAGCCATGAGAACTCCAAGAAGTTCATCATTATAACTTCTTTTTTTCTGGAATCAAAACTGCCTTCCCTACTCACCCTTGAAGCCACTTCAATAAAGGCCCTTCCTAGTGGGCACTCAGAGGAAGTCATTTGTTTGATGTATATATTTAATTTTGCGTACAGTTTTGTTCCTCATCTGCAAATCCCACCTTCAATATTTATCTCAAGATTCTCTAAAGGTCTGCTGATGTAGACTGTTTCCTTCAAATAAAAAAGAACTTGTGGATCCAAAGAGAGTTTTGTAAAATCAGGGATAAACAGTAAATAAAAATCAAGGTCAAGTTCAAGGGTTAGCATCTTATTACCTTTAAACCTGAACTGTATAGACAAGGTAAAATACTGTACAGATTTTCTTTCCTCATTGATGACTTCATTGCTGGACTGGATATATAACAACTTTGCTTTGAAAGAATGAATGCTTTAGAACAAATTTTCTCTAAATCATTTTTCAAGATTTCCTGTTACTTCATGTAAAGCTGCTTTCCATTAATAATTCCTCAGTACAAAGCATCTAGACACACAGACACCATAATTAAGGGGATTTCAGTTACCTATGTGAGGAGGCAGGTAATTGACAATCTAATTAGTCTCATTCCAATTACCATTTTTCTCTTCATTAGAGCAGCTAGTTGAAGAGTGGAGGTTTGTAAAATATTTCAAGACCATGCATTTTTCAAACTAGATTTACTGGAGATTAAGGCTGGACTTTTCCAAGACCAAAGAAGCATAATAGGAAGACAAGGGCCAAACAGCTGCTGTGTGCAGGAACCAGACAAGCACATTGGAAGCTCATCAAGCAAAAATGTGACTCAACATCCTGGGGTAGAAGCTGGCAGGCTAATCAGATAGGACTTGTTCATTGTCCAAAGTAGAGATTATTTGAAATGTGCATTATTTAGAGACTAAATAATCACTCTCATTTATTGAGTGCTTGGTTTGGATCAAATACCATGCAAGCACCTGACATATAGTATTCTCATTTTCATACTCACAGCAACTCTCTGAGGCTATAATATTATCATCCCCATTTTACAGATGAGGCGACTGAATGACAGATTATACAATTTTCTACACCCAGGTATTCTTACCCTGGATCTCATCCTCCCAAACTCTATGCTTATTTTCTGACTGACAGAGAAAAACAGCTTTGAATTTCACCAGACTGGGGCAAAGCCCAACTCTTTCACCTACAAATCCAGTCTGGGTAAGTATTTGAGCACTCTGAACCTCAATTTCCTTATGTATAGTTAACTGTATATATAAATACATGCATATTTAAATTAAAAAATAACTGTACTCTTGTTTTATCATGAAAAATTAAAAAAGCTAATGTAGCCGGGCTCAGTGGCTCAGCCTGTAATCCCACACTTTGGGAGGCTGAGGTGAGTGGATTGCCTGAGCCCGCGGGTTCAAGACCCACCTGGGCAACTTGAGACCTCATCTCTACAATAAATCAAAAAATTATCCGGGCGTGTAGTGCGATCCTGTAGTTCCAGCTACTTGGAAGGCTGAGGCAGAAGGATCGCCAGAGCCTAGCAGGTCGAGGCTGCAGTGGCCAGAAACAGCCACTGCACTCCAGTCTGGGTAACAGAGAGCAAATCCAGCTCAAAAAAAAAAAAAAAAAAAAAGCTAATGTTTATAAAGTGCTAATCAAGGTACCTGGAACATAGACATCTCCCCAAAACTATCAAATTCGCCCTCACTTTTTTGGTTAAAACAGTTGTCTTCTTCTTGCTACCAAATATATGTAGTATATATATTGCATATATACATATGTATATGTATTAAAATACTCACATATGAATATAGAAAATTAAAAGACCAAAGGAATAAAAATTAAAACTTCAAGGCCAGTGGTGATATGGAGCCCCTTAGAGGAAATTCTAAGAGTAATCCAAACCTGTACCTCATCCTCTCTGACTCCTATGCCTTTGCTAAGTGCAACTTGTTTCCAACCACGCAGTGCCCTGAGTGACTCTCTTCCAACTGGCATGCCATTCAGCCTCATCTGTGTTTTTCAGTTCCTTTTCTGTTTCCTATCATGGACCTCTTTATGTCTTCCAAGAAAAGTTGACAGTGACAAAGATAATAGATTTTACTCATTGTGAGTGACTGTCAGGAATGTATTAGTTTATTTCTAGGAAATTATAATGAATTAATTCAAAAGTCGGCAGGGCCCCTGTCCATAGATGATAAGAAGATAGTCATAAAAAAAAATAGAGAAATCAAGTAACCATGCTCCTGGGTCAGTTCTGGACAATAGAACTGTAATGCAATCTACAATGCTGTCGTGTATATAGATTTAAAATTTCTAAAAGCCACACTAAAGAATAGTAAGAAGCAAAAGATAAAATCATTTAAAAATATATTTTATTTAACAAAGGATAACCAAAATATCATCAATCCAATATGTGATTAATATGAACATTATTATTGAGATGCTATATTTTACTTTTTTTTTTTTGGCTCAAATCTTTGAAATTTGTGTTTTACACATCAGTATGTCTCAGTCTGGACTAGCCCCATTTCACCTGCTCAATAGCCAGCTGAAGCTGGTGACTGCATGTGGGACAGTACAGGGCTAGACTTCTCATGAATCTTATTTATTGCCCAGTCAGTCGAAGCCACCCTGAGGATAGGGTGAGCCTCTCTGACACAGGATGGAATTCCAGCTGTAATGCAGTCGAGGCAGATTTGAAAACAAGGACAGATATCTATACCAAGCTCTGTTCCCTTTACACCACTTTGGAATGCTTTATATCACGTGATCTTCACAATAAACCCACATTTTATATTTCCCTCTTTACAATGTAAGTTTTCAGTGATTATTGTTAGTTCAAATACAATATTCTGGTGACATGATTTTGGACATGTTACTTAACTTCTCTGGGACTCCATTTCCCTGCCTGTATAAAAAAAATAGTCATTCCTGGCATGGAAGGTAATTGTGAAGATTAAAAAATGAAGATAAAGTGCCACAGAAGAAGCACTCCCAAAGGTGAGTAAATACTCAAACTGTGTAGATTCCAAGCCACATATAATTTGCCCCAGATCAAGTTGTTTGCATAAACTGGTAGGTCTGGAATATTTCACAAAATGTCACAAGCCCAGCATCTGGCAGAGCAACTTCTCATCCAGATGATGCTGACTTTGATGCTATAGCCAATGTTTTCTAAAAGTCCTTAGTTCTCAACCTTTCTACATGGTTTCTGGCCTACCTTTGTAGATCCTCTGGCGTAAATGACAGTCTGTGACATATGGATCTTGTGAGGAGACTCATTTTGATATGAACTTGATAGACCTGAGTGGCCCCAATTTGCAAGTGTACAATTCTCCTCCTTTAACAGAATCACTGGATATCTAGACTTTGACCAAAGTCCTAGAGTTCTGAATTTCTTGACACTGTATTTGCCTATGAATCAGAACTGCCCAACTGTTTCCAGCAATCAAAACTCTCAGGAGCATGGGTTTTCTTAGAACAAGGAGTTACCAGGGTAACACTGAATGGGTGGCAAAAATGTCTGTGTACTTGAAATATTGTCACTGTTGATATAACCCTATGCAGGCACCTACTTATTTAACTACATGTGAGTCCTGCTCTGATTGTCATAAAAACTCTAGCCCTGAGCTTGATACCCTTGGATTTTACCACAAATAAAAATTTCATCTCAGGTATTTATTTGGTACACATAGTTCACACACTCCCATTTCTAATTTTTTGACAGTCTTTTTATTATTCCCACATGTAGAAAAAGAGGCCAAGGTAAAGTGGATGTTGAACCTTTTCTTTTTGGCAATTCTAAATGCTATCCTTTTTATCATAACAGACCCATCATGGTGGCAGTGGAATGTGAGTGCCAGGGCCAGCTGGGATACGAACAGATTTTCATGACTGGAGAAGTATTCAAAAAGACGAGCACAGATAAAGTTAACATTCAAAGTGGGCAACGTTGGGGTTAAGCGGCGCATAGTCCTTACAGAAAGTCAGAAATGTGGATACTCAAGATGAGGCTAAATAGCACTGACTCTCCACCTCACTGATGAACTTCAGTCAGTTCATCTCTTGTATGCTGCTCTTTCTTTTTAGATGTTCTACATTTTTCTCAATAGACTCTACCTGTAAGGAGTATAACCATTTTACCAGGTTCTTCTTGGAATGACATTATATATTAGAAGTTGTTCATCCAACCTAGCATCCCTGAGGAACCATTGCTTCTATTAATGTATTTTGGGGGCCATGTCAATTCTGGGTAATAATCTTAGAGTTCAGATAACGGGAGATCTCCGACTACCTTTTTGTCCAAGAGAGAAGGATAGAGCTGCTTGCTGTCTCCATGCAGAGGTGTAAAGTTGGATACTATCAAGCTGTGACCTCGACTACGGAAGACTTCCTGAACTTTCAAAGGATCAGTATGGATATTCAACTACTGACCATGGCTCAAGCTAAGACCATCGACTGCTGAACTAGTATAGTTCCTCTCTCAAGTGCAGTCCTGGAACTCTTGCCTAGTGGGCATCAGATTTCCAGTGTGCTTTTTAGACTATGCTGTATATTATTTTAAAAATGTGATCGAGCTGGAGACTTTCTTCCCTTTTAGAAACACTTCAAAAGGGAAGGAACAAAAAGAACAAACCCATCCCCACCAACAAAAAGACAATGTTCAGTTAACCTTGTTCCTTCAAATGCCCACGGCTTCTTTGGTTCACCAACTGTCATAAATTTGCTTCCTCCTGGCACAAAAGCTTTCTTTGAGGTTCAGAGGTTGAGTTTTATCTGCCTCCAGGGATACAGGGTTGTGCTTCTCTGCATTTGAGGGCCCTGGAATACTGTTGTTGGCTTCTTTTAGATGAGCTTGGTATTCTAATGAATGAGTTGTGAAATAAGTTCCAAGTCTCCTTAGGAGACAGATGAGGCTGCCTTGTCTTCCCCAACGTCGACTGCATCTGTCTACTGTACATCAAAGCAAAACCAACACCCAAGCAAATCAATCCATCCCTGGAACTTCTGTAAAACATTAACTCCCAAAGCAAGGGAAAGAACAGGATGGTGGAGTGACTCACATTTCTCTGTTTCCCTTTAGGTAAAGAAAAACAGTGCTCAGTTTGCATCCTGTTAAAATTATTTTCAGGTGGTAAGTTCTTTCTATTATTTGTTATAACTAGGCTATTGGCTAAGATCACTTTTTGTGAAGGATTCAACATTTTGAAGGCGCATTGAGAATGAACTGTGATTAGAAATAATCAAGTTAAAATATGCAGTTTCCTCGATGGACTTTTGTAACATCGGGTGTCTTATTGACAGGAGATTTATGTTATTTAGTAATTTTTTTCTAAATCCAATTATTACAAATCTATAGGACTATAGAACCAACAACTGGAAAAAATTCTACTGGAAATAAAAACAGTAGCAAATCTGTGGTGTGTCTAGAAGTTCAAGTTCTTTTTGCAAGGATTCCTGTTTTTAAAATTCACAGAAACAGGAAAAATAAGTTATAAGCAAACTGTCAAGGAAGAACAAGAACCATTTGCTTGCCATTGCCAGTAGTGACTGGAAGATATTTGAAAATTGAAATGTTGTGATGTCTTGATTTGGGCTACAATCTCCTATTCTGAGGTGTCATTAATGGACTAGATCTATTGAGCCTGACACTTAAACTGTGGTTAACATTTCCCAGTCAAATTCATTGTGGACATAGCCATAGCTCCAACCATGAAATAGATTAGATTGTTCTGGTTTGATAGCTAAAATACCAGGAACTAACCATGTGCAATCAATAGTTATTTTGATCATTTTATCAACCATGTGACTCTTCCGTTGTTTCACAATTGCCAATTACCACAACTGAAAGAAGACTAAAATCCCCATAGAAGAGTTGTCTTCAAACTATCATGTAGGGGAAGTTCAATTTTTTGTACCTGCTTCTGTAAAATATGAGGTATGCCACAAACACTGTTTTTCCCTTCTGGGTGTATAATGAGAGTACCTTTTCATCAAGCATTCTAATGAAATGTTTTGGGCTTGCCAGGGCTTTACCCAGTTTCCCTTTTATTATATAGAAAAATGTCTAACAGTAGGACAAAGATAATTAAATATCTTATGCTTCTTATGTTTGAGTAATAAGCATCTGGGTTACTATGTTTCTCATTTCCATGTTTTGAGTCTCTTGCTCCAAGGTCCCTGTGTAAACTTGGGGTTTGTCCAGCTCTTCTGCTAGATTACAGGTATTAGGGGAACAATAACTATTTCTCCTTGTTGCTTATTGCACAGGGAGCCTGACAGCACCTTGAACCTAGAAGGCAGTCCCATTTTTATTGGATGTCTGGATAGAGTTTCAAAATCAACTGATTTACACCAAAGCATTTCAACTAATTTCAAACGTAAGAATGATGGTATCTGGCTAATTGAATGACTGTAGGATTATCTGGAATGAGTAGCATTCTTCAAATGAAATGACACCAGAAACCTCTGATATCCAATCAGATGAGAGAACAAGAATTCAAGGCACTCCAAACCACCATAGCTTAGTATGCATATAGATATTAGGAAGACTCAGATACTCCTCGGTGTAGTGATGGGCTTTATAAAATAGCTCTACTTGAGGAGGCCTTTTAATCAGGGATAAGAATTATTCTTAGAAGACTGACTCTGTCTCATTTTAAACAATGTAAAAATATTCAGGAGACTACAGTGGTAACAAATCTCCATGATTATATTATGCACAATCAGTTGTATAAACCACAAGGATATCAATGAAAAGAATATCAAGTAAGGCCCCATAAACACACAGCTGCCTGTGTTGATGAGGAATTCACCAGTTCTATTTTCTTATAAACTTTCATTTACAATTCTACCCTACAGTATCTGCATCTACCAAACTGTTATAAACATTTTGGAACCTTGCCTACATACTTCATATAATGCTTACCTATCGAGCTAAAACTTTAGTGTATTAAGTGTCTTGGTAATTCCTACAGTTAAATAAATTTTTGTTTTCCTTGGTATCACTCAGTTGAAAAAATATATTCAATTTAGAACCCCTTTGTTTACTTTTTAGTGCTTTTAAAAAAAACAATAGCAGTTATAAAGCATCTTTCTGGAAATATTTTATTTAATGTCTACTCTATACTAAGCACTGAGCTCTGTGCTGGTAACATGGAATTGCTTAAGATAGACAAGATTCTTATACTCATGGATTTTACATTCCATCAGGGAGAGACAGGCAACAAAATCATAAGCAAGTCATCTTAAAGTGGCGCTAAGTGTTATGACTACATACAGAGTACAATGGGAAGGAGTAACATCAAAGTGAGGCAGTGGGGACAAATGTCAACCTTAGGAAAGACCTCTCTGAGGAAATCACCTGCCATCTAGCAACCTTTGAGATAGACTACCCTATGCCACCTACCAGAAGAAGAAAAAAGTTCCAGACATATCTTCAAAAATAAAGTGTAATTCTAGCTTTAAAGCTCTGCACCTTGTGATTCAATGGAGGATACAGAAAGTTCTGTATAAAGGAAATCCAGAACCCAAGGCATGCTGGCAGTCCAATAATGTTAAGAACTTGCGTTCTAAGTTTGTAGGAAAGATTCAAAGTTGAGTTTCTTGAAATCTGAATGCCTTCTTACCCAAAGACCTTATGTGAATGGCTTTCCTTCTTATACCTATCCCAATGCTTTAAAGCTCAAAGAGTTCCAATTCCCTTATGATTTTTTAAATTTCCATGGCATTTACAGTCTGTGCTGCGTCATTTAAGGCTCAAATAGTTTTGCATTGTAGCTGCTCTGTATGTTACACTTGCTTCTAAATCCCTGCTGCATCTCCTAGCAGTGCCCGCAAAATGTTCTGTAAAGGATCAAATAGTAAATATTTAAGTTTTGTGGGCTACATATGGCCTCTTCTGTATACTCTTCTTTGTTTTCTTTTAAGCCCTTTAAAGATGTAAAAATTATTCTTAGCTCAAAGGCTATACAAAAGCAATCTGTGTGTAGAATTTGGCCCATGGGCCATAGTTTGCCAACCACTGTCTAGGGCAAAAATCAAGTAGTAAATGTATAACATGCATATGTTTATTGAAAGCATGTAATTTTCTAGAGTAATCTGTGTCAGACAGTTTTCTAAGAATAAGGCTTATTTAGGCAAAGAGTCAGCACTCATATACACTCACACAGAATCACTGACACACACATATTTATACACTCACAGACCTGCCATAGAGAAATTTCAATCTGATTAAATAGATGGCATGGTGGTTCTCAGACCTGGCTATACATTAGAATAATCTAGGAAGTTCTTTAAAAATACTCATGCTCAGGCCTCACTACCAACTAATTGAATCAGAATGTCTGAGTGGGAGCCCAGGCATCTGTATATTTTATTTTTTGAGTTGGAGTCTCACTCCATCACCCAGACTGGAGTGCAGTGCCACACTCACAGCCACGCCAGCGGTCGACCTCTGGGCTCCGGCAATCCTTTCACCTCAGCCTTCCAAGTAGCCAGAACTACAGGCGTGCGCTACCACGTCCACTCTGCTAATTTACTGATTTATTGGAGAGAAGAGGTTTTACCATGTTGCCCAGGCTGGTCTCGAATCCGAGGGCTCAGGCAGTCCTCTCCCCTTGATCTCCCAAAGTGCTGTGATTACAGGCTTGAGCCACAGCGCCAGGCCCATCTAGTTTTTAAAGCCCTCCAGGTGATTTTAATTGCATCTTAGTTAAGAACCAATGTTTTACAACTGTGGTTCTCAAACTTTTGTGTGCATTAGAATCACCTGGGGCTTTGTTAAAAACCCAGTTTGGTGCCACGTCCCCAGAGCCTCTGATTTAACAGCTCTGGGGTGCGATCCTGGTTTCTTTGTCTAACAATTTCCCAGGTGATGCTTGTGCTGTTCCTCTAGAGTCTGCACTTTGCAAATCATTGTCATAGAAAATAGAAAATTGGTCCAGATGAGAGATTTCCTCTGGCTGGGATTTTTTGGTTGCTTTGACTCGTTGGTCTTTTAGTTGTTCTGTTTGTTTTGTTTTTCCTTGACTTCAAAGTTTCTAAGTTTAAAAAAAAAAAAGAAGAAGAAGAAGGCTAAAGTAACTTGAAGGCAGGAAACATGTGAAGGCATAACATAAATTCTTAACAAAGAACGTGGCAAATTCTACTAAAAACAGGAAAGGAAAATGGTTTTTCTCTCTTAATGGAGAAGGAAGAAATCTTGAATAAATAACAAAGACATTTCAAAGACTGCCTTGAGCATACCTCCCAATAATACAGAGAATGCCTATGTTGAGGAAAACCTACCAGAACCAACAATACCAGTCAAAAGAGTTCATTGATGAAATACTCTGGGCCAAATACATTAGAGAGCTCATCCAAGAGAAAATACATTCACCTTCATGAAATCAGTGCCATGAAAACTGGCAAAACTGTACTCATTGTTGAAAGTTCATGTATGAGACTTTAAAAAGTATTATTAAAAAGTAGAGAATTCCAGACATTCTCCCTGTTTCAGATGCCCCTTTCATCAGCCACTGTAAGACAGAACCTGATAAATCCTTGCTACTCAAAGTGTGGTCCCTGGACTAGCAGCATTGCTGTCACCTGAGAGCTGGTTAGAAACTGAGCCTCATCATGACTTCTGTGGGCCACAGGTACTTTTTTCTTCATGGACTCCTTCCATAAAGAAAATTGAAAGTGATGTTTTATGATTATGCTAACATAAAACATATTAATGTTATATATTAAAACTTTCTTCAACCTAAATATTCAGTTTTTCCTTTCAATTTTAAAAGAAATTAAAACATAGACTGCTAAATAGTATGGATCATCATCAATAACTCAAAAAACAACAGATGCTGGAGAGAAGGTGGTGAAAAGGGAACACTTCTACCCTGTTGGTGGGAATGTAAACTAGTACGGCTTCTGTGGAAAACAGAGTGACAATTCCTAAAAGATCTAAAAACCACCTTCCTTACGACCCATCAACCCTCCTTCTGGGAATATCCCCAGAGGGACTCAAATCACTCTATGAAAAAGATACCTGTGCAGGCATGTTTATTGCAGCATTATTCACAATAGCAAAAAATGGAGCCAACCATGATGCCCATCGAAACTGGACTGGATTTTTAAAATGTGATACATATACACAATGGAATATTACGCAGCCATAAAGAAGGACTACATTATGAACTTCACAGCAACTTGGATGGACATAGAGTCTATAATACTTAGTGATCTATCACAGAAACAAATAACTGAGTACCATGTGTTCTCACTCATAAGCAGACCCTGAACAGTAATCATAACACTGTAAAAAAGGGATTGGCAGTAGTGGGAAACTGCCAGGGAGGGGAGGGCAAACTTCGTCAATAAGGGCCACCTGATCTCAAACCAGGTGAAGTGGGGACCAAAGTGAGGCCTAAACTTTATCTGTAAAGTTTGACCATTTGTGTATCTAACCCTGAATTGTACCCCACATCGTTAAAATAAAAATTTAAAAAACAAAAATAGTATGAGCCCTAGGCATTGTCTCCTGTGCCTAATGGACAAGTGGATAAGTCAGCCCTAGTTAGAAATAGAATCTTATGCTCCAACCCAAAGTTCCTGAATCAGAAACTACATTTAAACAAAATCTTCACATGACTCAAATACACATTAAAGTTTGAGAAGCACTGTGTGTAAAGTTCACTGTAGCTTATCAAACAGACCAAAAAAAAAAAAAAAAGCAATTGAAGCTTTTCCATGCCTCCTGAATCCTAAAAATATGCTACCATGCTCTCTGTTCTGCACAAGCAACTGTGTATACCCAGAACCCCCAGCAGCCTTGGGGCTGTGCTAAAATGGTACAGAGTTCTACAGCAAGATGGGCATGGAGGATAGGAAAGGCATCATGTCAGATTCTTCTCCTCTAAAATCACTCAACAGCCACAGAGGTACTGGATTCTAGAAGCCACTCAATATATTTGACTGTCTAGAATAGATCGCAGAATAGTAGAATGTGGACATTATTTTCTGATAATACTGGTGATTATGGGCATTATTGCATGATAATACCGGTGGTTACAGAAGGCAAGCATGAGTTGAGACACCCATTTCTTTCCTGACCTAGTCCAGATCACTGGACTAGGGTTTATAATAGATCTAAGCATTTCCACTCTATTTTTTAAAATAATATTAATGAACACAATAAAAAATACGGTATAGTACACTTGGGTTGAAATATAGCTTCACATCTAAGAGGGAAAAAAAGCAACTTGATAGTGTGGAATTTATCATCACTTTTGGGGACAGCTATTCTAAAGTTTCTCTGTCTTATCTCAGTGATTCAACCCGTAAGTAAAATTACTTAAAAATTCTGAACATTTAAAAATGATTAACTCAAAATGGATCACAAATTCAAATGTCAAACACAAAACTATGAAACTTCTAGGAGATGAAACAGGAGAAAATCTAGGTGACCTTGGATTTCATGATGACTTTTTATATAAAACACCAAAAGAATGTGCCATGAAAGAAAAAAATGGTAAGTTGGACTTCAATGAAATGTAAAAATTCTGCTTTGAGAATGGCACTATGAAATGAATAAAAGCCGGGCTCGGTGGCTCAGCCTGTAATCCTGCGCTCTGGGAGGCTGAGGTGAGTGGATTGCCTGAACCCGCGGGTTCGAGACCCGCCTGGGCAACTTGGCGAGACCTCATCTCTACAATAAATCAAAAAATCATCTGGGCATGGTAGCACATGCCTGTAATTCCGGCTAATCGGAAGGCTGAAGTGGAAGGATCACTGGAGTCCAGCAGGTCGAGGCTGCAGTGGCCGGGAGCGGGTGACAGAGTGAGACTCCAACTCAAAAAAAAAAAAAAAGAAAGAAAGAAATGAATAAAGACCACAGATTGGAAGAAGATACTTTAAAAACATATTTCTGTTAAATAGCTGGTAATAAAAACATACAAATAACTCTTAAACAATAAGGAAGCAAACAACTCAACTTAAAAATGGTCAGAATATCGGAACAGATCAAACACCTCACTAAAGATATGAGGAAATAAACCATATGAGAAGCCAATAAGCCATATGAGTAGATGTTCAACATTATGTTTATTAGGAAATTGCAAATCAGAACAATGAAATACTATTGCATACCTCTTAGGATAACTAAAATCCAAAACACTGACAATGCCAAATACTGAGTAGGAAACTCATTCATTGCTGGTGAAAATGCGAAATGATACAGCCACTTTAAAAGACAATTTGGCAGTTCCTTACAAAACTAAATATAGTCTTTTTATATGATCCAGCAATAGCACTTTTAACTATTTACTCAAATGAGTTGAAAGCATAGTCTTCACGAAAACTTGCATGAAAATGTTCATAGCAGTGCAATTCATAATTGCCAAAAGTTGGAAGCAACCAAGATGCCCTTCAATACGTAAGTGTGTAAACTGTGGTATATTTGTACAATGAGATGTTATTCATTGACAAAAAGAAAATAAGCTAGGCAGCCATGAAAAGACATGGAGGAAATGTAAATGCATATCACTAAGTAAAACAAGTCATTCTGAAAAGGCTACTGATTCTAACTGTATGACATGCTGGAAAAGGCAAAACTATGAAGATAGTAAAAAGATCAATAGTCACTGGGGGGCTGGAAGAAAAAGGGAGGCATAAATAGGTGGGACACAGGGAATTTTTAGAACAGTGAAGCTATTCTATATGATTAAGTAATGGCGGATGACTTTGCACCCACCATAACAAATGACATTATGCATTTGTCAAAATCTATAGAAGTATGCAATGCAAAAAGTAAACCCTAATGTAAACTATGGACTTATGAATAATGTATCAATATTGATTTATCAATTGTAATAAACATACCACAGCAATGCGAGATGTTTGTAGGGGAAACTGTGTGCAGGGGAAGAAAGAATATATAGCAACTCCCTGTACTTTCTGCTCAATTTTCTATAATTCTAAAATAGCTCTAAAAAATAAAATCTATTAATTAAAAAAGATGAAGCTGCTTGGCATGACAGGGAAGCAGAAGGCTCAGAATCTTCCCCACTAATTCCTCCCAGAAGCTATCATTCCATGCAGGCTGCTAAACTCATCAAACTTTTTAAAGCAAAACCAAGTGAAAATAACCTTAGCTGAGTCCCAGACTTCATTCATGACAGTCTTCTACCTCTGAACCGCATACACAACTATTGTGTAAAAAAACTCTAATGAATGCAACAAGAGTAATCAAAGCCACTGCTTACTAGGAACTTTACCAACCATGTTGCATTATTTTATTTAATCTTTTCAACAACATGTGATATGTAGTACAATTGCCTTACAGGAAAAAAAACAAAACTCACTCAGAGAGACAATGTGATTTCCTCAGAATTACATGCCTAATTATTGTGAGTCAAGTTGCAAACTCTAATCTATTGCACACTAATATGTGTGTTCTTTCCATTGTGCAAAATTTGTTCTCAATTCTGTGGGAATTCCCTTGAGTTATGACCGCTGGGTTTTACGTGTAAATAATATTTTAGAGGGGTAAAATGTACTTAAGACATTTTTCTAGCAAGATATTTATATGTCTTCCCCCAAAATTAACATTCTCATCATGACTGACTTGTTTGTTGGTAATACATTCAAAAGCCAACTTGTCAACTTTCAAATATGCCCCTGCTCCAACAAAACATCACCTGCATCTTGTTATTCTAGGTCATGAGCAGCAGCAAACCACAGCTATCATGGAAGCAAGATATAGTCAAGCTTAAAACAAGTCAGCATTCTTTGTCAGGGATTCAAAGTGGTAGCATACTTTCAAGGAAATAGGTGGGTGTACAGAAATCAGGCAGTAAGATCCAGAAAATACACAAGAAATAAAAAATCAAGAGATCCACCCACAGCATGAGATGAACAATCCAGGAATGAGCAGAGCCAAGGTGAAGACAGAACTCAAGCTGGGAGGGAGAAGCACTGAGCTACTCCATGCCACTGAGCTACTTTGCTTCATCCTTAGAATTTTGAAATGTTTCATGAGAAGAGTTGATGTACAGGTTGAAATATACACATCTAACTGGCTGAAGTGAACACATGGAAAGGAAGGCAGTTCCTATGATGTTTTATTTTCCTAATAATAAGAACCATGATATTTTTAAAGATTTAACTATGTGCCAAGCACTGTGCCTATAATATAATGCATTATTTCGAATTATGGTCAAAGAACTCCAGTGAAAAAGATAGTTTTATCCCCATTGTATAGAAGAGGAAGTATGACTCCAAAGTCCTAAACAACTTCCTGGTAGTAAGTTTGAGCCAAGATTCAGATGCAAATCCTGTTGATCCCAAAATGGGTGATCTAAGTCACTGTGACTTACAGCCCTGCTACTAAATATTGGGCGCTGACCAACTGTTACTCTCTTACATTTTTACAAGGTCTTTCTCATTTATTCTGACAATGTTAATAACCATAGTTAAAATGGGATGGCCCTTTTGGGTTGTGAAGCTTTAAGCTGATGGAAAGCATGGCAGAGTTCCACCAGGCTAGTCAAGCCTCCAAAGGATCCAAAACAGAGACTCCGTCAGCCTTGCCATTCACTCTGGCAGCAGCAAGAACCCCAATTTGTTTCCTTTTTTACACCCTTAGTAGCGAGTACTTTGTCTGGAACTTAATTAGTGGTTAATTGATGTGCAATACAAAAAATGATAAAGGAGTATCTTTAGCATTATAGTTACAAAAGTGAGCTCAGAGTCAAATATATTTGTGTTCTAACCCTAATTTTACTTATCAGTGCATGACCTTAGTGAAGTTTCACAGTCTCACGTCCTTGGTAACAACATGGGCCTTCATAATACCTACCCCACATTGCTGGAATGATTAAAATGTGAATAGATATATAGTATGGTGACTGCTATACAGAACCTAATTAAATAGTAATTCCTTCTTTGTTTTCTTTTCCACATAGTCAGTTATACTTTCCCATTAATAGACAAGGGATCACGGTAGTTTTAATACTGAAACATATACTCCTTATGGTTGATATGAATGTATCTATCTTATTTGAGTTATTCATTGTAGAATATAGTAGATGATTTTCTCAATGAATGTGAGGTTATTTAAATAGCACAAGTAATCTTTGCAAATTAGAATCCCAGTCCAACAAATCCGTTATCTGTTCATGTTTAGAATTCGGTCAATCCTCAGTTCTTCAGGCTGTGGATGTTTTATGAAAGTCACAGCAAAACAGAACTCCTATTTGTCAGTTACACTCCATAGATATGAGGATACACAGATAAAATCTATTAGGCCAGCAGGGCACCCATTAATGTTCCAGTGGCAGTAATTAAATCCGGATGGAAAAATAACTACAAATATTTCCCCAAAACTGAACCAGATGTTTTGGCAACTGAATGAAGGCACAAACCTGGAAAGCTCCACATGCCACGGGCAAACGCTTCAGAAGTGAACCTTCTGTAAGCCACAGACTGCACGCTGTCTCAGCCTGCTGGCAATGTTAAATAACAGCAAAAAAAAAAAAAAGTCTTTCTTTAGGCATAACTGTAGTCAAGCCAAGCACAAAGCAAAACAACTGGAAGAACTGGAAATTTATTTTTAAAACCTCTCTAATAATAAGGCGAAACGATTAGCACATTTATATGTCCACATGTGAGGCCACAATCAATTCACAGTGGTGCTCCAACTTAGTCATGCCTCATATATCATCTTTCTAGGTAGCTTACAGGGGATACAATTTCCTAATTAATGAGCAGTAAAAATATTAATTATCGCCATTTTCATTTAGTGTGCAATTAACAAATGAAAATATGAAACGCATTTCCATGGCTAGCCAAACGTGACCTGGGAACCTCTAAATAACCACCATCTCTTTATTTCTTTTAGATTCCTGCTTTCATTTTTCACCCTCTGTCTTCCTTCTCTTAGACATTCACTCTGGCCTATTTTCCCTTGCAGTACATCATTTAAATATCTTGATAAAATGTTTTCCAGCAAGGCAGAGCTCACTCTTGCCCCGGCATGTATATCTACCATGAAGCTGTCATGATATCCTGTCATGAAATGAGATGAGGAGAGCTATTTGATCCGTGGCAACTTAATAATGGTGGCACTGGTTTTCATCAGCAGGGTCAGCAGCAGTGGGTGAGAGGAACACTGGGGCAGCTGGACTTTAATTCAGTGCAGTGCGTCTTGATCTTCAAGAAAGGATAAATAAGAGGCTTCTTGGCCAGGACTGTGGAGCACAACAGAGTGACACCAGCTACTGTCTCCTTATGCTGGTGAATTTCATTCTGTCAAGTCAATTGCTACCCTGGTACTTCTCTTATTAGCGTTAATTTATCTCCGGTGTTAAGGAGGTTAACAACACTGTTATTTTCCCTGCTACTGAGTTTTCCTGCATGTCTGCAAAAAAATATTCTGAGTAACCTCATCAGAGGAAAGAATCATAGAGAGGACCTGACTGGATCATAAATAACCTTTAAAAAATAATGTCCTTCAGGGAGAGGAAATCAAGCAATATAATGTTAATTGTGGAGATTGTGGAGGAAACATTTTTCATCCATCAAAAGAGACAGCATAATGGCTGAATATTCTGAAAAACACAGTATCACACAAAATCCTACATAAGAGACTGAAGCCACAATTTCAAGCAGTTCTTATGAGTTCAAATCGAAATTCACTGAGGTAGGAGTTGCAGATACTTTCTAATTAGACGTCATACTTCTTCTTGCTTTATTTTTCTGTGAAACATTACTTCATAGACCTGAGCTTCCCATGGTAGCAAAGCACAGTTAGGGGTTAGAGTTTCTTGACTTTCTCAGTAGCAATAAACCACATATTCCAAATCAAAGAATTTCCTCAACTGGTTATCAGCTTTATGCCCCTTGTCTCTCCCCAGCCCATAGTTTGTGTTGTGATTTGTCGATCCAGTGATAGTTAACTAAATTCATGTGCATAAAAGTCCATAGTGTTATAAGCACAATTTAAAATGTTATTTTAAAATCATCACCAAAAATAACTAGAGACTTTTGAGGTGCTCAGTGTTTCTGCATGTTGATGATCCTCATATTAAAAAGACTGTTCTTGAAATTCTTGGGGAGATGATAAAAATGCTATATTTAGAATTATTATTTTAGCCTTCCTTTCTCCTTTTAAAATCCCGACCCCCTTAACATTCTATTAAATTCCACCCACAGGGAGAGGAAAAAAATCTACTGTTCATACTGTTCATGAACTTTTGCCAAACAACAAATTCCCAAATACCACTACAGCAAATGATTCCCGACATAAACTGCAGTGAAATGTGAATAAAAATTGTAAATGGCCCGTCAGCCTCTTAATATTTTGTCACTTGAAGAACAGCTTTGAGCTGCTGAAACAAGTGCTAAAATGTTTTCGTGCAATACTGTCTTACTCCTACAGAGAATAAATGTGGAACTTCACCCACAGCAGATTCCAGCTATTGCAAAGGTCAAATTCAACTCTTGTAACATATCTGTTTTTTTTTTAAATAAACAAAAAATGTAGATAACTGTTTTTTCTTGTATCTCTTCACACTCTCTTGCCCTGCATTACCTGCCCTTCTCTTTTGGAAGTCTTTTCCCAAAAAGAATCTGTCATTTGATCACCTCATAAGAATTACAGTATACGGAAAGAGTTAGCAGAAAAATAACATGGAGCTGAAATGTTGGTGCTGAAAAGTCCACTGGGTTCACTCACTAGCTAAGTCATTAGTTCTTTTGTGCTACCTTTGCTGAATACAGTGCAAACATTCATGCGCTTTAGCAAAACTATAAAGTATTTTGTGTCATGGATCTCCAGGACTACTCTTAAATAATCAAGATTATAAATAGTATTTCTATGAATCCCAGTGGGCACTCAGAGACACATATGTGTATTTGTGATTTTCCCCTTTGGCTTTTTGACAGACAGCTTCTTGAGTCATGCATTTCTTCATTATTCCCTCTGTATGGACGATGGCTTTCAGTGAATGTGGTAATGAATAGAAGTTGTAACAGAAGAGGAAAGGCTTGTCAATATCTACCAGGATTTCAAGTCATGAACTCTAATCACAACTAAAAGACTATGGGGATTTATCCCCATCAGACTCATGAGGCTACTAAAACTTAGAGAAGCAGGATAGTTGTAGAGATTGCACAGCGTTAGTGCAGAAAAAGTGACTTCAAAGTTTATGCTCCCTGCACAGCATCCTTTGCCTCCCAATTTTGCACACCTTGTGTTGACATACCCCATCCTGGGAAGCAACCAACATCTCCAGACTAAGCATTAATCCAGACATCAAGCATTGCATCCATTTTGGCATTGGTCATTAACTCTGAGTACCTAAGGTATCTGTTTGGGTCATGAATCACCGTGTCTGAAAAACCACCCACATGTCCCTGGTAAAAATTAGAGATATAATGATGAACTTAATAAGTACCATTAGTACTTGTACGAAATATTTTTCTCATTGTATTATCACATAAATATGTTTTGGTTGCAAGCACCAACTACTCACATTAATTTAAGCTCTAGTGATTCAGAAGGATAATTGCTGAACAAATTGAATGGGGAGGGAAAGAATGAAGAATGAAAAACAGAAAGCAGACAAGGAAGGGAAGTGATGGGAACCTGGAACGAATATCATCACCACTGCCACTGCACAGTTCTGACACCACTGTGTGCAAACTCCACGGTGTCACCACTTATACTGGGTTACAGCATCTCCATGTAAACAATGCACTCAGCATTCAAAGTCCTGAGTATTAGAGTGAGGGTATAAGACTCCTCACCTCCCACCCTATAGTGATTTTTCTGTCTTCTGTACTAGGCCACCTGAAAATTAGTATTGATGTGTCATGTGGTCCCACAAAATTCTTGGTTACATCACTCATCTTGAGTTTACCATCAAACAGTTTTCAAAAATAGTATTGCTATAAATTTTCTATAAATTTCATTTCCCAGTTTCATGAAGGCATGTCTCAAATTGTTGTTGTTGTTGTTTTAATTTATTATTTTCCTGAAACTGGTTCTAGAATCCTTGGAGACCATCCATGCATTGTTTCCCCAGAGATTTCTGAACCTCTGAGTTTCTTCATCCATACAGAGGAGGAAGGAAGTATTCCAAAGAGAAACCTACATTTATAATATGAAAGGTAGCTACGGGATTTAAATTTGGATTTAAATCCAAACCCAAGAGAGTTCTTAACAAAAAGCATTCTGTGAGCTTCTGTTTGAAATGTTATTTTTATGATGCCAGCGATGGTAATTGTGCTGTCCCTGAGGTATGAGAGGTAGGTGGCTAATTTTCATGGTGATTCAGGCCATCGTTGTTAGACTAGATGTTTACTGTCCTGATCTCATCGGATGACTGCTGATTATTTTTCTCAGTAGAGTTATAAATCTTTTTCTCCTCTTGGTGGATTTTACCTTCCACATTTGGGATGTCTATTTATCTTTGATCTCATGGTACTTAAAGTCTACCTATATCCCACATCCTGATTATATTCACATGGAGTTGGGCTGTCTGAGTATTAATTCCAGTTCTCTCAACATTTCAGTCTTTAGCTTCTGAGTTTATTTTTACAGTATTTATATCTTACCACCTTTAAAAATGGGTTCCAGGGAGTAATTTTGTCAACAGCACTCCATGAATTAGTGAAATTATACAACTTCTATTATAATAGATTTCATCAAGACTTTCTGGAGCACTTTAAAGCACAACCTTACTCTCATGGTCATAGAGCAAATGTATGTACTATATCACAATTGTCAGAGATGCTCTTAGATAAAAACAGAACCCTGTCAAGGTTTATTGAGTTAATACTAGTGACAGAGGCTCTTAGGCTCAGGTGGGTGGCATTGTTCACTAACACTCTCATTTTTTTTTTTTTTTTGAGTTGGAGTCTCACTCTGTTGCCCAGACTGGAGTGCAGTGGCCGCTCCCGGCCACCGCAACCTCGACCTGCTGGGCTCTGGCGATCCTTCCGCCTCAGCCTTCCAAGTAGCCGGAATTACAGGCGCGTGCTACCACGCCCAGCTAATTTTTTGATTTATTGTAGAGATGAGGTCTCGCTGCCCAGGCGGGTCTCAAACCCGCGGGCTCAGGCAATCCACTCACCTCAGCCTCCCAAAGGCACGGGTTTACAGGCTGAGCCACTGAGCCCGGCTAACACTCTCATTTAATGAACTCCAAGGTGCCTAGAGTGAAACACCTATATTCACAATTCAGTTTACTCATGGCCACCAATATACATGAGTAATGAGTGAAACCAAAGCAAAATAGGTGTTAAAGAGAGAAGACAACAAAGAACACAAGAAAACAGATTGCTTTCATTTTCAATATCTTTCCACAGGATTCTCCGACCTTTTGTTGCTGCTGTTGTTGTTCTTGTTGTTGTTGTTTGTTGTTTATGCTAAGAGTTATTCTTCTCCCAAGACAAGGATTGGCCATCTACTCCAGATGATTGAGAGGAGAAACGACTTGTCTGCCTTATATTGTTATTTGTTCATTTAATCGGCAAACATAAGTTGAAGACTTACTGTGGTTCAATTAAGCTACATGTTGGCTTTCCCAAGTTGTAGAAGAAAAAGACATAAGAATAGAGAAATTGAGGTTGGAGATATGAATGATGAGGTAAAGTGCTTGTACATCAATTCTCAGGCTAGGCCTGGTGGCTCACGCCCATAATCCCAGCACTTTGGGAGTCTGGGGCAGGAGTTCCAGAGCAGCCTAGGTAACAAAGTGAGACCTCATCTCTACAAAAAAAAGAAAAATGAGCCAGGCATGGTGGTGCATGCCTGTAGCCCAAGCTACTTGGGAGACTAAGGCAAAAAGATCGCTTGAGCCCAGGAGGTCAAGGTTGTGTTGAGTTGTGATCATGCCACTGCTCTTCACCCTAGGTTGACAGAGTGAAGCTCTGTCTCAAACAAAACAAAACAAAACAAAACAAAACAAACAAACAAAAAACCCAGCTCCTTAAAATTTGGAAAACCATGTCCATAGCAGCTTAGAGGTATTAGTTATCTATTACTATGTACCACATTATCCCAAAACTTCATAGTATAATATAAAACAGCAAAAACTGACTGTCTTTTATCCCCGTGGGTCAGGAATCCAAGTGCCATTTAGCTGAGTGCCGATGGCTTAAGATATCTAAAGAGGTTGCAGACAAACTGTTGGCTGGGTCTTCAGTGTCATCTGAAGTCTCTACTTGGAAAGGATCTGCTTGCTCACAACAAGGTTGTTAACAGTCCTTAGTTCCTTGCTAGTCATTTAACTGAGGGCCTCAGTTTCTTGCTAGTTGGGCTGAAATCTACCTCTGTTCCTTGTCATATGGTGCCACTCTTTGGGGAATAGTATAACATGGCAACCGGTTTCACTCAGAACATGTAAGCAAGACAGATTGTTTTACATGAAAGTCACAGTCTTGTTGTAACCTAATCCTGGAAGGGAGATGCCATGACTTTTGCCATATTCTATTTGTTAGAAGTGAGTCACTAAGTCCAGCTCATACTCAAGGAGTGAGATTTACACAAGGTTGTGAATACCAAAAGGTGAGGATAATTGGAAACCATCTTGGAGGCCACCTACCACACCTACCTATAGGCTTGGAGATATTGAGACCATTTTCTTTACTTATGCCTTGTTAGCTAAGCAGTATGGAGATTAGAAATAAAGTTCTTAAAATAGTCAATCTAACTGAGGTGTTCATATGTCCTGTTTTGTCCAGGCTGGTCATGATTTAAGCCTATTATCCTGGTGTGATTATAAATAATGCCCCATTCAGCTTGGAAAATGTCTACATTTAAATATAGGTACCCTTATTGATATCATGGGCCTCTCCCCTCCCCTGGAAGTTTCCGGCTACTGCCAGTTCCTTTCTTATCGTATTATCCCTTTCTTATAGTATTATGTTAAATGTTGAGGTTCTGCTCATGAGTAAGAACATGTAGTACTTAGTTCTTTGTTTCTGTGATAGATCACTGAGTATTATAGACTCTAAATCTGTCCAAGTCACTGTGAAGTCCATAATTTTGTCTTTCTTTATGACTGTATAATATTCCATTGTGTATATGTGCCACTTTTTTTTCCAGTTTCTATGGGCAGCACAGTTGATACCATGTTTTTCTCTGCCCATTTGTCAATAGAGCTGTTTTTGGGAGGGTTTTGTTGTAGTTGTTATTGTTGTTTTGTTGTAGTTGTTATTGTTGTTTTGTTTTGTTTTCCCTTTTGGCTTGTTTGAGCTCCCTGCAGATCCTAGATGTTAGGACTTTGTCAGATAAACAATTAGCAAATATTCTTTCCCATTCTGTGGGTTGTCTCCTCACTCTCTTGATGGTTTCTTTTGCCGTGAAAAAGTTTTTCAGTTTGATGAGGTCCCACTTGTCTATCTTATCTTTTATGGCATATGGTTTTGGGGGTTTGATCAAGAATTGGTTGCCTACTCTAATGCATAAGGTTGTCTCCTGAGTTTTCTTCTAGATTCTTATAGTTTGAGGTTTTACATTCAGGTCTTTGATCCACTTAGAGTTGATTTTTGCACATGGTGACTGGTAAGAGTTGTTTTATTTTTCTATATGTGGTCCTCAATGCGCAGAGGGTAGAAGCATTCCCCCTGGAAATGGGAAAAAGACAAAGCTGTTCACTCCACCTGTTCAACATAGCACTGAAAGTCCTTGCTAGAGCAATCAGGTAAGAGAAGGAAATCAGGGGTATCCAAATAGGAAAAGAGGAAGTTAAGCTATCCTTTTTTTTTTTGAGTTGGAATCTCACTCTGTCGCCCAGACTGGAGTGCAGTGGCCGTTCCTGGCCACCGCAGCCTCGACCTGCTGGGCGCCAGCAATCCTGCCGCCTTAGCCTTCCAAGTAGCTGGAACTACAGGTGCGCGCTACCACACCCGGCTGTTTTTTTATTTATTGTAGAGATGAGGTCTTGCCAAGTTGCCCAGGCGGGTCTCGAACCCATGGGCTAAGCTATCCTTTTTTGTGGATGATATGATCCTACACCTTGAAAACCCAAAGGAGTCCACCAAAAACCTCCTTACACTTTGGTAAGGTTTCAGGGTACAAAATCAATGTGCAAAAAAGACAGTGGTATTTCTATACACCAGAAACAAACAGGCAGAGAACCAAATAAAAAACACAATCGCATTTACAATAGACACACACACACACACACACACACACATACAATGAAATACCCTGGCATCTTCCTAACCAGAGAAGTGAAAGACCTTTACAACAAGAACTGTAAAACAATGCTCAAAGAAATCAAAGATGACACAAACAAATGGAAAAACATTCTGTGCTCATGGATTAGAAGAATCAATATTGTCAAGACGTCCATCCTACCCAAGGCAATCCACAGATTCAATGCAATACCCATCAAATTACCACATCATTCTTCTCAGACCTGGAAATGACAATACAGAAATTCATATGGAAACAAACCAGCAAAAAAAAAAGAACACGAATCGCCTAAGTAATCCTTAGCCACAGAAACAAAATAGGAGGTATCACACTTCCAGACTTTAAACTTTACTATAAGGCTACAATAATCAAAAGAGCCTTGTACTGGTACAAGAACAGGCATATAGACCAATGGAATAGGACATGAATTCCAGAAGCAAAAAACTTGATCTCTCAACCAACACATCGTTGACAAAGCCATCAGTAACAATCACTGGGGAGAGGAGAACTTATTTAGCAAATGGTTCTGGGAAAACTGGTTGCCATTTGTTCTTTAATTACTCTGGCTAAGATGCTATCCTCTGCTCCTAACTCTCCACGAAACTGCTCCTGCTGGAAGGGGCAGCAGAGGGCTCAGAGCCGCGCTGTGTGTGGTGTGACAACCGGAACCAGCCACGGGCCCCTCCTCCTGCCTTCAGCCCAGAAGCTCAGCGGAGCTAGCTCTGGAAGCCTTTTACTTCTGTGATGTAACCATGTTAGGACGTTGCCTTTGCCAACAGATGCCTGTTTTCCCTTGCGGGTGGCCCCAACAGGTGTCAGCCTCCCCTCTGACTGTTCTGGAGGTGGGCAGAGTGAGCTACAACATCTTACCTCCCTTTGTGGTACCAGGACAGTGGCTCTCCTCTGATTTCTGACTATAAAGCTAAGTTTCGCCACCACATCTGGCAAAGCGAAGGTCATTCTTCATGCTCTCGTGGCCATTCCAAGACTAGGCTATAGAATTCCACTTTGGAGGATAAGAAGATCCTGGCAGAACACAGTTGCTTCACCCCAGCCCACAGGCCATGGAGCATGTCGCTCAGAGCAGAGGCCACCAGCACTGCCTTCACAGTGACTTGTCACAGATGGGTGCTAGTCCTCAGCCAGTGTGGGGGGACACCACGGGGTCGGCAGGGCAGACCCTACCAGCTTTTCTGTTTTGCAGTCAAAGATGGTCAAAGCACTGCCTGTATCTTCAATAAGGTTGAGCATGGTAGCTCATGCCTGTAATCCCAGCACTTTGGTAGGCCTAGGTGAGAAGACTGCCTGAACCCAGGAGTTCAAGACCAGCCTAGGCAATGTGGCGAGACTTCATCTGTATAATAAATCAAAAAATTAGCCACACATGGTGGCTTGTGCCTGTAATTCCAGTTACTTGGAAGGCTGAAGTGGAAGGAAGAATTGCCTGACCGCAGCAGGCTGAGACTGTGATCATGCCTCTGCACTCCATGATCATGCACTCCATGATCATGCCTCTGCACTCCAGCCTGGGCAACAGAGTGAGACTCTAACCCAAACAACAACAGCAACTATATATATTCCTCAGTTAAAAAAACATATATATATGTATGTCTGTATGTGTGTATATATACATATACACATATGTATCTTCAATAAAATCAAGTGCTGAAGAGGACTTTTGATAACATTTAACTATTCAGAATGTACAATTACACATTCACTATCAAAAATAAATCACCATGAGGTCACCCACACTTTCCTTCATCTCACAAATGACCCCAAGGAGAACAGCCCCTCAAGGTTGATTTTTAAACTAAGCCTTTATGTTTGATGTGTGATATTGCTTTTTAAATGTTTTTCAGATTGTAAATGTTGGGCTTTGTTTTTTGATGTAACTCAGAATAATGGGATTTAGGGGCCTGTGACCAAAAGTCAAATCAAATTTGTAACTGACCATGGATCCGAATAAACCTGTCCTTGCTTCTGAAAAACAAAACAAAACAAATAAAAACTACTCTTGCTTAGTCATAAATAGCTTCTAATTTGAGAAATAGCACAGATTTTTTTTTTAACTCTCATCTTTATAAATTTCTGATCACCTCTGATTCTTGGAACACATCTCGTGGTATCTAGACACCAATTTATATTCCTTTTTTTTTTCTACCTCTCTGAAGTTTCTCAGTCTCCTTAATTAGCTCTTTCTTTTCTACTTGTCCATGAAACATAAAAATCTTGATGGGTCCTGTCAATTCTAACTCCAAGATGTACCCCAATCAACTTTATTCTTTTGAGTTGGAGTCTCACTCGGTTGCCCAGACTGGAGTGCAGTGGCCGCTTCCGGCCACCGCAGCCTCGACCTGCTGGGCTCCGGCAATCCTTCCGCCTCAGCCTTCCAAGTAGCCGGAATTACAGGCATGCGCTACCACGCCCGGCTGATTTTTTGATTTATTGTAGAGATGAGGTCTCGCTGCCCAGGCGGGTCTCAAACCCACAGGCTCAGGCAATCCACTCACCTCAGCCTCCCAAAGGTGCGGGATTACAGGCTGAGCCACCGAGCCCGGCTCCACTTTATTTTTTCTATCTATACTTCATTCAATTTTGTCCAAGCTGCCATCCTCGTATGCACTATCACAGTCTCATAATTGGTCTCTCAGTTTTTGCTCTTACTTTGCATCATTCAGCAGATGGCGATCCTTATAAATGCAAGTGAGATCACTTCACCTCTTAAACTCCTTCAAAATGGCCTACAAACCCCACATGATCTTGGTCCAGGTTTCCCTGGAGAGTTATCACATGTCATTCTTCTGGACCTCCAGCTGAAGAGGGCTTCTTTTAGTTCCTCAAATACACAGGCCTACTTTCCTGCCCCTGGGACCTAGCTCCTTCTTGACTGGAGGAACCCTCCCTTCTCTCTCTCAGGTCTCAAGTCTCCACTTCAAATATCACACCCTTAATAAGATCTTGCCAATCTAATTTATATGTCTGATTATCTTTCAGAATAGCCCATTTTTTACATAGCACTTATTATAATTTAATATCTTAGTTCATTTAATGTATGAACATCTCCTCTAGAATGTAAGCTCTATAAGTCCAGGATTTTGTCTGTTTTGTTCCACATTGCACAAAATGTCAAGCACAGTGCCTGGCATATTAGGCATACAACAAATATTTGTTAACTGAATAAGTTTTCTGCCATAATGCAGTACTAAGGAAAATTTGGCATTTTCCTTAGAACTTGTTTGAGATTCCTCTGAGAACAGTTTAATATTTTATACTCTTTGATGATTCATCTATGTGTTCTAATCAAGCCCTTTCTCATCTATTCTTAACTTCTTGGCAGTTCTCATGTTTAGAGAGTTGATGCAGTAGTTTATCTGGTATCTGGAAGGATTAAAAAAAAAGTAAAGAAATTCAACCCAGTTCATGGTCAAACTATGCTATGGTTTTGTCCCTTTGAGAGCATGTTCTGAGTTCCAGGAGAATCACCGATAGGCTGATAAGAATAATGGACTGTGTACTTGCTAAGTTTGTGAAATTAGTTGCCTGCGCAGCCTTCAAATCCATCTGTCCCTTGTTGTATCTCTGGCCATCTCATTCTGGGCTGTATTTCTGTCCATGCTTTTATTGACCCCCTGAACAGCTTGATTGAGTCTCTTGGACATAGACCTTAATCTTTAATATTTCCAGTGTGACTAGTTTGAATAAAGGACACACGGCTTACTTTGACGCAGCCCTTGGATCTCCTACCTCCCACTTCTCTCTCCTTCCCTGACCCTTCTCCCAAAACACATCTGATGTGTCGCCTTTGTAGGCAGTCTTGATTCGTTCTGAATATGGCCAGTCCGTAATCATCTACTGCCCAACCTCAGAAAGTAACTTAAGCAATGCCGGCATCATTCCTCCTCAATTATATAAAGCTTTTGGTTTCACTGGTTTATGGGGGGAAAAAAACCCTGTAATTCTGCTGTAAAAGCTAAAGAGTAATCCATCAGTTAAGGGTATATGGAAGGACACTATTATTTTCAGCAGTTAATGGTACTCTCCAGGGAGTCTTTGCCTTCCATATTTTTGGAATCTCTATCACTTGTAACCATCCACTATAGTTTATGCCACTTGGGCTCAATGTTTCATAATCCAGAGAGCCTCTGAAATCCTTCTCCTCTTAATCTTTCTGTCTGCGAAGTCTGACTCAAAAGATTCTAGGAAAGTCTACTGCTTTATTGTCATCATTTCTCATTGTTTTTACTATAAGAGCAAGAGCTCATTTATCGAATATTTCTACAATGAATCATCATTTCTCTCTTTATATTCTATTGCTGTATAATCATGTTCCTATAAAAACATATTCATAAACATATTCCTAAATATTGCATTAAAACAAAATATCTAACCAGCATGCATTTTGTAATACTCAATGGGATTAATATGCTTTCCAACTCCCTGTACTGCTAAGGCCTCTGCCCTTTAGCTAATGCTTCTGTGCTGAGAGGCCAAACTGATTGAGTCACAGTGTATCACCACGTGACCTTGAACAACTCACTTAAGTTTCCTGAATCACAGTTTCCTTATCTATGAGATGGGCATAAATAGCACCCGTTACCTCTCAAGTTGTCAGTGCCAAGTGAGAGAGATACTGAAAACATATGCCAGCCTCTTTTATGTCTAGCGATGAAGACCAAATCCCACTAAGGCAGATCTTTTTTGTTCTAGGAAGAGTCTCCTAAACGTCTTACTTATAGATATACAAAGGTAGACTGAATAGATTCTCATTGTCTGGGACAAAAAAATCTTGCATGACTGAGTTGTCTGCTTTCTTTGAGACACAGATGTAAAAACCTGGTCATTGTGAAGGAGTAGGACAATTTGCATAAGGAATCCAAGGTCTTTGGGGGAGAACAGTCCGGGATCCACTCACAATCCCTACTCACAGTGACATACAGTCAAACTGACTTGTTGGTATGGACCAAGGTAGCACTCAAGGCTCAGTGTGAAGGAAGGGTAGAAATGTAAGTTGGTATAGTGGTAGGTTTGGGAGCACAATAGCTGAGCAAGGGAATATGTGTTAAGGAGTCACAAATTGCATTCAAACTGGGTCACCACTGTATGCTGGAAAGGGACATGAAGAGCAAGAGTTTCCCAGAAGCAGTAGGCAAGGCTTCTCTTTAGATGTTCATGATCCATCTTCAAAAGAAACATTCTGAGGCTCCAAAAAGCAGCAACAGTAGTAGACTGATCAGATTCTCATCTCTCTTCTCCTTTCTTCCTTCTCCTCTTCTTCCTCTTTTTCCTCCTACTCTCAAACCTTAAAAAATAGTAAATCACTTTAACTAAATAGTCTTCAGTGCTCTTAGGCTATTTTGTGGTGATAGACCCCAAAAGAAAGTACTAAGTTTCATGTGAATAGTTCAAGTGAGCAGAGAAGCAAATAATTAAAAAACATACAGAGGTGACTAAGTTTACACATTGAGCTGGTAGAGAAAAGCATATTATTTATAATAAAGAGTTGTATATGTGTAAGAATTTTATAAATAACAATATTCTTTATAAAATAAGTGATATTTATTTTCAGCTTTTGCCTATTACCTTTTTCTGAACCCCAGTATACCTCAGAATTGTCCGAGGTCATCTGAAGCACCCCCAGAGATCAACCTAGATCTAGAATGAAAATGACTCTTCTGTGAAACTCTTAGAAATATCCTCAGTAGGATGTTGTAAGGAGATGTTTGAGACAACTTGAGGCTAAGCAAGGAATAGCACAAAGCAATCAGTTCTGAATTTATATGGCAAAAGCTGTATCAAGGTCCATGTAACAATTTCCTAACTCCTTTGGAAATAGTAGAACATAGTAGAGAACAGCCCAAATACCGCTGGCCTCAGGGTCCTGAGCCTCACTACTGATATAAAGTGGCTGCCATTGTAGGAGGTTATGTGGGCAGAAGAGATTCTACTTTGAGACCTGGAGATTTCTATTCTTAAGTAAGTTTTTGGTCTTCAGTTAGACCCTTGGCTCCCTCTCTAAAACTGTACTACAGAGATCACCATTCTCAGCCAAGTTCCTGTAGCCACACGGCAGATGTGACCGGGCATTCCTTACCCAGCCCAGCCCAGCATCTTTTCTCTCCCGCATGAAAGCATAACTTGTATCTTCCTTTCAGTTCGTGTTTTTATTGTTTTCTTTTTCTCACATTACAACATGGTAATCCCCAAATCTCCCATTTTCCACACACGTGATCTTTGGTCATGCCTACTTGAAAATTCCAATTTCTAAAACCAATTTTCTTTACTCTGCAAGGTGTTCTGAAACTGCCATCCTGGTCTTCTCACTGTAGCCTATAGTAGTGCCTGCATATATCATGTCCTCCACGAATATTTTCTGCATTAGCTATTTTTCTTAATGAACCCAGGATATAATATATTTTAATTATTTTCTCCCATTTAAGAATATTCAGTTGGGCTCGGTGGCTCAGCCTGTAATCCCACGCTTTGGGAGGCCAAGGTGAGTGAATTGCCTGAGCCCGTGGGTTCGAGACTCGCCTGGGCAACTTGGCAAGACCTCATCTCTATAATAAATCAAAAAATTAGCTGGGCATGATAGCGCATGCCTGTAGTTCCAGCTACTTGGAAGGTTGAGGCGGAAGGATCGCCGGAGCTCAGCAGGTTGAGGCTGCGGTGGCCAGGAGCGTGCCAGTGCACTCCAGTCTGGGCGACAGAGTGAGACTCCAACTCAAAAAAAAAAAAAAAGAATATTCACATTTGCTGTGATATTAGGCCTCTTCAGAAATCTTTACTGCCTTCATCCTTCTTTCTTTTTTGTTTTACTGAATATTTAGATTATTCTCAATAATGATGATTACTGGTGTTATTTATTTGTTGATTTATCTACATGCCACCTAGTTACTTGTTTCACCAAAGAACTTAAGATGACTTACACAAATACCAAAAATACAGCATTATGATGACACAAATTTAGAATAGAAGGGGGAGAAAGTCAGGAAAACAAAAATACAGATATATAAAATGTGTTTGGGAATAAAGCTAATATAAAGCTTCATACTATTAGGACTCATATGGCTGCTTTGGGTGAATCTAATTTGACTCTCAGGTTCTAGCTATCACCCCAAAAGGAAAGCCCAATCAGTTTAACAATTTACAGTGTTTGTAAGAGAGATACAAAGGAGTCACTCAGAAGAAACACAATTATTTGGGACGTTAAGCCCCTACAAGAATGTCTCCCATGTGGGCCATTGAAAAGAGTCCAGTGAACTCTATGCCCCTAGCAGACTTACAGGGAGCATGCAGGAGTTTTATAGGATGTTTGAACAGCACTCCCTATTAAAAACCCATGACATCTTTCCCAAGGACAACGGAGTGTAAACATCTTGACAGGCTGTGGTATGAATGATGCAGTGCAGACCCACAGATCTCTGGTGATCTGACTTAATTCAGAAGTAAATATAAAGACCTGAGGGAACAGATGCAGTGCACAACTTCCAAGAAATTTTCCCTGGAGGTGGTTTTTCTCAGCTGAGTTTTGATTTTAAAATGGGTGCCAATCACTGCCAATGAGAAGCCAGCCACTATAAACATTATCTGGGGTCCTCAGATCACCTCTGAAGGTGGGAGTTATTATTCATATTGATTTTGAGGGAACTAGGGCTCAGAAAAGCTAAATGACTGGTCCAAGTCCACCACAACTGGAAAGTAAGGTGGCACAGATTTGAAACCCAAAGCTTCCAACTATACCAGCAGAGAAATTTCCCAGTTGCCTTCTCTTATAAATCTCTAACTGCTTTTGTCCAAAATGACTTAAGTTGCATTATTTAAAACACATTGTCTTTTTTTCTTTTTTCTTGGCTTGCATTTGGCTAACATGCAGGCATAACTGGGAACTAAAACCTTAATGCTGCCCTGGAGAAGAAAAGGCTCAGCTGTTGGTTCATCTGCCAACTTCCAACAAGAGTAGGTGCTAATTTCCCTATCTACATCCTCAAAAAAGCCCTTGAAACTCAAAACGCAATGTATGATTTGCTGATATGTTTTTTCTTCAATTTCGCTGAACATAAATAAGACATACTTTGAGAATATCTATTTCAAAAGTGCCCCTTTCCAAGCAAGTGAATCTTTTCGTATAAGTTTAGTGGTAAATTTTTAACTTGAGACATCCTAGTGGATTCAACATCTCATAATCATGTTTATGTGGTGCCTTAAAATATTCTTTTCATCTTCTTCCACATCCTATTTAGTATAAACTCTGGAAAGCCACAAAATGTAAAACCATTTTTCTAGACCAAAGATGGCCTAAGTTTCAGAAACAATAATTAGGAAAACTTTGGTTGATCCCTAAACTCACCCTTTAATTAATACTATTATGAGGGGCAGACACAGACATACATATATACATGTGTGTGTAATATATTTATGAATATATATATATTTATATTCATTCTCTCCAAATAAGTAGTATAAAACTAAAAAGGGTGACCTAGTTATTTGTTACTGCATTTAAGTAAAAAATGGTATACCTTTACTCTTATAACTTTTGTCTGGATAAAATTTATGTCTGGATAACCATAAATTTAAAAACTTCTGATGGATACAATGGACATTTGAGTTAGCGATTCTAAGTTCTACATTTCACACAACTGGCATCCAGAAATGAACAAGAAATATCAACAACCCCCCAAAAAGTCAGTTTATTTGCCAATGTTTAATTCACCATCTGTCTCAATAAATATTCAAAATTTTTTGCTTTCTTCAGACAAATGTTAAAGATTTGCAGCCAGTTCAATTTTTTAAAGTTTTTTTTTCTGTTTCTTACAGTTAGCATGCATTGCCTTAAATGATTTTCTTTTAGAACCTTTTTATTCCCTAGCAGGCAGCAAATGCTTAGACTTTACACATAGGAATGATATACAGTGGCAATCAGACATTGCCTGCCAATGTCTACTGACCCAGAGACATAAAGCAATTATATGGAACTTTTGAACCAAAAAGTTACATGTGTTGTGTGTGATTGTGTGTTTCCTGAGAATATCAAGTTAGAATCATAAATATTTGCAATTAGATAGTCCTTATTGCTTTCATTGTTTACTTTTCCTTCATTTTTTAGAATTGTACATTGAAGTTAGAAAGGTAGTGATTTGTTCCAAATCACATGACATGCCCATAACAGTCAGCCCTTAAAGCATGTTCTTTTGAATCTTCTTATTACTCCACAAAAGTCTGCATAGGGTATCGAAATTTCTCAGGCAATATTTCTTTTGGTTTTCTTCTCTTTTTTTTTTCTTTAAATTTTCCTACTTTACTCTGTGTATAGAGACAAAGCTTGGGCTCTGGTTTAACTCAAAGTGCAGTGACTTTTTTTGTAGCTGTTCGAAAAGATTAAATCTTCAGTTTGTCTTAATAGGCTTATTCCTCTTACTCTCACAGAATTAGCCATTTCCCTCCTCTTTTTCTTTAACCCAATAAAAAAAATAGTCAAAGCAGACCAAATATTTTTGTTACCTTCCTCTCAAAAGTAGTATACACACACACACACACACACACACACACACACACAACACACACACACACACACACACACACACACACACACACACACACACACGTACATTGGGGCAGTCAAATAAAATGTTGGAAAGCAATACAATAAAAGATACAAAGAGGACCTTCTGACAACCAGTAAAAGTCTTATTTCATCACCAATTTCACACTCTTGAACTCTGCTTGATCCTGGTCTAACATCCTCCTGTAACAATTTCTTGCTGTCCCAGCTCCAACTGGACATTGGATACTGAGCATGAAAATGTCCATTAAGGATACTGTGCCTGTAATCAAATACTAAGACAATATTATCTCAGAGTGTAGAGAGGGTATCATTTTCTTGCTCTTCTTAAGTATTCAGAGCTAAATGATTTATGGGCACACAAATGGATATAATGTCCCATAATATATAACAGGACCAATATTTAATGTGTTTCTTTTTTACTTTGTTTGAATAAAATCCCCCAAAATACTTTTAGCAAATGATCATTAATTATGTGCATTGTCAAATGCTCTCGGATTCTAATAAGCAAGCTCAGAATTTACAGTCCCCAGCTTTCTGCTAGTGCCCATAAATTCAAAGTGGGTGACGGCACTCAATAAATAGCCCATCACCGGAACAGAAGCCTCAAATGGTTCACTTTTGGACATACCACAGATTTTTTTTCCCCAATGTCTGTAAGAAAATATCCTTTCTGAACGTTATTCTGAGAAAACTCTCAGATTATCTAAGCTGTTTGTTTGTTTGTTTGTTTGTTTAAGCGGGACTCTATGACCCACAAGGGCTAGATTTGGCCTTAAGCCTGTAGATTTTCCAGCTGCATCTTTTGTATAGATGGACTATCTGGGACAGAAGTGAAAGCCACAGTGCCTTCTTAGGGAATATTTATCACCATATATATATATATTTTTTTAAATAAAGAAATTAAGGAAAAATGTTTGAGTTGTGATGTCATAGTCAATTTCCTTAATCTTCAATGTCTTTGCAAATCCATTATGCACTTGGGATGTCAGAGGGGTCTACAAATTACCAAGTTGTTTAAAGTTTGCCGTTTTCTGAAGTGGTTTTGGTCATTTATTTTCATAGAAATGTTATTTCTTCAACTTACAAGGCATGTAATAGCAAGGTCTTTTGAGATAGCTGTCTGAATAGAAAATGACTATCCACATTTCTAAAGAAAGGTGACTTCTTCTTTATGTGAAGTCCTCTAAAGAGCAGTTCGCATTTTAAGAATATGAAAAGACCAAACTTTCATTTTTTAAGTCTGTAGGAACTGTCCAAGCAAAAAGAGAGAGAGAGAGAGAGAGAGAGAGAGAGAGAGAGAGAAGAGAGGGAGGGAGAGAAAGAGAGAAATACAGAGAAAATAAATAGAAAGATGCACAGCTTTGATCTGAGGTAAGGTGGGGGGAAATGCTATGTATTTAGTCATGGATTATATTTGTCTGAAACTCTCCAAATACTTTAGATCAAAAAAGAGCAATGTTAAAAGTTATTCTTGTCTTGTTATTTGCATACCAGACTTGGAATTGAAGAAATATTTGGTTCTTTAGCTCGTGCTAGAATTAATGATGGAGTGTGGCAAAACGGAGACTAAGGTAAGTGACAAATCATACCAAGATATTTTTTTCATGCTAGAAAATCTGTCCTGTAGAGGTTTAAAGTATCCAACTAAAAACAGAAAAATGTATACACTACCTTGCCTTTAATACATTGGAAAACTGCATAACAGAATTTAACAGGTGAACATTGCCACTAGAGAGTATGTCTAAAAAATGTACTTCCAGTTAAAGTCTCTAACTAAAACTAAACAAAAGACAACAGTACAATAAAAGGGAGAAATACATGAAATGCAGCAAAAGAAAAAAGCGGGAAATACTACCTGCCAATAATGTTTAAAGAAGATGAATAGGATAAAGAATGAAGAGAAATGAATTTAAGACCGTCAAATCCAAATGTAACAATTTTCAGTTGGGGAAATTACACCCAAGGGGTACAAAACACAGGTCTCCTGATTCTCTGGCCAGTGTTCTCTCCATTATACAAGGCTAAGCCTTTATAGAGCTACACTGTACTGCAAACCACAAATAATTTTGGCCCTTATGTCAAGACTGCCAAACCTTGGCTAGGACCCAGCCCTCCAGCTTCTTTCTTGAGAAACTGGCCTTTCCTGGTTTTATCCAGGTATGCTTTTACATACTGATGTCAGCTTTATCCTAAAAGAAGAGACTCATATCCCTGAAACAGTAGGAACTCATCTAACTCACAAGATATAGTTTACGCATATTTGCTTCAAAGACATAGTAAACCTTCCCAGTGTGACAAAGGACTACCCCTCCCATCCCAGGAAAGAGATTACTCTGGTTTTTCAGGACAGGCAGTTTTCTCTCATCTTCAGCTCATCCATTGTCATCTGCTACTCCCTTTCTTTTTTCTTACGGGATCAAAATGAGGAGTTTCCCATTTCTTGAAATCCCATCTATTGTTCAGACTTCTGTGTAGCCATTCAGGAGGACAACTCTTCGATCTTTTCGGGAACCTGCTTTCAACGTCTTAGATTGACTTCTATTGCTGCTGATCTCTGCATCATTGTATTAAAATCATGCTTAGTTTTAGAGGGATTCTGTACCTTACATGGTACAGTAAGCCTTAAGGCAATGTCACATTGTTTCTGTTTAGTTTTTTAAAAAGTATTTTGTTTCTGAGCTCTTTGATGGGAAAAGCAATTTATTTGGGTTTGAGGTTGTGCTTTTGGAATGGGAAAAGGGGTTACTGGGGTCAGAAGTCCCCATTAGGGAAGGAATTGTAACATTAAACAAGAGCATCAGAGTAGGATTTATTATTCTCTGAGTGATTCACCCTTCAGGAAGGAAATATTTGCCTCTCTCAAGTGGGGAGATTGTTTCACAGTGTTCACAATGGAAATTAAGGCAGAGAAACAAAATTAAAACAAGACACTTCTAAATTTAGATATTCAAAGAAACTTTTCCTATTGATTTATGCATTCATGATCAAAAGGTGTGTTGAAGAATGGGTTGGGGATGATGTAAATAACTTCTGGGGGAAAAAAAGAAAAAAAAAACAAACAAGAGTAACGAATCATAAAGGTAAGAAGTGCTTTGAAATCAGGGTTTTATCTAGCTACCCATGATGCAGAGAGACCCATTTGGTGTAAGTTTCTCAAATAGTGATAAGTGTCACAAAGTTTGAAAATGTTAATTTATTTAGAAGGATAAGATCAGGCTGGTAATTCAACCCCAACCATATACACCCCAAAAGTAGCGATCCTTGAACAAAAGCATCCCGATATTTTAACAAGTAGTCACATCTGGCAATTTCATTAACCCACAAGTTTTTCATCTGGAAATGGATCCAGATGTTTTAAGAAAATTTGTATTGGATCTGAAAGAATATGGGTCCTTTTGGCAAAGTGCTATTTTGTGGACTAATATCAGACCCTTTAGTTTCATGTACATGAAAGGGTTCAGGTTTTGTTTCGATATGATTTAGATCCAAAGGAAAGGCAAAGTGCTTTTGTAATGTGTGTGCTCCATTCTGATGGGTCTGGAGACTGTTGCTCTGGGGGCACCTACAGACCACCCATAGAAAGAAAAGAAAAACGACCATCCCTAGACCTTAATTCAGGGTGTAAACTTTTACCACTTTACTAGATACTACGTCCTCACAAAAATTGGTTATTCCCATTGAACTAAACTAAAAGAAACTTAGATGAATCAGAAAGACCCAACCAAGTGGTCTATCACAGCTTCCTTCTCACCTTTAGAACAGGTTATATTTACAACAACTCCCACCAACAAAATATACAACACTTTAAAAACCCCTTAGAGAAGCAGATTCTGTAATCGTTATCATTAGTCCATTCTAGTTCTTACAAACCCTCAATGAAAAAAATATTCTATTTATTTGGAGTCACTGGGCATTAACAACCCACCTTCCCCATACTATGGTTTCTGGGAAATAGTTGCATTGCTCACTGTCCATTTGTGCTGAACTTCAGGGTGATCTGGTTTTGCAGTCCAGGATAGAGTAGCAGCAACTACCGTTTACTAAATCTAATCCCGTTGCTAATCGAACTCCCCTGCCACTTTTGGTGGTGAAGTTTCCACATTCAAATCAGACTGTCCCATTTACAAGCTGTGTAACTTTGGTAAAATCATGTAATCATCCAGTTTCTTCATCTGGAAAATGATGTTTATAAGAGTACATGTTCAACTAATTGTTTTAAGAAGCAAATAAGATTATTTATGCAAAGTGCTTATCTTGGTAAATGCTCAAAAACTGTTAGCTACAATACTGTGTGTATTTAAAACTACTAACACTAATTATTTTGTTATTTTTCTCTTTATCTCTCAGTTCTGATACCTCTCACTCAGACATTTAGATCCTTGGCCATAAAACAGAGATTCCCCATAAGACCAATGTCAGAGAAAGTGACACTCTCCCAGAGGTAAGTTATGGGAAGCTTGACATGGTCCTGTACTCAACTATTTAGTTTTAACTTTTTACATTCTAAATTCTCCTCTAGTTCTCAGAACAACTCTATGATATGTAAAGAACTGATATCATTATTCCCTTATTACCCATGAAGTAACTAAAGGTCATAAGAAGTAAATAACATATCAAAGGCCATACAAAAGAATGGGGTCTTTCCTTTTTTTTTTTTTTTTTTTGAGTTGGAGTCTCACTCTGTCGCCCCGCAGCCTCACCTGCTGGGCTCCGGCAATCCTTCCGCCTCAGCTTTCCGAGTAGCTGGAATTACAGGCATGCGCTACCAAGCCCGGCTGATTTTTTGATTTATTGTAGAGATGAGGTCTCGCTGCCCAGGCGGGTCTCGAACCCGCGGGCTCAGGCAATCCACTCACCTCAGCCTCCCAAAGGCGCGGGATTACAGGCTGAGCCACCAAACCCGGCTTAGAATGGGGTCTTTCATGCTTACTTCATGTCTTCAAACCACAGGTTATTCTATCACCTTATACTACCTTGCAATCATATCTGGAAATCCTGGTCCCCATTCTAACTTGGAGTTCTGACAAGCATCAGAGAAGGAAGTCACAGAAGGGCAAGAGAGTAAGCAAGAGGTAGTTCCCATGTGTCTCAGAAGAGATACGGTGTCACACAGTACATACTGAAAGTCCCCTATTTCTTGGACTTTTCTCTTTTGGGAAATACTGTCTGCTAGTAGTAATTCCCTATTTTGAGTAAGCATAAGAATTGCTTCATGAATTGTAACTCAGTGGGTTAAGAACTGAGGCCCAGAGATTTGGATATTTTATTAATACCCAGTAAATATTGATAGAGTTGGTCCTATTTCTCCCATTTGAACAGGGGTTGCTCAAGCCCTAAGAGATTGTAAACTCTCCATTCTTAGTTTCTCTTGATAATAGCTACACTCTTCTTCCCTTCTACTTATTCTGCAACCACTGAAGATACTGTTTTTTGACATTAAATTTGCTGACCATGTAATATGTGTAGGCAGCAAACATCTGTATTATATAGATCACTTTTCTGCAATATAGCAAGTCTGACAGTGTCATAAAAGAAAATTAGAGTCATATGACAGGATTTAAGCAGCCACCAGTTATTTCTTAAGGTAATGTGAAATCAGATGCATTATCTATAGGGAACATTGGATGAGTTCTAAATTACTACTATTATTAATGAGAAATTTTATTTTATTATTTCTTAGATATATGACTGTGATAATATAGCATGGAAAATAGTAACAAACTTTGGTCCATGACAGCATTATAGAATGAGAGGAAATTAATTCAGCTCACATTCAAAATCTTTCATGCTTCAAATGTGTCAGGTTACAGCTTTAACCATTGTGCCTATTTTCGTAGAGTTGATCTTCACAAGCTTTCCTTTGAGCAACTCAAAGGGATCCATATGTTTGGACCCTCTAGGCAATCTGAAGGCAAATCTAAGCAATCTCAAAAATTTCTATGCAATCTGGAATCAAATCTACAATACAAGTCTCCACAAGTCTCTGTGGCTATCTATTCTGGGTGTATATATTTATGTTTGTGTATGTTAAATATTATAAAACACTGAAATAACATTAAAATGTAATCATAAAAATACCTGGACAAGTTTATGAGGCCATTTCTTAGGTAAAATACAGATTCAAATGTCTACATATTAGAGTATATGACATAAACCTGTGTGATACTCACATACCTATGTACAGTGGTATGCAAGCAAACATTTAACTTGCTCTTTAGGGAGAGACACTAGCTCATACCATCTGCCAATTTCTACAGTGTAAATACTCTTGCTGTGGCTGATTTAAAGCTACCAATGTTCCCAAATATAGTTTCCTGAGCCATCAGGAGCTAGCTCTGATATACCACTGCTAGAAACTTTTCTCAGTTTTTCTTTGTCAAAAGGGAGAATTTTTGACAAAGAGGATGATTTAGTTAGCTGACCTTGAAGGTGCTTCAACATTTAACATGTTTTATCTATTTACATTTATATGCTATAATTAATTGGTATAGCTTGAGTAGGAACGTAGGTGGTCCACAGTGCCTTTAATTCTACTAAAACTGAAAAGTTTATTAAAGCAGAGATTTAAAGGCCACTATACAAATCTGGGGCTTTGAAACCCACTGCTTCTCCCAGGGTTTCTAATCCCATGTGCTTGCAGAAATGGATTTTCAACTGGCCTATTTATCATTGCAATCGCTTCTTCCCATATTATATGCATATTTTATGTGTTTTTTCCCTTCAAAATAGTCTTTGTTTCAAATATTAAAATAAGAAATTTTATTCTATGTCCTACAAAAAGAAAAGGGGGACACAAGTTAATTGTCTCTGAACTGAAGTGTAACTATGGCCCTATTAAAGAGGTGTAGTTATGGGCTATTGATCGCAGCGCACAGGAAGAGCTTGTCATGTAAAGTCAAGAGGTTAATGTAATTACAAGAATGGGCACAGGATCAGCTGTAGCCCAGAAGTGGCGAATAACTAAAAGCTGCTTTAGAGACACATAATGTTGTCAAAGCATAAATAATTCATCCCAGCATTCGAGAAGAAATTACTCCTCTGTTCCAGCATATTATTCAGCCATTAAAATCTTGCCTTCTAAAGACTTTTGATATAATCATATTTTCAATTCTAAGTCATTCTGAGGAATGCCACCTTCATTAAGCCTCATATTGTGTAGTTTTCAAAGTATTAGGGAGGATATGGAATAGATCCACAATTTGTTTAATAACCACAGTACAGCTCAGATAAGAGGGAAGATGCTGGGAGGATTTATGCTGCATCTAGTCGCCAAGTAGGGATGAAACTTAAGCAATGTGGGGTAGAATTCTTCATTCTTGAGCTGGGCCAAGTTTCATTCACTCCAGTTCCTTGTTGACGCCAAGACCTGACTCAATGCCTGAAGCATTCCTCTAGTGCTAAAGAAGTAAGAAATGCATGAGAATAGTGATGAGTCTCACTCTCCTTTTTGTAAGTATTCACACAAGAACTGTTCACTCTCTCTGATAAGAATACTCTGACAGTGTGGTTTGGAACTGAATTTGCTTTTCATTGTTTTTCCTTCGATATGTGCATTTAGTAACAAAGTTTTATACGTCTGTGGCAAATTGATAGCTGCAGGCCCTTCAGAATCAATAGCTTCCTGCTGTTTCTATAGTGGTCAAAACCATCATTTAGACCATGTTGTGCACAGCATGTAAAAAACAGTACCTAAAACAACAAATGTAAGAACAAATATGAGCATGACATCATACAACCAGTAGTGACCTTAGAAGGACACAGGTAGTTTTCTGTTTTACCCCAAAATTGATTCTCTACCCTCTCTGCTTTGTCCTATGCCTCCAAAATATGAGCAGGATCCTTGACCCCCTGACTTTCCTCTGGGATCAGCCAGTGAAAGATCATAGCAACTAATCTGAGAGCAGGAGGAGAGAGGTGAGAGCACATCTTTCTTGCTCCCTTTTTGCTGAGTTTCAGTTTTAGAGGTCTTTCCTCCATGTCTCTGGTCTCCAGAGACTTTTTCACCCCTTATTCTTGTAGATCTATAAGATCTTAGCATCATCGCAAGCCTTTGAGTACCTCAGCATCCTTGATTGGTTCTTTGTCAATAGCCATTTTATTGAAATTCTTCAAAACTCAACTCAGTGTGATGTTTATTTTCTCCAAGAATCTTGACTGATATATACGACTAGGCAAGAAACGGAACAACTCCTCCTTAATACATTCTCTAGAAGAGATTTCTTGTTCTCAATTTTTAAGTTGCTAAAACCATGCACCTTGACAGTTGCTAAAACCATGACCAAAAATAAATAAATAAATTGGGGGGACTTATAACAAAACAAGACTAAAATCTCAGTCTCAACAATCAAAGAAGAATGATGTTCCTTGCACATTTTAGACCATATCATCAACCAGTTAGTTGTTCTTCAGTCACTCCTTGGAGGGCCCTAATAGCTGACCAGCACCCTTCCTGCCCATGTTAGAAATGAGCTATTCCTTGGCTTAAGTGCCAAGAAGTCTAATTTCTCCACCAGATGAAACAACTGCATATATCTCCTCTGGCTGAGCCCCACTAGTGAGTGGCAACCCGTTGTATAGTTCAATTCATTATACATGACTCACTGTATACATTTCAGTCATAAGAAACATTTTCTGCTTTGAATCTAAAAACCATATCCCTCTGGATTTTTCCTGGTTTAGGATTTGCAATGAAATGATGTAGGCTTTGTGATAAGAAAAGAATATAAAGTATTTATCCAAAATGTCTGAGACATTTCCATTCATAGAGCTGACCAACAGGGATATAACTGTCTGCCCTGGGTCATACATGTTGTCACAGAGACACTACAGTTCACTTCAAACTCTGCTTCACTGCTCTCCACAGTGTTAGAAAATATTTACTTTTTATTTATTTACTTATTTTTTTTGAGTTGGAGTCTCACTCTGTCACCCAAATTGGAGTGCAGTGGCCGCTCCCGGCCACTGCAGCCTCGACCTGCTGGGCTCCAGCGATCCTTCCACCTCAGCCTTCCGAGTAGCCGGAATTACAGGCATGCACTACCATGCCCGGCTGATTTTTTGATTTATTGTAGAGATGAGGTCTCACCAAGTTGCCCAGGTGGGTCTCAAACCTGCGGGCTCAGACAATCCCCTCATCTCAGCCTCCCAAAGTGTGGGATTACAGGCTGAGCCACTGAGCCCGGTTGAAAATATTTTCATTCAGTATCAGCACCTGAGAGTCACCCTTGATTTCATTCTCTCCTTACCTCCATGCTCCATCTAACATATTGCAGTTTTTTTCATCTAACATATTGCAGTTTTTTTCATCTCAAATATCTCTATTTCTCTCTGTCATCATTAATATCTTGTGTAACCTACATACATCTCTCATGGATGAATATTAATAGAATATTACTAGAATAACTCCACTGCTTCACTTTTGCCTCCCTATAGTCTCTTCGTAAACAGAGCATCTAGGTTGGTGTTTCTAAAATGCAGATCAGATTACAACACTCCCACCCCACCACCAAGCCCTCCATTGACCCCCTTGATTTACAAGCACCACCCCCCACCCCAGGTAAACTTGAAGCTTCCTGTCGTTCCACCCTTCTCTCATGAGACACTAGCCTCACTGACCTTTCTAAGCCTCAAACACAGCTTTTTCCCAACTCCTGGTCATCTTGTTTTTCTGCCTGGAACAATCTGCCACCAGTCTCTGCTTGGTTGCCTCTGTCTTGCCATCCAAATCTCAACTCAGATACTACCCCTCTGAAAAACCTTCCTGTCCACATTCTTTCACGCCTCATTCCTTGAGTTGTGCTTCATCACATCTTCCCAGACAGTTTTCTTCTAGTATGTGTGAACTCTATGAGATCAAGAATCTTGTGTGTCCTGTTTACTCCGTCTTCTTTAGTCCTTGTAACGGCACCAGCACACAGTAGGAACTCAGGCAGCCTTTGTGGAATTTAATTCACTGGTCTACTGCAATAGAATGGTGCAAAAAGGTATGGTCTCGTGTTTCTTGTTTTCCACCAAATGCTGTCAATTAGCTAGTTACCCTATGTCCAAATTATTTTACCTTCTTCTGGCAGCCATCAGTTAAACTTTACCCTGCTCTATTCAGTGTTGGAAGTGGCTATAACATGTGTGATATGAAATTCCTCTAATTTTCAAAGACTTCCACGAGTGATTTTTAAAACTTTGATTTTTAGAGGCAATATTCACCCGTTAGTCAAGTAAAGAATGCGGAATTTAAAAGTACAGAAGGGGAACCAAATGAAAAATAGGTGAAGAGAACAAAAAGAAGACCTGAAATTCAAGTCCTTCTCAGGATAAGCAAATCCTTTTAACACCAGACCACTGGGGAGTAGCTAGAAGAGTGTTGCCATTCTTTTTCTGAAAACTTCAAAATCAGAAGATGACTGCAAAAAATTCGAGATTTTCTGATCTTGCTCCCAACACATAACAAATTGAATCATATCATCCAGTGTGCAAAGTTCAAAGGAGCAAGATCTCTGAATTGGAAATCCCAGTGCCACTGTTGACTAGACCTTGAGCAGGTTACGTAACCTCATTGAAGTTAATTGTTCTCATCTGAAAATAAGGAAGATTTACTGTATAAGGCTGAGACGAGCAGATGACTGTGTCTGTGTAAGTGTTTTGTGACCTGTCAATCAATACACAAATGCTCACTATTGCAATCATTCCTGTTGCGAGAGAGATGGAAAGATGACTCACAGAGACAAGTGGTAGAAACCTACACCAAGCATTACAAGGGATGCGAAGAACATTCTCCAAGTGCTGAACATTGAGAGAGAAAATAGGGGAAAGAGCCTACCTTTGTGAAGGAGTAGGAGCTGGTAAGCTTGGTCTAGAAAGTTTTTGTAGAGAAGATGAGATTTGAACAAAGAGCTGAAGAAGGTGTGTCCTCGCTTAGCATCCAGAAAGAAAATAGGATGGCATGGTGGAAGAAACCACTGCCCAGAGGTCAGAGAAATTAGAAAACGAAAGCAGGTGCCAGGAAAGGCCAGGCAATATTGTATCGTCCGATAAGAGGACACAACATTGGAGTATAACAACAGATTAGATGAATTAACCAAGAGAGGAAATAAATAAATGTTGAAAGGGCTTAAAATCCCAGGATAGAAGATGCATCCAGGTCTGGAGGCAAGTCAGGATGTGATCAAAAGAATTCTGGGACCACTGAAAATCCTAACACCATTCTTCTGCAGCAACAGAATAGTACCTGAATTAAGGGGACTAAAGGATCTCCATTGCATTTTGTCAAGTCAGGCTACATTCGGAGAACTGGATTTTTAAAAAGAATGTTGACTTCAAAGCTCCCAGAGGAGGGTGGCCAGAGTGAAGAGGCGAATGAAAATGATGCCGTGCAAGGAAAAATGGAAGGGTCTGGTTATGCATGTTCCAGATAAGTCCAGAAATGAACTTGTGATATAACTTTCTTTTCTTTTTAGGATGAGCTCATCTGACTTGAAGAGATTAAAGAAAAGTTAAGACTTACGAGCCTCCATATAACTGAAAAACCTGAGAAGTATATGGGAAAGCCCACTTACTTATTTAGAAGCCAACAGGCTTGTATTTAGTCAATTTTGCTGCTGCACCCCCACCTCTGGTGAACATATTACTTACTTTCCAAGTAATTACTTAATTAATTATTTTTTTAAAAAACACTGGTTAGAGTAAAAAAATTACTAAAATGTTCACATAACTAGCTAGTGGCAGAGGTACTAGAAATTGTCTAGTTATTTAAACCTAGAGGTTACTTAAATCATCAGAAATATTGATTGGCTTTCCTCACTTGGACTTACCTAAAAGGATGTAAAACAGTGGTAAAAAGAGGATGAGTCTGTCAATTGTAAAAATTGGGTAAAATAATAAATATCTCACAGTGTATTAGAGTTCAATTATCCAAGAGATCATACCACAGCCAGAGATTAGAAAAACTCACTGAAGATATGGCTTAGAGGGAAGATGGATAGGAAGCCAGACAGGAAGAAATCTCTCCCAAACTGTGTTCAACACAATCCTATTATTTCTGGGTACTCTGGTTTCTCTTCAGATGGTGTAAATCTTTTGCCTTTTATTATTTCTGTATGCTAAATCTATTATATCACAGAAGAAAAGAGAGTCCTACAGTAAAATAAATTTGAGAAATGGCAGGTTCCACAAAATAATAGAGCTTGCTTTATTGCAGGATTCCACTGCACTTTTAATGTGTTCAAGTGTTTTGTGACTTGATAAGGACATTGTACAGAGCAGTTTCTTTTGTCTTGTTTTCTTTTCTTTTTTTTTTAAATACAGAGGTGACCTTCCTCCTCCCAACACCCACCACCTCCTCCACAAGCATTTTAGGGGGAGGAGTATTTGTCAAACCTGGCTTTACAAAAACGCTGGAGAGCTCTGCCCCTGCATTTAGTGGTCCCAGTGGGGATGATAAGAGTGCTCAGCTCACCCCATGGGGATAGAGCAAGAATCCTAAATCAATTGTCAAACACTAATTAAATGTATTAGCTGTCAATTGCTGTGACAGATACAAAGACTGAAATCTACTGTCAGTGTTCTGAGAATTTCTCAAGATACTGAAAAAAATGTACCGGGCAAAGTGGCACCTGCCTATAATCCCAGCTACTCGGGAGGTTGAGGTGGGAGGGTCGCTTGAGCTCAAGAATTCAAGACCAACCTAGGAAATATAGTGAGACCCCCTCTCAAAAACCAAGCATGTATCCATATACAAAGAAAAATAATCACGCAAGATTCTCTTATTTGCTAAGTGTCAAAAAGAGCTAGCTGGTGTGGACTGAGTATTTCGGGAGCTGAGAAGACTAGAATTAACTTTGGTTGTCAGAAGAGGCTTCCCTGAGAGGGGAGTTTGGTGCCATTCCTGGAAAGATGGGCAGGAAGAGACTGGTTCATAGGAAGAGTCAGGCATTTTAGTAGATGGAGAAGTCTGATAAATGCCAGGGGAATTGAGGGATTTGAAGAGATCAAGTTGGAGATTGTAAAGTTTATGAGCAGTGGAGAATAATGCCGAAAAACCAAGACAGGGACGTTGATTATAAAAGAGCCTCAAACACCAGATACCGGACATTCGAGCCATGTCATGCAGGCAATGGTAAGACGCTGCAGCTTTAGAGCAAGTAGTAATGAGATCAGGAAACTAATGTTATTGTCAGCTTCACAGAATCAGACTGAAGGTACAGACTATTCACTGGTTCCTTTTCAAGGCAGATAACTTTTTTTTTTTCTGGGGCAAAGCATCTGCTAGGTTCCAGAAGGAATTTAAGGAGAGGAGTAAAGGAGGAGTTTCTGTTTTGTCTCTTGTTTTTTCTGGCAAATAAACGACATTCTGGGGGAGGAGGAAGGGGTTTGGTGGACTATTTTTAGCTTCTTGCCAGTGGACCCCACTGATAGAAGACACAGACGAGTTCTAATAAAAGATTCAGATGCTCCGCTCAGCACTGCACACTGTTTGAGTAAACATTCTAAAAATAATACGAGAAACATATACAACCAGGAGACAAGCTGTGGATTGCAAAGTGATTTAAAGTGTTTCCTCATTCATTTTGGAGGTTTCTTTGAATTCCAGCCAAGAAAAAACCACCATCGTATCTAAAGGAAAGAGCCTCAAGAGAACTTCTTCCTCAGTATTTTTACATGAACTGGATTATGACACTCAGTCTTCCCCCGCCCATCAGGAGCTGTTCCTTTGGAAAGAGCGGATCAGGGTGACCAGGAGCAGCATGTCACAAACCCTCCTTATCCATGTCACTTGTCTTCACTCTGCCTGACCAAGGGAGACATTTCAGGGAGTGACTCTGAAGTAAGGAATGAGGATGGAAATGGAGCAAAGAAGAAAAGCTGTAGAGCAACTGGTTCTACACTATCCACACCCCAACCTCATCCTGCCCGTCACAAGTGGCCTCACCTACCACCTGTTCATCGATGCTATAAGACCATGCACCAAGGAGCTCCTGTCACAAAGATTTTCTCAGGACTTGACTCCAGACCTGAACGCATCTCCTAGTCTGGAGTTTTAAGCCCTTCCAACATTTTTTCCCTCTCTTGGTTAATTAATCTCATCTCTTGTTGCACCCCAAGGTTGTGTCCTCTTGTCGGACAATATGATGATGCCTGGCCTTTTTTTGCACCTGCTTTTGTTTTCTCATTTCTCTGACCTCTGGACTGTGGTTCCTTCTGCCATGCCACCCTTTTCTCTTTCTGGATGCTAAACGAAGACTCTCTTTCTTCACCTCTTTGTTCAAGTCTCATCTTCTCTATGAAAACTTTCTAGACCAAGCTCACCAGCTCCTACCCCTTCACAAAAGTACGCTCTTTCCCCTGGGGGAAATGAACCATCCAGGTTGCCAAAGCCTGACTCTTAAGGTCAGATCCTTCAGTTACTAGTTCAACTCTATTTACTTCAGAAATCTATTTTTTTTTTCCTGTGAGTATCCCTAAGTATCATTCGCTGCTTCCAGTGAAAATACCATGCAGCCATATTGGAGGTGTTTCTCCTTTTCAAATGACATTCAAAATGTGAAGGTCTGAACTCACTTTATGCTTTAGTTCACCTAAGACTTAGAAGATCATACAACCAGCACGCCAGCTAGCAATGAAAGAAACAACAAAGAACTGGAATGACTAGAAAAGTAAAATATCAAACATTCCAAAATTATTTTCCAGGCTCCTCTGCTGACCTCCTAGAAAACCTCCAGTTTCCACTGAGCACTAGTTAAAAACCACTGCTGTGTTGGCCTCCAATGACTCCTCCTTACACATCTGGCCATTCTCCCACCCACGGAGCTCAGCCGTTCTAGCAAACCAAGTGCTCAAAGTTGTAAATGAATACAATCGGACGGGGCAATAGGTAAAAATGAAGTTCATCTGGAACAGACCTTGAGACAAATGTTTAGTTGTCACCACCCCTCCCCTTTTTAAATGAAATTGCTTTCACCTCTATTCTTTTGAAAGAAAAGCCTGAAAATCAAGCACTTTGCTTTTTCCGGGTTTTGTTTACTCTAAATGATGCAATCAATCCAGCCCTGCCTTGGATGACAGTATGAGGTGACAGCATCCAATCCCATCACTGAGCCCACCAGCTCTATCCCGCCAGAAGCCTGACCTTCCCCTGAAAGCTCATATATGGAAAAATACAATCAAAAGTCTCCAAGGGGTTGTCCCCTAGGGGACTTTTGTGTTGCCTTGAGGAGAGAGAAATTCACCTTGAGCTGCAATAAACTGACATTCCCTACATGGTGTCATGTGCCTGATTGAATGCAGGAAAGATAAATCCAGACTGCCCAGCATCCATCGGCTGATGGCTGTGTCAGAGCAAAAAGGCAAGCAGGAAGATGTCGTATAGTTCAACAAATGACATTTGTCTTCCTATGATGATGAATCAAGAGACAAAATATTCACTGGGTTAGAAACAAAATTGACAAACCCGGGTAGAAAACCAGCAGCTCATTATCATTTCAAAATCTGAGCACCGATTTGTGCCAGGAATACAGGAAGCAGAGATGAAAACGCAAGGACACGTGTTCTCCTTGTAAGGGCATGACAGAGCAAAATAAGTCATCCCCATTGAATACACAAAACAGCCCACATGAGCTAGGGAGTAGGGGGCTGTATTTGTTCTCCCTGCAGTTTCTGAAGTATTTTTAGGCCAATCAACTGTGGAACCCCGTGGAAAGATGCTCAGGACTGGAGAGGCTACTTGGAAAACTATGATGAGCCCTTCTCTTCCTGAGAGTGCAGACAGAACACCAGCTGTGTGCTGAACAAAGATACTGAGAACCCCAGGTCCTGTCACCTCATGGTACTGACTGACCATACTCTCATGGCAAAGCCATGAGCTCACTGGAAGGTGAATTAGCAGGACTGATGATCCAGGAGCTGGTTGGAGTCAGCTGTCACCTGGGAGAGCCAATGTGTTAGAGCAGAAAGAACAAGTCACTGAAGGGGAGTAAGAAGGAAGGCAGAGAGTTAAGGCGAGCAAATCAGCTGCCAGCCATGCTGGGCAGCGATGGACAGGGTGACTGTGTGATTTATTGTCTACACAGGGATGTTTTGTATTAATAATTATGCCTGTACAATTGGGGTAAACTGAGATTGCCCCAGAAAACCAGGATGGAGGGTCACTCTAGTTACGAACAATGTCAAAAGAAAAAATGGGAGTCACAGCATTTTAGCCCTTCTTTCCCTGAGGGATATCGAGGTCTACTTTCCCATTCAACTCTTGCAGTCTGTAAAAAGAATGGAAGATCCTGCACCTGAGGTCAAGGTCGCCTCCACAAAGATGGAGGCTCCTCTGCAAATGGTGTGACACCGAACGTATTCCTAAATGAAGACAGAAGAGTGGTTATTGAGTCGGTTGGACTTGGATTTGGGTGCGGATTCTGCCACTTAACCTCCCTGAGCCCCAGTTTTTTCACATCTAAAAAAGTAGAAATTTGTATGGGATAATTATGAGGATTCAAGGATAGAATATCTGTTTACAAATAACAATGTGGCTCGCCAAGCATTGGCACTATTCTGATCCCATCCATGATATGCCTGTATTTACACATATCATTGCTTTCGAGGCAGATTGACTAGCATAGAAAAACTTTACAAACTGTGCTAATTATTAGCTGGTGTCATTTTCTCCTTCCACCTACTTTTTTGCCTTATACTTTGCACAACTACGGGAAGCATGGAGGACACAGTCATGAGCAAAATAGGGTCATTGTTGCTACCCTAAAGGTCTCATGATTAGATTATTTCACAATTAGGTCATAATTAGATTTATAAACACAGACTTTGATACGTCATGTGGAGGAAAACAATGCAGAGTATTTTGAGAGAGAATCACAGGGTGAGTCTCCTTTATACTAGGCATTCAGGGATGGCTTCAAAGAGGAGGCAGCGCCTACGTACTGTGTCCCAAACCACAAAGAGGAGGTTCTGTGAGAAGATAAGGCTCTCCAGGAAAAGAGGCATTGAGGGCCCAAATATCCTGACCCAGGCAAGGACTGGGCACATCGGAGGACCCTGGGGGAAGAAAGAGGATGAAAGGAGGAAGAAAGGGAGACAGGGCGAAGCACTACATCAAAGTGTTTCCACAGTGGATAGTGGCCACACACTGGAGGCCCAAGATAATCATGGAGTCCATACCTATTTATTATGTCCCTACTGTGTGCTTTCCTAGGCACCAAGTGTTTAAATTTAGTAAAGAATAATGAAAAGCTTTTGAAGAGTTTCAAGCTCTGAAGAAATGTGAAACATAATCTATTTAGATTTTTAAAGTGTCATTCTGGCTGCTAAGTGGGAAATCAGTGGGGAAGGGAAGAAGGAGGTGTAGGGACCAAATAGGAAACTCTGGCTGTAATTCAGGAAAGAGTGGACAGCGGCTGGGGCCAGACTAGATAGCTCTGTGGATCTGGAGAGAAGTGGATAGACTAAGAATGAGAAGTCACTTAATGAGTACAATGTACACCCTTCGGGTGATGGCTACACTAAAAGACAGGAATTCACCACTACTCAACACATCCATGTACCAAAACTGCACTTATATCCCTTAAATTTATACAAACAAAAAAAGAATATAGAGGGTATCGTTGTATATCCCTTAAATTTATACAAACAAAAAAAGAATATAAAGGGTATCGTTGGAAATGGTGATACTGGGTGTGGGAGAAAGAAAGGGGGGTATCAAGAATAATTCTACTCTGAGATTTGAACCCCTGGATAAGTAGACTGGGAGACGCCAGGATTGAGAATAAAATTAAAAGTGCTGTTTAGGTGTGTAAATTTTTAGATAATTGTCAAATAATGAAGTGGCTAGCATAAGTAGGCAGATGTATATATGAATCTGAGGGCCAAAAATAAAAATAAAAGATGTGACCTAGACGTACATCACTGAGAGTAATGGGAATAGGTATTATTTAAAGACAAGGATGAAACAGTGTGGTGATTTCTAAAAGATCTAAAAATTGACCTTTCGTACAACCCAGCAATACCCCTTCTGGGAATACACCCAGAAGAACTCAAAGCATTCTACAAAAAAGCTACTTGCACACACATGTTTATTGCAGCATTATTCACAATAGCAAAAACATGAAACCAACCATGCTGCCCATTGAAAGTGGACTGGATTTGAAAAATGTGGCCCATATACATGATGGATTATTATGCAGCCACAAAGAAGGACAAAATCATGGACTTTGTAGCAAGTTGGATGAATTTAGAGTCTACGAAACTCAGTGATCTATCACAGAAACAACTGAGTACCATATGTTCTCACTCATAAGTGGACCCTGAACATTTATGATAATACTACATGAAAGAAATGGCAGTAATGGATCACTGCCAGGGAAGGAGGGTGGCACATAACATCAATAAGTGTACCTGATCCTAAACCAGGTGAAGCAAGGACCAATGGGAGGCCCAAACTTCACCTGTATGATGACCATTTATGTACCTAACCCTGAATTGTACCCCACATCTTTAAAATAAAAGAGTAAGCCGGGCTCGGTGGCTCAGCCTGTAATCCCGTGCCTTTGGGAGACTGAGGTGAGTGGATTGCCTGAGCCCACGGGTTCGAGACCCGTCTGGGCAGCGAGACCTCATCTCTACAATAAATCAAAAAAATCAGCCGGGTGTGGCAGCGCATGCCTGTAATTCCGGCTACTTGGAAGACTGAGGTGGAAGGATCGCTGGAGCCCAGCAGGTCGAGGCTGCGGTGGTCAGGAGCGGCCACTGCACTCCAATCTGGGTGACCAAGTGAGACTCCAACTCAAAAAAATAAAAAATAAAATAAAATAAAAGAGTAATAAAAGAAAGATTAATAAACAATAATTTTTTAAAAAGACAAGATGGGTGCAATCATATGGGAATCCTGTAGAAAGTAAAAAGGGCAAAACGTTAAAAATCCTCATTTTCGCACTCCATCACTGATCCTAGGAATTATTACAAAACAGTAATAGTAATATTTGATCAATGGAAGAAAGAAGTGTCTTATTATTAGCAACTTAATTTTGTATTACTTTCTAGTGTAAAACCTTTCCCCATATTTCTGTTAGGATAGTGTTTTTGTTTTGTTTTGTTTTGTTTTTTGAGTTGGAGTCTCACTCAGTCGCCCAGACTGGAGTGCAGCGGCCACTTCCAGCCACCGCAGCCTCGACCTACTGGGCTCCGGCGATTCTTCCGCCTCAGCCTTCCAAGTAGCTGGAACTACAGGCATGTGTGCTACCACTCCGGCTAATTTTTTGATTTATTGTAGAGATGAGGTCTCGTCTGTCCAGGCGGGTCTTGAACCTGCAGGCTCAGGCAATCCACTCACTTTTATATTCTGTGGATATTAAAACTCTTTCTGCTTATGTTGTCAATAGCTGTTTTTCTCTATCTTTTAAAATTTTTTACAAGAAAGTGAGTTTGTCTCCTTCCTTCTTTGATTAGTGTAATTTTTTTTGTAGGGAAAATTACTTTTCCTTCATGATTTTTTCTTTGGTACAATGTTTTAAAAGTCCTTGCCCACTACCAAGATTTTAGAACAAAGATCTAGGAACCCAGAAGTTTATTATAGCGTTGTTTATAATTGCAACTTTTTAAAAAACCAAAAATAGTCTAAGGATATATTAATAATTGATTTGTAAAATATATGACTTTACATAATAGAATGCTTTTCAGCCGTTAAAAATATGTACCGCTATTTACTGATATTGAGCCGTCTCTGCTATAAATTTAATTTAAGATATCTATATATATCATATTATCGTAGGATAATTTCTTTTTTGGAAAACGTTCTAGATTGACAGCTATATCTATTGCTGTTTCTATGATAAAAGAGTAAATATTTTATTTATGAGTATCTCATCTCCCAATTAACTCTTAAGCTTGTATATTTTCTTCATATGTTACCTACTCAAGAAATTAAATAATTAGCTAATTAATTACATTTTATAAACATTAATAAGTGATCAGTTATAATTTGAAAAATGTATATCACTAATAATGGTGGTGAACATTTATTTAGCACTTACTATGAATGAGAATTTGTCACATCCATATGTCAATCTAAAAGGTTAAAGCACTGGCAACAATATTTCAACAGATACATAATAAAGTTATCATTGCCCTTCACCTAATAGGCAAGTTAGAAATTTGGCTGCCTTTTGTAAAACTGTTCCAGCTCTTTTCCTGGAGGCTATCAGACTGGGAGCTTTCCTCCCTTTCATGGCCAGGGGCAAACATTTGAAACCTTCTAGAATTGACTGTGACAGCCTCCCACTTAGCTTTTTGTTCCACTCCCCACACCTCTTGATACCCAGAACCAACAAATTGTCCTCAGCCTCAGAGTCTTACTCCCATAGACCCGGTAAGACTCCCTCATCCCGAGTTCTCATCAACAAATCCCCTCTCTACCAGCAATGAGAAGTCTTAGTTCCTTTTCACAGTTGATCTTATGGGAAAAATAATCTGATTCAATCCATTTATTCTGAAGTATTAATATCAGACAGTCTTTGGATCTTCCTGTAGTTATTTGCATTGAAAATAAAATTAAGACATAAAATGGGGGGGCCTCTGCAACCCAAATGGCTCTCCCTGGTGGCATGTTGACCAGTACAGCCAAATAAGGGGAACAAATCCAAACAAATAGCTTTGGACAGTCTTGCTCTGGCAAGGTGGTCCACCTGGAGATGGGTGCAGAAAGGCAGATGTGGGTGGGGGCACATCCTTGTAAGATGTTTTTGATTTTCACAGTTGCATCCTTTCCTACACTGCAAAACCCACAGTTTCTCTAAACTCTGCATTTGGTCCTATCTTGTTTTGTTTTGTTTTGTTTTGTTTTGAGACCATTTCTCCATGCTGGTGGAAGCGAGGTTCTAGCAGGAGACGGGAATTAGCAAGGGGAGTGGGTGCCTTGCGTCTGAAAGCACCCCCCAACAGGGAAGGTCAAGATGATGGGCAGTGCGAGGCAGCCCCACACCATTTCACCCATTTCTGTTCTACATCCAACCTCCCATTTCCTGTCTCCAAAGAGTCTCACCAGATCCTGAGTTGGCCAGGCGTTGAGAAAACTGAGAAACCACACTGTCTTAGTCCAAAGAAATAGACACACAGGGCTTACATTTTTCTCTTCCATTAGCATTCAAGTATTTTAATGAATACCAGATTTTACTATTTGTTCCTAAGGGAGGATATTTGAGTTTTTTGTGGCTCATTTTATTTTTAATATTTAAAACCCTTTTCCCTCAATGAGGCATAACCATAATTGCATTTGTAAGAAGTAGGCTGTGTTTGGTTACTGGAATTGTTTTATAAATATAGTGACAAAAATTAACTTCATGTTTCTTTTGTAAGATGATTTAACATTTTTTAAAATTTATCAAGACCTGAAGGTTTTAAGTCCTATAATGTGGGTGTCCCAGTGCACAACAGCTCATAAGAAGCCATTGAAGCAGGTCTATGTAGAGAAAAACTCATGTGCAATATAAAGGGTATTCAAATTGTTCCATCTAACCACAAAGAAGAGCAAATCATCTCCAAAGGATAAAGTGGCTTAAAGATAGGGAATTGAGAACTAAATTTGAAGCTGACATCTTGACAGCCTCATGACCTAGTTTCAAGCACAGAGCTACACAAGAGTGACAAATGAGGAAAAAGAAGGAGAGGTAGACTGAAGGAGCCAAGAGAAAAGAAGAAAAAGAGAAAGAGGGTGATGCGGTAGAGTGAGGAGAAGAAAAGCCATCAGAAAACAGTTAATAAAATATTACAACAGAATATAGCAGAAAGACTGACTGCTTTTAAGTTCTTCTTTGGTAGGTCAGATCAGTACACAGAAAAAAATGTTATAAATTTGAATATTATTATATTTATAAATATAAAGTTTACATTTTTCAATGCAAGAGTGACAAATGCTCGGTCTACTACAACACTCTGGTGAAAACTGAGGGAGGGGATATAAGTTTTATGTTCATTTTTTTTCAGCTACTTAGATGGCTAAAACCAGGCACCACAAATATCTAAAGATTTTTTTTCCATTTCTGTTTTCCTTCATGGGCAGACATCACAAGGGAAAGGGGCAATTTCCCAAGACCTTGATCTAGAGTTTGTGGTCAGTGAAACTTCTTAAATCTGTGCCCTTTTTGACAAAAAAAAAAAAAATCTCAAATTTTCCTTATTAATGTCATTTTCTCTGAGTTTAAAAGACAACATCAGGGTAAAAGAAAAAAGAAAAAAAATGAAAGAAAAGAGAAAGCAGACTATGGCATGGCCTGGTCTGTAGCTAGATACGTCAGTCACTAATCTGTATTTCAGCTTTCAGTCCAACCCAGACCCCTACTACTTTTAAAATGTGGTTCAGCAGAAAAGTACTACTTACAGTTTTGTTTACTAGTTTAGGCAATCTTTTTGTGTGTGGGTGAGCCCCCTACATATTGTATCAACCAACTGAATGAAATCTGAAGATTGTATTTTTAGTGAATATTTTTTAAACATGTGTTTGTTGATATATATCTGGTATTGGACTTGAATTTAAGATACTCCTCTTGATATGAATTGCTAGGAAAAATGCTCCAGACTGGTTAATATAAGGTCAGGAGAAACTCCTTAGGGACATAGCTTTATAGCCAACTAGAGGATTGGATGAAAAATATGAGGCCTATGCAGTTTTTCAGAAAATTGCTAATAATATATAGTCGTCTGTCAGTATTCTCAGGGGATTGGTTCTAGGACACCAGTACCAAATCTATAGATGCTTAGGTTCCTTATATAAAATGGTGGAGCATTTGCATATAACCTATGCACATTTTCCATATACTTTAAACCATCTCTATTTTCAGTACCAAATACAATGTAAATGCTATGAAAAGAATTGTTATAGTACTTTGTTTTGAAATTTGCATTATTTTCATTATTGTATTATGAAATATTTCCCAAATATTTTCAATCCATGTTTGGTGGTGTGCCAACTATATGTGTGTGCCAACTATATGTTCACACACACACACACACACACACACACACACACACACACACACACACACACTATGTGATCTTTCTGTTTAGTGCCACACTTTCCATTAACAGGTTCCCAGGTTCAACCCTGGGTTGCTGGGGAACAAGGCAGGGATTGGTATTTTTTAAACGCCCACATGATTTTGTATAGATGGCCTGGGACCACAGTTTTGAAGTAGACCTCAGCTCTGATAATTGCAAAGTTCCCAAGGGAGCTCCTCAGCAGAGTTTTTCTGTTCCTACTGCCTAAAGTTCAACAACATAATCATTTACTTCACTCATACCTGAGAGGAGATGATATGGGGCTCAAACATAGTGGTCAAAGGTATTGATAGCAGCTCTTTCCCCAAAATTCCATCGGTGTTTAAGACTTAGATTTTGACAATAGAATTGGTAGGTCGCTCCTCCCAAGAAGCTAATTGCTTCTAATTGATAGGTGTAAAGGAGTCCCCCATGGGAAAATAAGACTGCCCTCTGTTCCCATTAGAGACTCAAGTATGCGTCACTGAGTTTTTAGAAGAAACTTGACGGAGGCAAGATGATAGGAAAGACAAGAGTGGTCCTAAGAGTGACTGTACCCCAAGGTTGGAGGTCTGTACCTTGACTAGATACAACATCAAAGCCTAAGGATCACAGGAAGAGAGAACAGAAAAACACGGCTGCTACCGTGTGCGTCTGGCACTGGAGCCTAGCCTGGCACTCTGGCCTCATGTGCATCATAGGATGGGAGAAGACACATCAACAGCAGTGGTGAGCCTCCCCAACATCACATATAAGAGCAATAGCAACAAGATGGCAGAAGGCAAGTCCTGCCTCCATGGGACAAGTTCACAGCACCATTCAAATTTGAGCTACAGGAAGTTGATACTGCATATTACAGCATAATGGGACTCTATAAACAAACCAGGGAAATCTCAAAAATGTTAGGAGAATGGGAGACTTAAACATACTATATCTTCTGACATCAATCAGATGAGATTTTAAAGCCAATGAAATTGGATATTAAAGTCAATGTAACCCATTCATACTCCCAAATAGAGAAGGTAGGTGGACTGGTTCCATTTGCGTTGTGTGGGGTTTTTTTCCTGTTGGCTAGTACCCAAATCCACTCAACAAAGGAAACGCTGAAGACTTAACTCCTCTGAGTAACTATATTTGAATGCTCAAAATTCCTCCTGTTAATAGTCTCCAGTTTATGCCTCAGAGATGGAAGGGTTGTTTCTTTTAAGATATGCAAGGATTTAGGGTGAAAAAACATATACATCTTCCAGGTTAAATGTTGCCTAGCACACTCTTTCATTACGCAAATGCCCATGCTTGTGGCCATGCTTTTGCTATCACTTAGCAAGGCCAGACATAGCAGGGAGCTTTGATGTTTAACAACCTTGTGAATATTACATGTGTATTTCATTGTGGAGGCCTAGCCCCAGCCCTCCCACGTTCAGGCTTTGATAAGCAGAATCACAATAGATTTTGTCCAGTGCTTAATTTCAAATTCCATTCACCATCCTTTCAAGGTGTTTTAAAAGTAAATGAATGGAGATTTTATTTAAATATAACTTGAACTTTTAAATGTTTAAGATGAGATTTGACATAACAAAAATGAAGCACTGATTGAGATAAATGTTCTGGCCAGGGGTTAGCACACTGTTTCTGGAAAGAGTCAGATAGTGAATATTTTTGGCTTTGTGGTTGTACAGTCTCTGTCCCAACTATTTAACTCTGCCGTGGCATCACGAAAACAGCTATAAAAAAAACATCAGCAAACGCATGCAGCTATGTTTCAATAAAACTTTACTCACAAAAACAGGCAGACAATCTACAGGTTGCAAGCTATTTACTCCTGTTTTAAACCCTTGAATTCTGACCCAGGTGCCTTCATTTGGTTTTGTTGTATTGTGTTTTTGGCCTTGGGAGCTGTCTTTGAAATTACAGGCGATCCATGAGTCGAGACAATGCAGTGTAATGAATAGCGTTATAAAATGCCTCTGTGCAAAAGCATCGGATTGCTAACAAAAAATTATTTATCTAGAAAACAAATAGTCCCTTCTGTTAAAAACAAAAAAATACAAAGGGGAAAATATATACTAAAGTCAACTCTTGGTATTAGAAATTTTAAAATAAAGATCTGGTAAATGCGTAACCTAATTATAAAGCCACACACATACACACAGCGAAAAGGATGATGCTGCCCAGTAACAATAAATCACTTTATTATGTGGACAGATGAATATTTGAAATGCATAGCTGCATAAAGTCACGTCTTCCCCATGTAAGCAACAAAGCTGTGTCTCTTGATGACTGATTAAGTCCATAAATGTGGGGGAATGATAGGCATAAACAACTAAAGCCAAAACAGAAACAAAAGAAAAAATGGAATTTGCATCACTTTGCTGTGGTCTCTGTTTATAACAACCACCCTCAACGCAATATAAGGTGGAGGGGGAAAAAAAACTTCGCTATTAAAGAAGTCCATGGTTTTTCATTAGCGAATGTTATTTCCAAAGTTAATATGTTGATTTAAACGTTAAACTTTCCACAGGACTTAGTTTTTATAGGCTCACATTTTAGTAAACCCTCTTTATCAAGTAACAAATATGCAAGAAAGAAAGCATGACTTTTCTGTAGTTTCTATCATAATATAAACATAAATTCCTCATGTATTTCTGAATTTTTTACATCAGAAAACTAGTCTTATTCAACTTGAAAAATCGAATGATAAACTCTTAGCAACTTACCTGGTAGGTATTCAGTGTGCAGCTAGAAAGAATTCTCTTTGGCACTCTTTATTTTGTGTGTGAGTTTTGTAGAAGTTGTATTTATACGTTTAAAAAAAGAGGAATTTGGGTTGGATAGTCTTTTCTGTCTGTTTCTTACCTCTTTTTAAAAAATTTAATTTTTGGCCAGGTGCAGTGGCTCATGCCTATAATCTAGCACTTTGGGGGGCCAAGGTGGGAAAATCACTTAAAGTCAGAAATTCGAGATCAGCCTAGACAACATACAAAACATTAAAAAATTATCCGGGTGTGGTGGCATGCACCTGTAGTCCCAAGTACTCAGGATGCTGATGTGGAAGGATCGCCTGAGCCGTGGAGGTAGAGGCTGTGGCGAGCCAGGATAGGGCCACCGCGCTCCAGCCTGGACAAGTGAGTGAGACCATATCTCAAAAAATAATAATAATTTTTAATTAACATACTGTAAAATTAATTTTTGATATACAGCTCTAGGATTTTTAACACACATACAGATTCATGTAAATACTTTTATTGGCATAAAGAACAGTTCTATCACTCCCCAAAATCTCCCCTGCTGTCCCTTTAAAGTTCTCTTTTCTCTACTTCTATCCTCTGGCAAATTTTGATCTCTATCACCATTGTTTTGTCTTTTGAGATTTTCATTTAAATAGAAGCTTACAGTATGTAATCTTCCAAAACTGCCTTCTCTCACTCAGTATGATGCCTTTGAGATCCAGCCAAGTTGTTCTATGTATCAATAGTTGATTCCTTTTTATTGCTGAATAGTTTTCCTTTATATGGGTGTACAATGGTTTGTTATCTATTCACCCACTGAAAGACATTTGGGTTTTTTCCAGTTTTTGATGATGGTAGATAAAACTGCTGTCGACTTTCATGTACAGTTTTTTGTGTGAATATTACTTTTAATTTTACTTGGGTAAATACCTGAAAACAGGATACCAAGTTATATGGCAATTGCATATTTAACTGCAAAAACAGTCTTCCAGAGTGACTGCTCTATTTCACATTTCCAATAGCAATGGATGAGAGTTTCAGTTGTTCCACAACCCCACCAGCATCTGGTATTGGCAATATTTTTTTTAGTCATTCTAATTAATTGGTATATAGTGGTATCTCATCATCTTTTTTTTTCCCTGCTGACAGCTTTTTTATTCTTTCATTTTTGTTTTTTAATTTTTTATTTTAAAGATGTGTGGTACAATTCAGGATTAGCTATACAAATGTTCATTATGTAGGTACCCTTGTTGATGAGGTGTGCCCCCGGCAGTTTCCCACTACTGCCAATCCCAGCCCTCCATCCCCTGGCAGTTTCCCGCTACTGTCAATCCCACCACCCCCTGGCAGTTTCCCCACAACTGCCAATCCCTCTCTTATAGTATTATGATAATTGTTCAAGGTTCGCTTACGAGTGAGAGCATGTGGAACTCAGTTTTCTGTTTCTGTGACAGGTCGCTGAGTTTGATAGACGAAATCCATCCAAGTTGCTGCGAGTCCATATGTTTGTCCTTCTTTATGACTGCATAATATTCCATTGTGTATATGTACTACTTTTTTTTTTAATCCAGTCCAGTTTCGATGGGCAGCATGGTTGGTACCATGTTTTTGCTATTGTGAATAATGCTGCAATAAACATGCGTGTATAGGTATCTTTTTTGTAGAGTGATTTGAGTTCCTTTGGGTATATTCCCCATAGGGGTTTGCTGGGTCATATGGCAAGTCAATTTCTAGTTCTTTCAGAAATTGCTACAGTTTTCCAAACAGGCTGCACTAATTTGCATTCCTACCAGCAGTGTAGAAGTGCTTATTTTTCTCCACATCCTCGCCAGCATCTGTTGTTTGTTTTATTAACGATGGCCATTCTTACTGGGGTTAGGTGGTATCTCAATGTGGTTTTGATATGCACGTCGCTGAGCATCATCTTCTTTTAAAAACATATTTATTTTTCATTTTCTTTTTTGTGAGTCTTTAATTTATACTTTTACTAAAAAATGTATCTTGCAACTCCCTACTCTGTTATAAATGCTGGAGAATCTATATCTTAAGGAAAATGACACTCCTTTCAACGTCTCTTTTTTCCTCATTCTTGGCGTTCCCAAGTTAATAGCAGATATGATTCCTTTTTCAGAAGGAACACACTCATTTGACTAGCTCTGCAGGGGAGTAAGTTGCTAATGGAGAGTGAATCACTTACTTCAGAGCAACACTACTACTGGCTAGGGTTCAGCCGTGTTGATTCAGGTGTGTATGTGGTGTTTTTTAAGAAGTAGAACTGGCTTATCCCAGTAAGGTAATGCACCTACAAATTATAGTACAAACCCAGGCTGGCTGTCTGAAGGAGATTTATAACAAATGCAGTGTATCTCAATACTTGTTGACAATCTAAACTATAATGGAGTTACATGAGTAGCTAAACTTGAAAGTCAAATTTGTATATGCATATCTAATTCATGGTCTGAACCTGCTATAGGCTAATTAACAATGGCAATGAAAAGAGGGTATAATTTGGGATTTTAATGCAAGGACTTATTCTGAAAATTGCCAAGGCAAAGAGGGTAGAGAGGAGAAAAATGAGAAGAGAGATGGTGCTGAGGGACCAGCCGGGAAATACATTTTGTTCAGGATCCAGTCCCTGGTTATCTATTTTCTTGAAGTGGACCTTGAGGTAGCTTACAGATGTGATGGGGAAGAAATAAGCTTTACAAAAGTGTGGAGGTGAAAATGGAAAAATCGATGTTATGGGAACCTGCATGAGGTCATGTACAAAAAGTGTTTGCATTTTGTATTGGAGGTTTTCAGGGTTATAAGTAACATAATATCAAAAATAGTTTTTAAGTTGGACAGTTTGACAGCATTATATAGGATAGCTTGGAGGGGATAAAACAAAAGAACTAATTGGAAGTTTCTCGAAATAATCTTGGTCTAAAACCTTATAGTGTACATTCGACTTTGTTTCTCACATCCAGTCAATCCCAACTCCGTTCTATCACAGAGACATCCTTCCTACTTCAACTAGCACTTTGGTTCTTCAATCCTGGATGAATAGTGGTTCCAAATTCCCTAAATCATTCTCTCCTAAGGAATGTTTGAAACAAGGATCTCTTGTCGACACTATGTATACAGATAGTGAAGGACAGTGGTTCAAAATGTTGTTCTCGATAATATCTTCCGTGTAAACTTTGGTTCCTACATTGCTAATTCCCATGGAAAGAGACACTGAGGTTCAATGTGATGTGAGTCAGTGAAGCCTCCCAACCACTTCTCACTGCTGGGGCAGAAAGCTGCCTTTTCCCACATCTCAGCAGGCCCCCAGTACCCTTGGTATGGACTAAGTACCTTTCTCAGGCTACTTTTTCTTGATGAACTTGAAGAGTGTGAGCTGCAAGAATCCTGACATTCCTAGAGTCAGGCCCTCAAGAAATGCATGAACAAAATCCATAAAAATGACTAGACAGGGCCTTGTACATAGTAGTTACTCAAGGTGTACTTACTAAATTGAATTGGATCTCACCATCTTATCGAATGTAACATTTTTTCTGCCCCACTGTTTTCCTTGCTATAAAAACAAGTAGACATGAAGAGGTGGTGGGGGGAAGCCTTTTGAAAAAGAAAAGTACTAGCAAGCCAGATGGAGAAATTTAAAGTAGCTACACAATGCTTGGCTTGTGGAGACAGTTGTCACGGAGCCACGCTATGATGCACTGAGTGGTATGTGCATAAGTCCCCGTGGGTGGTAAATTTGTTGATATACAATCAAACCCACCTTTATTTAGAGTTCAGAGGAAAATTTTCTGATTGGCTCTCAGGGTCAATTTTTCATTCACCATTATTTTCTACCTTCTCGTAACTAGAAGCAATAGAAAAGAGAGGGATATTTGGGGACAAATCTTTGAACCGCCTTATCTTCATTAGAACCTGCTTAATTGCATATACTTGTTCAAAAATTTAATAATAAATTGTAAAACTTCGAAGTCAGATAATGTTAATGCCCCCCTTTTTAGTATTACTTTGCATTCCAACCCTCACCCATCCAGTGACTGCATCAAACAATAACTCAATTATTCTACATTTTCTGAATGAATCTACCCATCTAATGGATTAAAAATCAATACATCAAAATTTGTGTATTAGTATCTGATAAGAAGAGTGCTAGCGTGGTCTTTTAAAAATATCAGAATGTAAAACTAATCCCATCATTTTGGAGGTGGAATGGCAGGCTCCACTTAAAAAATAAAATAAAATTGGGTAAGAGGAGTGAGCAAGATACAACATTAAGAAATACATTATACATAGCTGCAGTTCATCTCTCTATCTAAAGCAGATATTACATGCAGTGCTTCTATACAAGATAACCTAACCAGTACCAGACTGACCTGACCAATCCACATTGGTAATGCTATCTAGTTTTCCTACTCATTAGCGAGTATGTTTTTAATTAACTATGTTTTTAAAAGCTTCTACAGGGTCCATTCCGTCATCTTCCATATTTGGGCCACAAGACTGAAAAACAAAAAAGCTCCATTTCAAAAAATTACAGCACTTCTCATTGTGTTTCCATTGTCAAAAACTGAGTTTGAAATTTTCAGGAGAGTTATAAAGGATTATACCAGCCCCATGCATTTCTTCCTTTTATTTACCCCATTTTTCTCTTACATATATCTACATATAATTTATGAACAAGATAACGACATGAATACTTAGAGACACCAGGATCAACTATACATTCACAAATATTTCTAGAGTTTTTGTCCAAGTCTATGTGTGTAGACATTTACCGTTTTCATTTGACCAAGACTTAGTGTATCTGGACTACTGGATTCTAAAAGGAGAATTAAAGAGTGATGGATTCTGAGTCTGCTACTCACAGTCTTAGGGCAAGACATACCTTGAATCACAATTTCTATTTCTATAAATGTTGAGATAAGTGGAAGATAATCTACCAGGTAATTTTCAACGCTTCTTCCACCACCAGCAGTCTAAGACCCCCAAAGATAAATTTCTTTTTGTTGTTACCAATTACCTGTACCTATTTACATGTTTAGCAAACAAATCAAGACAGTTTCACAGCCCTATCCTCTTACTTGTTCTCCATCTCCTGGTATCTGCATAATTTCCAAGCATGGTTTGTCAATTGTAAGAAGGTTGCCTAAACAAAATCTCAGACTTAGTTCTTTGAGGTTGTTGAATTCATCTCTTTACTTCCTTTCTGCCTCCATTTCATAACCTCAAAAATAGCCAGGTGGCCTTCTTGAAATCACTTCGGGCTAATTAGCCACTGTTTATTTGTAAGCTTCAGTCCTCCCTGCTACTAACATCTGCTTCTTGTAGTCAATGTTTCACCATCTATCACTGTTCATTGTTACCTCTGATGAGGGTGTTTGGTCACAGGACAAAATTTCAGTCAAACCTGAGGTCAATTTTCCTAGTGTTGGCCCAGTGAACAAATACTTTTTTTAAAATGATGATTTTTTTTAGAGGGGGGAATAAAACTATATAGGCTCATGTACAGTTCATGGTTTCTATGAAATTTAATGTAAATTTCACCCGTTTGTGTTATTAACGACTATGCACTGACATAATTGTTGTCAAGAATAAAATATTATCAAGAATACAATGTCAAGAATAAAAATTGTTGTCAAGATAAAATAGCATTGATAGAGTTCTTTGACCATCAGCTGCAAAGAATGACTTCCAGTAATTGGGCCTAACTTTTATCTTCTCATCTCCAACTGGTCTTTGTAAATGTGAGAGGAAATTGTTAAATTGATTCCCAAAATATTTCTTTACTGGAAGAAGACACACTACCTTCTCCAAAGTTCCTGAGCGACTTGTGAGGCAGATGGATGGCTGTACACTGGGGGCAGTGTCTGTCCAGTGTCACAAGAACAGTTTGGTTAAGATATCTTCCAGGAGGCACATGGAAGAATGATCCTCAAAAAACACTAGTCCTTCCCATCCTATTTGGTAACAATTCAAAAGAATTGTCTTCTCTGCTCTCAAGAAACATGAGGCTAGAGTCCTCCCTAAAGAAGAGATAACAAGAGAGAATAAATATTACATATATTTCTAGCACTACAGTTTTTTTTTTTTAAATTTTGAAGACTGAATATCTTTCCCTCACCCATAGCTCTCAGGATTTTAAAGTCGTTTAGCCAGAAGTGGAAGGACTTAACTATTTGCTGTATGTCTTAAGTTATTAGAAAGCAGTTTCAACTCTAAAGAATCTGGTCTGAATCAGTAGCCAATAGTGATTTTATGCTACCTCCCAGAAAGCCTTGACTGCAGTCCAGGAATTCAAACACAAGTAGAAGTGGGAACTTGACTTGTCTCAATATCAATAAACTTGTCCTTATAATGAAAGACAAGATTTATTTGCCAGAGTTATAAGGCAAACATATCTGTTTTGTGTATTGCAGAAAACTGGTCCATGGACAGTGTCACCAAATGAAGGCAGAAGCCTTTCATGCTGGAAAGAAAGGCCTACTGAGAATCAGGAGTTGCCTGATTTTACCAAATGCTCTCAGATGCCTGCCTTCAAAAGATTAACTGTTTTTTTTCCACCAGTGATTGCCCTGTTTCAGCTAGTCCTGCAACTTATTTAAGCTTTGCCAGTCACATTTCTGGGGTTTGATACCAAATCAAGACAAGCTGATTTGTGCTGATTTGGGGGTTTATACAAGCAAAGAAGGAAGAGTGCATAATTTTCCATATGATTTTTTTATAGAAGAAAATCTGACCCTGGATAAAGTCATGTATAGATGAAATCTTGAGGTTTATTTATTTACATTTGTCAGTTTCTTGAAAAAGAAAAGAGAGGTTGGATTACCATTGTAGCATGGAGTCTCATACAACCACTCTAAAATGGAGCAAAATTAGTTGTTTCACAAAAAAATAAAGTATTTATGTCCCTATACTATCTTGGTAAGTTTAATTGATAGGAATAAGAGGAAAATAATTTAATTAGGAAAGGGAACTAGGAAATTGCATTAATTTAGCGACTTAAGTATGAAAATTAAGGAAAAGAAAACAAATATGCATCAGCCTGATGCACTTTTCTATTCATAAAATATACCATTTTCTTGTTTTCTCTTTGGGGAGCTGAAGAGTCAGGGGCTAAGCAGGAAATACTGATCTTGCTAGAAGAGAGAGCCTAAGCTGTATAGCCATGTTGGGTTCACTCTTTTTACCTTCTTGCCTAAGACATCCTGTTTAAAATTCAACTCTTCTGTACTTCATCACTCTTACCAGAGGCATGAAAAGCAGACACCAGATCCCTCAGTTTAAGATCACAATCATAGCCAGGCTCCGTGGTTCAGCCCGTAATCCCGTGCCTTTGGGAGGCTGAGGTAAGTGAATTGCCTGAGCCCGCGGGTTCGAGACCCGCCTGGGCAGCAAGACCTCATCTCTACAATAAATCAAAAAATCAGCCGGGCGTGGTAGCGTGCGCCTGTAATTCCGGCAACTTGGAAGGCTGAGGCGGAAGGATTGCCGGAGCCCAGCAGGTCGAGCGACCACTGCACTCCAGTCTGGGCGACAGAGTGAGACTCCAACTCAAAAAAAAAAAAAAAAAAAAAGATCACAATCATTTGTATGTCCCATCTTGTGAAAGTGCTCCAGTTAGCTAGTACAGCAGAGTGTAATGGTTAGTGCATAGGCCCTGGAGCAAAAATCCTAATTTAAATTCTGGCTCAGGCATTACTCTCTGGTTGAAAGTGGGAAAATGTTTTCAGTTGCAAAATGAAAATAATCGTCTCATCTCAAAAGGCCACTGAGAAGACTAAATTAAGTTTGATCACTTTTTTTTTTTTTTAGTTGGAGTTACACTGTCAGCCTGGAGTGAAGTGGTGCCATCTCACCATAGCCTCGACCTCCTGGGCTCAGGTGATTTTCCTGCCTCAGCCTCCCAAGTAGCTGGGACTACAGATGCACACCACCAAGCCTGGCTAATTATTTTGATTTTTTTTTTTAGAGACAAGATCTTGCTATGTTGCCCACGTTGATTTGGAACTCCTGGTCTCAAGCGATCCTCCCACCTCAGCCTTCCAAAGTGCTGAGATTACAATCGTGAGCCACCATGCCCGGCTGATTTAATCACTTATGAGCTGTCACATGGTGCCTGGTGTGTGGCTCTGAGTTCAAAGGCAACAGTGAGGTATGTATTATTTTACGTTAGTTCAGATAGGAGCAAATCAGGGATTCTACACTGACTCTCATTTCCATAATACTAGTCTATAAATCTAGTGCTCCTCTTCCAGCTATTGTTTAGAAGCACATAGAGGGAGTGTGTTCCCTTAGTCATAAAAATAAATAAATAAATACATAAAAAGAAGAACTGTCATTGGAGATGCCTTGTTCCCTGGGAGAAGTGACAAGAATATAGTAAGTAAAAAATAGTATTGGTTGAAATAGGAGAAATCAAAACAAGAATAGTTTAAGCTTTTCCTTTGTTCCATCATTAAATAATAAGAAATAAACATCAGAGGCAGATTTCTCGTGAAGACAAAGATACTCAGGTTTCCAAACCCTCACCTTCTCCACCCACCCCCTGCAATCAATATTTACTTCCAGGCCTAATTTTACATTATTTTCTTAAAGGAGGGCCCTCAGAACTGCATACACTTCAAGCTGCTTAGACAACACCAGGGTCCACCCCTGCAACAGTCATCTCTAATTAAATTTCCTCATCTTATTTCGGCTTCCCTTTTATACTGAAGTTTTGGTTCAAATTTCGTAAGCAGAATTTGGAATCTGGTGTGCTAAATAAACAAAAGAAAAGTGATTGTCTGATTAATTGGCAAAACCCTCACACTCCAAAAACTCTGAGCCCTAGCGTATGTGCACTCAGTGGTATAACAATAAATCACATTTGAGTATTTCCTGCTCAATTATAAAGCACTATTTTAAAACATTCTAATTGATAAATAGCATATACACAAGAGTACACAAACCATTAAATGAATACTTGAGTGAATTATTACAAAATGAAGACACCCTTGCATTCCCACCCACATCTAAATATAGGTCATTACCACTCCCCAGAAAACCCCTCTTATGTTCTGTCATTTGTGAATTTTCTCCAAATTTTTATCTGTAAAACTTCAAGCCTTTAAAAAAGCTGAAGTAGCACAACAAACACCGGCATACCTTTTAGTTAGATTTATTGATTTTTAATATTTGGTCACATACGCTTGCTCTTAGAAAATATTTATTAACAAAGTATTGAGTTTATTAGTATTTATTGTTTTGCACAAAATTATGACACCAATTCTTTATGCAATTTGTTAGGACATGTTATGACTCACGTGTTACTGCCAGTCCATTATCTTTCTCAGTAATAAAACATTTTTGCAGGAAAAAGTCTTATGTTCTCACATCTTAAACAGCAATATTCACCTGCCTTATGAGTAAGAGGCCCTGCTTTTTCATTTTGCACAACTCCCACAAATTATGTAGCTGGTTTTGCCTGTAACATTCAAGATAGCCATCCTCAGGTATAGAAACAAACAAACAATAACAAACCAAAATAGTCAGAAGATCTGCTTTCAAAACCCACCTCTGGAATATTCTGTAAGACCCAATTTGTTTGTGTTTTCAATGCCCTGAAGGTGAAGGTGGAAGTGAGACTCAGGGAAAGGAAGACTGAAGCGACATAATAATTACAGATAAGACAGAAATACTTACTGGATCCTGGATGGGGATAAAATTGTACAGAAAATATGGAGGCAACTGGGGAAATTTGAATATATACTTGATATGAGACAGTGTCACTGGATTAACATTTAATATCATACTAATGATTATATAGCATAATGGTTATAGAGGAGACTCTTGTTTTTCAGAAATACATGACATTTTTAGGAGCGATGAGTTATGATGCTCTTCAAGTGGTTAAACAAGAGAGAGTGGGGAGGCTGAGGTGAGTGGATTGCCTGAGCCCGCGGGTTCGAGACCCGCCTGGGCAGCGAGACCTCATCTCTACAATAAATCAAAAAATCAGCCGGGTGTGGTAGCGCACGCCTGTAATTCCGGTTACCCGGAAGGCTGAGGCGGGGGGATTGCCGGAGCCCAGCAGGTCGAGGCTGCGGTGGCCGGGAGCGGCCACTGCACTCCAGTCTGGGTGACACAGTGAGACTTCAACTCAAAAAACAAAACAAAACAAAACAAAAAAAACAAGAGAGAGTGAGGCACAAGGGCAAACATAGTTATAGATTAGATTTGGATTGGTTTATAACTCTACCACAAAGAAATTACTTTAAGTTAGAGAAAGATAACCCTCAAAAATCTTAATGTTTAAAAGTCTAGTAGGAAATCGGGGCCAGAGACACAATTTTAAAAAGCCATAGACAGTGGAAGTTGACAAGTTGACAGCATTTATTTATTTTTATTGTTATTTTTTGAGTTGGAGTCTCACTCTGTCGCCCAGACTGGAGTGCCATGGCCGGCCACCGCAGCCTCGAGCCACTGGGCTCCGGCCATCCTTCTGCCCCAGCCTTCCGAGTAGCTGGAACTACAGGCGCGCGCTACCACACCCTGCTAAGTTTTTGAATTATGGTAGAGATGAGGTCTCACCAAGTTGCCCAGGCGGGTCTCAAACCCGTAGGCTCAGGCAATCCACTCACCTCAGTCTCCCAAGGTGTGGGATTACAGGCTGAGCCACCGAGCCCAGCTGACAGCATTTATTTATTCTGTTGGATAAGACTAATATTATTTCCCCCTGAACTCTAGGAAAAAGGGATTACAATGAATAAATGTGTAGATACCGCCACACTATATTATTAAATTAAAAGAAAACATAACTCACAAATTTGGAAAATGATTCTCACTGTGGATAGGAACTCCAAGGCCAAATAAAGATGTACTACCTTGGCCTAATTTTTGTCTAAAATGTGAAGTACTTCTTTTGCATTAAGCCATCTATCCCCAGCACGTTGTTCTTCCTTTCCTTCCAACCCCCAAACTTCCATTTAGCACAAATATCATACAATTGGCTGCACAAATTCAATATCCAACAGCTATAATTAAGATTGGGAGAAATAAATGAAGGCATATTTTTCATAAAGTAAAAAAACTACAGCTGAATTCATTTTACTTACCCGCAATTAAAACACATTTGTGAATTTATAAATATTTTGTAGCATGGTTCTGCAAGTGTTTCTAATTTGAGCAATGACAGGTGCTTGTTGTTTAAAATAAATAGCAATCCTGGGGTCTTTTGCTTAGGAATCAAAATATCTCACAGTGAAAGAACTGCATTGCATGCCAGCTGAATTTTCTGTAGAAACAAACCCTGATATGCCTTTCGTAGTTAACTCCGACATATGTCAGAGTAGCTGTGATGAAGTGCCTACTATGTGCAAGCTACTAGTCCACCTAATTTCACGTAACCTTCAGAAAGATTCTGTGTCTTAGTTCTTAGTGGCCTCGTGTTGTGGACGAGGAAACTGAGCTCACATATGACTTAGCCAAGATCATATCGCCATGAAGCATTAGAGAATCTCTGCCACTGGGGTCGTTACTGATGATGTTACTTGTCTTTGCCAGCCATAGATCAACTGAAAGTCTTCAGGATCTACAGAGTAGAGCAATTCCCATCTTACATGCGGCTTGGAAAGAAGAACTGTGGGTTTCAGGTGAACTGTGATCCAAATGTCTTCCTGTGTTCATTTATAGGATACAATGGAAAGATTCAATCCTAAACTCTGAAGTCAGACTGCACTGAAATCCCACCTCTGCCACTTCATAGTTCAAAGATCTTGGGTAGGTCTCGTGGCTATTCAAAGTCTCAGTTTCCTCCATAATAAAATAAGGATGTTAATATCCTCTACCCCATAGGACTGCATTGAGGGTAAAATTAGATAATGAGTATTATTCATGAAGCATACTACCTGGTACATTGTGAAAGCACAATAAATCCTGGGTGCTAGGATGTTGTTTAATTTCAAGGGATCATTGGGAACACCCCCTGCCCTAATATATCTTATCTACCCAAGAGCCACACCTGAACCCACAACAGAACAAATTCAATCTTAGAGGTCACGAAATCCTATTTCTTTTACAAGAGTCAGTTCAAGCATCATTTCTCCCAGGAATCGTTCCCAGAAACCTCATACGTGTTTGTCTAGCACTCTGTTTATCAGAGTAAACATGGCATTAAAGTAAACTCTATTCTGTTATAATATTTTATGATGCTTGCTTATTTGACTTTTGCCCTACTTTGACTGTGTGCTCTCTGAGGGCAGAAATTCCTTCTGTCTTACCCATCTTTGGGTGTATCTAGGAGTGCTGGCTCTTGCCCCATTCTGCTAGCACAGTTCTTCTACCTCCACAAAGCTGCTTCTCATCCTGCAAAGTATTTCCAGGAGTCCCTACAGTGTTGCTCTGTCTGGTAAGCACCCTGATCCTGCTAAGGTCTCTGGAGCATCCATCTTTCACTGGATACCATTTCCTAGTCCTACCACTGTGATCTGCCAGACACCATGGGAGCACTGTTGATATCCAAACTGAGCAGTAGTCTGTGAACAAGTAGGGAAGAATCTTTTCCCTGTCTGTGTTTTGCCGTCTTAGGGTTTCTCAAAGTAGTAGTGGAGCACAAATAGTGGAAAAATGGGAGTGGTCTCATTTTTGGGTGAAGGCAATAAAGGGTGCATGTCTGCAGAGAATTTGAAAATAATAAACCAACTAAAAGTCAGTCTGCTTTTTACTGATCCTATGCCCAAGGAATTCTAACAACTCTGATAAACTTCTCCTTACTGAAACAATAATTCTTAGTTGATCTAATTTCTAAGCAATCACTGAAGTTATTGAGCTAGCTTTTACTGATAACAATAACAACAACAATAGCAATAATATGGCTCCAAATTACCAAGTCTTAGGGCACGCATGGTGGCTTATATCTGTAATCCCAGCACTTTGGGAAGTGAAGGCAAGAGGATTGCTTGAGTCCAGGGGTTTGAGACCAGCCTGGGCAATTTAGCAAGACCTAGTCTCAACAAAAAAAATAAAATAAAAAAATTAGCTGGGTATGGTGGTGCATACTTGTAGTTCTAGCCACTTAGAGGGCTAAGACAGAAGGATCGCCTAAGCCCAGCAGGTTGAGGCTGCAGTGGTCATGAGCGTGCCACTGCACTCCAGCCTGGGTAACAGAGTGATACTCCAACTCAAAAAAAAACCAAAAAAAATTCCAAGTTTCGTTACTTATCCTTTAATATTCATGGCATTCTACATGGAAGCCAACTCAGAGAACTCTCAGTAGTACAGTCAGCCTCCAAACACACAGGCTCAGCTATGCAATTTCCTTTGAAGAGTGAGGAATGGTTTGGAAGTTGTCCAGCTCATTTTAGGTGGAGTTTACGTCTCTAATTCCCTGACTACTACATATTTCTACATGTAAACAGTAGATTCAAAATAATGATAGCCTGTTGACTGTAAAGATGAAGAAAGAGAACTTGAACTTCTTCGGCTCTGTCATCCTGTGTGATCTCTTAGAGTTTTTGTGTCTGAAATTTTAAAACAGCCAAGCATAGTGCAAGTTTTGAGTTTGTTCAGTAAGTATAAATTTCAGTTCATACACTAAATATTTCACTGAATCTTTTAAAAGTTGTTTTATAATTAAACAATGAGTCAAGAAAATAATGATTATTATCACATGATCATTACTAACTAATTTTACATGTAGGGAAGGAAAATATTACAAAGTGATCTGCTCTGAGTATCAGATGTGTTACACACACACCAGCAAATATGCCCTCTTGAGCCACAATATCTTATAAATTCAGAATGATCTTTCAGATACTGAAAACCCCAGTTTTGGTGGTTTTATGTGTTGACTGCTAAAGGATGCCCAGACAGCCAGCAAAACATTTATGGGTGTGTCTGTGAGGTTGTTTTTGGAGGAGAATGACATTTGAATCAGTAGACCTAGTAAAGAAGGTCACCTTCACCAAGGAGGGTTGGAGTCAACCAATCTGGTGAGAGCTCAGATAGAACCAGAAGTCAGAGAAAGTGTGAATTTTCTCTCTCTTACCAAGTTGCAGCATCCATCTTCTCCTGCTCTCAGACATCAGGGCTCCTGATTCTTGGACCTTCTGACTAGCACAACAGTAGTCAAACTAGAGACCATGAAATCTCAACTAAAAGCAGAGGACAAAATCCTTGCTTCTAGGTCAAACTTGTCTTGCTTCCTGCCTTCCTTCGTTCTCAAGGCTTTTTAGGATCTTGTTAAAAAATTTCTGAAAAACCTGCTGCACTGGTCCTCCCACATGCCCAGATATGTAGACACATGGCCATTTGTGAAGCTCAGAATCAAGCTGAGACCCTTCTACCTTTGTAACACCTGGTCAAGTACTAAGCCCAAACAGAGAGGATATATGGTGAATGCCAAATGGATGATTAAAAAAATTCAATGCATAAAATTAAAGCATGCCCATGTGATGGTGTTTAGTCTGGTCTATTTTGTTTTCTTATTTTCTTTTATTTCTTTCTTTCTTTGTTTTTGTTTTTGTTTTTGTTTTTGAGTTGGGATCTCATTCTGTTGTCCAGACTAAAGTGCAATGGCATGATCACTCACTGCAGCCTCAAACTCTTGGGCTGAAGGAATCCACCCTCTTCAGCCTCCTAAGTAGCTGGAACTGCAAGCTTGTATCACCATGTCTGGATTTAAAAAAATTTTTTTTGTAGAGATGAGGTCTCCCTATGTTGCCTATGTTGGTCTCGAACTCCTGGGCTCAAGCAACCCTCCCACATTGGCCTTCCAAAGTGCTAGGATTATGAATGTGAGCTATCACACTTAGCCATGATCTATTTTATTTTTGACAGGATGAGGAAAGGAGGAGAGTGGTGTCAAGGAGGTAGCGGAAAAGTCAAGGAAGGGTTCAGTAGGGGTGGTTAGTGCTAGGACTGAGAAAGTTTTAGATCACTTCCCAGCCTGGCTGGGCTGGAACCTGAATGAAATTTTTTTTCCAGACACTATTCCTCCAAGTACTCGAATTGAGCAGCAAGAAGAGTCTTTTTATTGTTGCTTTTCTGTTTCCATAGCACTTTGGGTTTTATGCTTTGCAACCATTAATTATTTATTCCTCAAGGCGCTCTGGAGAGATCTTACAGGCTGGGAAACACAGGAAGCATGATCAAGTGCCTTGCCAGGCCTACAGAGCACTTCAGTGAGAGTGGTGATGACGGGCCTCATAGTTTCCACTCCTGAGCTCAGGTCCCCATGGCTCTCTCATCAGCCTTTTCTGTTAGAAGTGAAGAAGCACTGTCTGGCTTCCAGAAGCCATCAATGAATTGAATTCACTCACTCATACTTAATCCTTAAGTCCTTCCAGAAAAGGACTTTAGCATTTTGAACACAATTTAAGGTGAGAAAAGGAAAAAAGAAGCATTTAAGTATAAAATGCTGAGTCTTGACTTGATTTTTTCTTTCTTGTGAGTGACGCAAGATTGTTTTGAACTCACCACTTTGAACCCTGAGATATTTGATACTTTATCCATAGGGCAAGCAGCTAATACTTAGCAAAAAAGTAACATGACTAAGACTACCAGAGTTCTATGGAGACTGCCAACAGTGGGTATCCCCTTGTTTGAGGTGCCACCCACTGGCTCCAGAGTCTTTGCTGTACTCCTGACACCACCCTCAGTGGGATTCGAGGCGGTTCATGAAATTCCATGTGTCGCTGGAAAGATTAACCTGCTGGTAACCAGAATACCACCCACCTCATTTCTACAAACTAACCTAGAACAATCCCCAGAGATGCTAGAAGGAGAATTTATGATGTACTTTTATCTAAAAGGCCACCACCGCTAATCTGAACATGTTTTACCTTAGCCACTTCCAGAAGTTTTCTGCTTACCTTATCCACTTTCAGAAGTTCAAGACTTCAAGCTTCTTTCTTACTTGGATTTTTATTCTACTGTAGTCCTATAATCTCCAAATCCTGCCCAGGCTCCTACTACTTCCCTGCCTCCGAAACCCTTTTGCTCTTTCCTCTGTAATTGAGTCTATTACCAGCCAAATTTTTTAGCCTCAACATTTCTTACAGAGAGTCTTGATCTTTCTTGTCCTGATGGAATCTGGACACTGTCTGACAGCACTACTTCTTCAACAGCCCTCACCAGACATGATGATATCTTTCTACGGCCCCCACATAACCTAGGGCTGAGAGGTAAGGTGGTATCTTCCTTGCTCCTCTTGGCCACTTGAACACAATTTTTCACCCCTCTTCTCTCAAACACACCAGTTCCTCTGAGCCACATCTATCAGGCAGCATCATTCACTACCAGTTCTTGTTGTGCTCATCTAACAAGTGCCCAGTGGGGCCTCCGTATTTATTGAAAATGTTAGGACTTAGATCACTGCTTTATCCCACTAAGATTAAACTTGTTCCAGTTGTCATTCTTGGTAGCCTAATAAAATGACTTACTCATGACCCTGGCTTGCCATTTCCAACAATCGTTCCTTCAGTTCATCAACTCTCAAGATCTTAACAGCAGAGATCTCATAATTACCAATAACGAATTACCTGCATTGTCTTGACTTCAAGCATTGTACTCTCTGTCCATCAGCTCTGTCCTTCCAGCTCCCATATCCTAACATCCCTCCCCTGCCAACATTTATTTGATCTTCATTGGGACTCAAATCTATTGACTTGACATGTCCATCAGTCTTCCTAGTGCCTGCATATCTCTCTTTACTTAGATTCCATAGATGATACAGGTTTTATGGATCAGGAAATGGAGAGAGACAGAATATTTCTGGCTTACGGTGTCCCATGAAACTGTCCACAAGATGCCGGTGAGCACTACAATTATCTGAAGGTTTGACTGAGACTGGAGGATCTGTAACCATGTTTGCTTGACCACATGGCTATGTGCAGGAATCTTCATCTTCTCATCCTGTGGACCTCTTAATGAGACTGCTTGAGTGTCTTCACAAAGTGACAGTTGGCTTCTCCCAGAATGAGTGATCCAAGAATAAGAGCAAGCAGGAAACCACAATGAATTTTATGAGCGAGTCTTAGAAGCCACACACCACCACTTCCACTATATTCTATTTGTTAGAAATAAAGCAATAAGACCAGTGTACATCCAAAAGGAAAGAGAAAAACCAGGCTCCACCTTTTGAAGGTAAGAATGTCAAAGAGTTTGTGTATACATATTTTACAATAACCACACCATTTTAAAGATAAGAAAATTGATGTGCACAGCAGTCTTATAACTTGCTTGTGGTCACACAGTTTCAAACATGAAAATATTTTGTTTCTTGTTAAAATAAAGTACTGATTAGAGTGACCAGGTGCAGAAGCTTACACCTATAATCCCAGCACTTTGGGAGGCTGATGCAGGAGAATTGCTTGAGTCCAGGAGTTTGAGACCACCCTGGGAAAATATGGTAAGATATTTTTCTCTACAAATAATAATATTAAAAAAAAAAAAAAACTAGCCAGCCATGGTGGAATGCATCTGTAGTCCCAGCTACTCAGGAGACTGAGACAGGATCACTTGAGTCCAGGAGGTCAAGGCTATAAGGAGCCAAGATTGTGCCACTGCACTCCAGCCTGGAGTACAGAATGAGACCCTATTTCATTAAAAAAAAAAAAGTTTTTATCAGTGGATGCTTCTCCATTGGTAACTCAAATAACCCACATGCTTCCACTTTTTTGACTCTACTGTCTGCAGTACCCGGCTTTCAAGGTTGACATTTTTGTTGGCATCAAGCCCTGGATGGAAAAAATAATATGAAGAGTCACACATGGGAAGTTTTTATAGGTCAATCTTTAGAATACCATAACATTATTTCTGCTCAAATTTCACTAGCAAGAACTCAGTTACATGGCTGCAACTACCTGCAAGGAATGTTGGGAAATGTTGTCTAGCTGACTGCTTAAGAAGAGGAAATAGGTTTGATGGGAAATTAGTGGTCTTTGACCACACACAAATTCCATACTCATACTTATAGCCTCTGTGATGTAGAAGTGTTGGTGGGGAAAGAGTTTCAGATGGAAGAGCAGATAGGATCATGAACTGCTTTCACAAATAGAAGTTTTGTGGATTTTTAGGGTAAAATGACAAAATTATATTTTATACTTCAGGATTTTTAATTGTTTGTTCATCTGTGTGCTAACTGAAACCACCACTGGATACATATCCATTCCAATAAATGTCTACAGGAGTGTTTTCTAGGTCATCCTCTGTGTAAACATGTAGATGCAGGCCAAATATGTTCTTTCATCATCACAGTATGGATATAAGTTTCATTTGGAGCTTTATTTTAGAATTATCTAGAAAATAGATCCAACTCCCACTTCATTTGAGAAACAGCAACGTTCAAAACCTATGAATACAAATGAATCTGTGCTAATCCTCCAGTATGTTCAGGAGTTGAATACTCCTCAAAGTCTCACCCAGGCATTTCTTAGATCCCCAGGGGTAGCACCTGGAAGAGTAGCATCTTTTTGAATTCAGCAACAGCTACACTCCCACTCCACTGATTTAGCTTCTTGCCAAGGCATCTGGCTACTGACTATAGTCAAGAGGCCTCTAGAAAAATATTGTTCCACTGTGCTCATCAGTTCTCCACTGGAGACTACTCTAAACCTTGAGAACTGCAAAGCTGAACTATCGTCTATGTGTCTACTATGTGAACTCTGTAACTCAAAAGGTACTTCATGAACATAGGTACATTTTTCTGGCTTTAACCCTTGTGGTAGATTATAATGTTGTACAGGAAATATTCACTCATTTCTTCCTCCCTCAGGGCAGGAGAATATGTCATCACCCACTGATGTTGATCTCAGCCATGTGACTTGCTTTGACCTCATGGTGGGTGCAATGTACCTCCCTACGCCTTGATTTTGACCTCGACTTCTGATTTGTTTTTGTCAATAGCACATTAATTGATATGACATACATAGGAACTCAGAATGTGTGTGAATGGTCCTGTTCCATCTATTACTCTCCTATTTTTGCAATGAGAAGAGCATGCCTCATGTCTGGTCTAAGAAGGATGACACAAATGGTATACACCTGGACTTAACCTGCAGAGCTAAAACAGAGAAGCCCAGCCTAGATCACCGGAACCCCAGCCAACCCACAGATGTGTGAAAGACAACTAAATGCTTATCACTGTATACACTCCGCTTTAGTGAGTATTGTATGTTGTTTTTATTGCTGACTGACATACTCTATACTGGTCTCAAAATCGGTCAGTCAGGCGGAGCCAGGGGAGTAAAACCAGTGGCATGCATCTGTAGTCCCAGCTACATCATTCCAATGCTTTTCTGTCCCTCTTGTACCTTTCTGGTACCCCAAGACCAAACCAGTCAAAATGATACAAGAATCTGAAATAAGGATATCTTTGTCCATTTGGCTAATGGTGACCAGCCCATGTTCCTCATGAGTCAACTTATAGAATTTCTTAAAAATGACATTTGGAAATAAAGCTTCAGAGCAAGTTTTCACTACTACCTTAAAATGCAGACTTAACATTTCCTTTGAGAGAGAAGTTTACTAAAGTTTTCTCTATTTAATTAGGCTCTCATGAATCACAGGTTTTTCACATAAGTGAACTTACCCTGCAGGGCTAGTGGTATCTTTACTGGCAAATATTTTACAAAGAAGGCATTTGTTTCAGAAATAAACATTTAATCTGGATGAATTTTAATAGCCACAGTGCTTGATTCTGATGAAAATGTTTACTAGCAGCATTTCTGCTTTGGAACCATTTGTTTCTATTATTTTGACAGAAACAAAATTTGGTTGGTTGTTGTTCAGGATGGGAAATGGTTTTGTAAGCATTTCAGCTTGATGCCCAGGCAGGCAGTCACAATAATTCTTCTTCAAATAAATGGGAACCACCATTTTTCTATTCATTACTTCAATAAGAAAAATTTAACCAGTGAAAGGATTTGCAAAATACTGCATTGTTAAAAACCCTGAAGTAAATCTAAACAAAAATTAGTACACAGTAAATATTTTTGCAAAGGTTTGGACAATCTTTTCTTTCTATAAATACTTGTCTGAACAGCAAAAGAAATGAAAAGCCAAAAGACAAAATTATATTGTCTCATTTATAGTTTAGAACAGCAAATATTATTGAATTCTGTAGAACCATAGCGTGTTTTTTACGAGTTATCCATAAGATAGAGTGAGTAGAATTTCATGCAAACATATTAAGCAACATAGAAGTGACTTCTTTAATTAAATCATATTTTTAATCATCAAAATTGAAAATAAGAGAAAACAACTTCTGAAGAAGTCCAGGGTCAATCAGCTAAATAAACTAAAGTCATTCAGTCAACTAACATTGATTAGATTTTAGCAAGATGGAATTGACTTTGCTCCAACTCCACCTACTTCACAAACTAATTAAAAAAGCACATCAGAGACATCTTCAATCAGCTAAGGAAGATAAGTGGGCTTCAAAGCAATCAACAACAAAACTCTGTCAAGAATAGCAATAGATTCTCAAAGAACTTCAGAGAGCTTTCTGGAAGTTACTCTTGTCAATCAGAAGAACAAAAACTCGGGGCCATGTGTTTGTAATTTGTGGAGACTTTTTGGGACAAAGTGGCTGACTTATAAGAAAGAAAACCACACACCAGAAGAAAATATATTAGCATCCAACATCTTACTCAATTTCAGTACACCTAAATACCTTTCAAGCAAAGAGTAATAACAATGCTTGGATCAGAAGGGCTTGAGGGGTCATTGGGCAAATCATTCTAAATGTCTAGAAATGCACAAGTTCATATAGTCCTTAAATGGAATAAAGGATTATTAGATTACCTTTTGCAAGAAACACTGTCTGCAGTTCAGGAAAAGACCATACATTGTGAATGCCTCATTCTCTTTACTGTCCAAAGCACCACAGAACATTCTGTTCATTTTCTAAAAGAGTGATAAATAAAAGAGTCACTTTGAGTTTGTTCAATGGCACTAGAAAAACTTTATTTCTATGTATTTTCATTCCCAAAATACTTAAAGTAATTTCTTTTTGTAATACAAATTCATGAAGTATACAATAGTCATACAAGTGCACAACAATAAACAAAGCAGAATGAAAATACTCAACAAAACTATCATTTTCTCTTCTTTTCTCTTTTCTTCTATTCTTCTTCTTCTCTTTCTCTCTCCCTCCTTCTCTCTCTCTCTCTCTCTTTTGCTCTTACTCACTGTCTTCATCCTCCCCTTCCTGATTTCCTTCCCAGCTTCTGGTGACCCCCATTCTACTTTCTACCTATATGAGATCCACTTTTTTTTTTTTTTTAGCTCTCTCATATGAGTGAGAGCTCGCTATGTTTGACTTTCTGAGTCTGGCTTATTTTACTTAACACGATGGCCTCCAGTTCTATCCATGTTGCTGCAAATGACAAAATTTAATTGTGTTTTATATATACATATACCACATTTCATATGTTCCATTGTCTACATATACCACATTTTAAAAAGGCGTTCATTCATTGATGGACACTTAGGCTGATTCCATATCTTGGCTCTTGTGAATGGTGCTGCAATAAACATGACAGTGCAACTATCTCTGCAATATACTGATTTCCTTTTCTTTGGGTAGATATCTAGTAATGAGATTGCTGGATCATACAGTAGTAGTTATTTTAGGTTTTCTGAGGCAGTACCATACTGTTTTCCATAGTGGCTGTGCTAATTTATATTCCTGCACACAGTGTATGAGGTTCTTCTTTCTCCACATTCATACCACATTTGCTATTGTTGTCTTTTTGATAATGAACATTCTAACTGGAATGAAGTGATATCTCTTTGTGATTTTGATTTGTATATTCCTCATGATTAAGGATGTTGATAATTTTTTCATATACCTGTTAGCCATTTGTATGGCTTCTTTTATGAATGTCTTTTTAGGTCTTATGCTCATTTTTAATCAGATTATTTGTTTTTTTGCCATTGAGTTTGCAGATAGTTTTCTCCTGTTTTGAAGGTTTTCTCTCCTCTACCTTGAGGTTTTTGCTTTGCAGAAACTTTTTAGCTTGATGCAATCCCATTTGTCTATTTTTGCTTTTGTCCCAAATCTCTTTACGCAGCCTAATGCCCCAAATCTCTTTACGCAGCCTAATGATCTGTAGCATTTCCTCAATTTTTCTTTTAGTTGTTTCATAGTTTCAGGTCTTGCATTTAAGTATTTAATTAATTTTGAGTTTATTTTTGTATGTGGTGAAAGATTAGATTCATTTTCATTTTTCCGGACATGGACACTCAGTTTTTCTAGCACCATTTATTAAAAAGGTTGTTCTTTCCCCAATGTGTGTTTTTGGTGCCTTTGTCAAAAATGAGTTGACTGTATGTGCATAGGTTTATTTATCAGTTCTCAATTCTGTTCCATTGTTCTATATGTTTATTTTTATGTCAGTACCATGCTGCTTTGGATACTATAGTTTTGTAGTAGAATTTGAAATCAGGTAATGTGATGGCTCCAGCTTTGCTCTTTTTTGGCCAGGATTCCTTTAGCTATTCAGGGTCTTTTGTGGTTCCATACAAATTTCAGAATAGGCTTTTCTATTTTTTTGAGGTGACAGATCTTTATAAGAAAAAGTATAAAATATTGATGAAAGAAATTGACGAGAATATGGAAAATAGAAATATATCCCATGTTTCTGGATTGAAAGAATGAACATAGTTAAAATGTCTATACTATCCAAAGTGACCTACAAATTTAATGCAATCTCTATCAAAACACCAATAGCATTCTTCACTGGAAGCCTAATTTCTTAATGAAAGCTATCTACCTATTCAAAACTCGGTTCTGTTGATGATCCTAGGTAAAACATTTAGGGAAAAAGCTAAAAACAGATTTCCTCTAACTCTTGGAAGACAAGAAGAAGAAGAAGAAGAGAGGGAGGAGGAAAAGGAGGAAGTGGAGGAGGAAGGTGAAGGGACGGGGGGGGGGGGGGAAGAAGAAGAAAAGGAACGAAAAAAGACACAGAATGACCCAGGAGGTGACTTTCTGTGTCTAGTATGGTGTCAAGTTTGTATGTTTACCTTAACGCTTTTTTGTGGTGACCATTGCTCCCCCTACCCCACTGTGCATTTCTCTCTCTTTCTCTCTCTCCCTTCTACCCTCATTGTTCCTTTATTTGTGATCCAAGTCTCTACTCAGGATTACATTTGCATTATATGTATGCAAATCATTTCAAACCTCGCAAAAAATAATAAATACACTTCTACTAAATGCCTTGATTCAGTGATTACTGGGCTGCATGGAGAAATAGTTAGGACAAGTGGGGTCAGGGGAGCCCTTCAGGGTGTTTCTGGACAGCAGCCACTTAGCAACTACCATGAAAGTACTTAAAAGTTGTAACAATTGCTACAATAGTACCAATTGCTACAATAGTACCAGCATGCGTCTGGTAAATATCAGTGCTGCCTTTCTTTTCTGTGTGTATGTGTAAATAGTCTTGCATTCAGAATTCCCTACCTAGGAACCAAGAAATTTAGAGTATACACTGAATTTTAGAGCTTAAAGATGTTAGAGATCACAAAGGCCAAGTTCTGGTTTTAGAATAAAGGGTCATGTGTGACATACACTCACAAACCATTTGTGGCAGAGTTCAGGCTAGATCCAGTGTAAACTGTACAATATTCTTTTTCAGCCACATCAAGCAGAGTGCCTATTACACTAAGTAGGTTTTCTATCATATTGGTCTACAGTTGGGGAAAAATCAATTTCAGACTATCGACCAGAGGATTAAAAGTCTTACTTAAGATGTAAAATGTTACCAGTTCTCATGAAAACACAAATTTTCTCTACATCTCACTCCTCCATCAAGACATTTGGATAGAAAATGATAATGATAGGCAACTTATACTAAAATAAACTGCTGAAACTTATGGGAAACAATACTTTCACAGATCTACTTTTCTGGAAATGTTACTGAAAATTAACCAGTCGACCACATTCCTCTCCAATTATATATTCACCTCACTTTAAGAGGCATCATGGTATTATAGAAAGTACATTGTCTTAGTAGCAGACAAATATGGTCCATATTTCAGCACAATGATTTTACATGCAGTTAAAACTTGAGCAAATGCTTAATCCATTTAATTCTCATTTTCTGTATCTATAAAATGGAAGTAATAATATTTGCAACCTGGTTGTTGTGAGAATTAAGTAAGATGAGAAATATGTGTATATAACTAATAAGTCACCAACCTCGCCTGCCTGTGGCTACAAAGAAATATTACATTTTTCTTTCATGCCCAGACTGTTATGGTTCAAACTCTCTCAAGTCAACTCCTGGAAAACAGCCTTCTCAAAATTTTCCAAGTGTTTCCCTGTATCCCGCCTTCCATGTAGTCCAGAACAAATTTGTCACGTTCTTTCCCTTGGGTCCTATATGCTGTGGACAATAATCATGATAGCAGTGCTGTTCTGAGCAGATATTTTTTAGGATGGGCCACCACTGCCTCTTCCCTGGTCTTATCATGAGCTTGCTAGTCAATCTAATTTCCAAAATCACAATTGAGAAAGGATTAGAGGAGATGTGGTTTACCTCCCTAAATCCTGAACTTGAGGAATTCAGAGAGTAATTCACAACTGCTATCATCCCAGATGCTCACATATATCTCCTTAGTAGGTCAATACCCTCCCTGTCTCTCAGCCTGACCCCTGTGCAGGGACCCAGTAACTCACCACTAGAAATACTGTAAACACATAGAACTTAAGACTAACCTCACATCCCCACCTTGGGCACCAGAGAAGAAAATTATCCCTCTTTCCAGTGAGTCAAGGACCAGCTCATCTGCAACCCTGGATCTTCCCTCTCCTAGGATGATTGGCAGTTATATACATTGCATTCAGGACAAAATCACACCCCATTGCTTATGGTCTGACCCAGTGACTCAAACATGATATTTTCAAGAGTCAGTAGTAGATTTCCTAAAGTATGGGTTATTCAATATTAAATAACAACATATGTAAGACTAGAGTAGTTCATTGTAAGTCACTAAGACGCATTTTTTCCTCCCTTAGTGTTTCTTTCAGAATAAAAAAAAGATAAAGCGTACATTTTGCTCTTGTCATGATTTGATCTCACATTCTTATCTTCTGTGAACAAAGTCTCAGTCTCTCATATACACATACATTTGCACACACACTCACATTCATGCATACACATATGTGTGTGCACAGAATTTAATAGAAAATAAATGGAAAGGATTCAAAGACAAATCATAATCTGACCCTAAAAATCAGAAACTTCATATAAACCCATATATGATAGGGTTTACAACATCTTTTTGACCTCCAGTCCTCTGTAGCATATAGTGATATTTGTGGCTATTGTTATTTATTATTTGAATTAGTAGAATACAGTAGTAGTAGTCTGTAATATCCAAACTAAGTAAATGGAAATCAATTGCTAAATCTTAGGTGGTAGCCCTGGAGGGGTGGGGGTGGGGGATCTGGCCAAGGTTTCAGGGCTCAAGGAGAAAGAACTACCATTCCAAGCCAGGCTCGGTGATTCAGCCTGTAATCCTCTGCCTTTGGGAGACTGAGGTGAGTGGATTGACTGAGCCCGCGGGTTCGAGACCCGCCTGGGCAACTTGGCGAGACCTCATCTCTACAATAAATAAAAAAATCAGCCGGGCATGGTAGGGCATGCCTGTAATTCTGGGTACTTGGAAGGCTGAGGCGGAAGGATCGCCGGAGCCCAGCAGGGCAAGGCTGCGGTGGCCAGGAGCGACCACTGCACTCCAGTCTGGGCGACAGAGTGAGACGCCAACTCAAAAAAACCAACAAAACAAACGAACAAACAAAAAAACATTCCTTAGGTATCTATTGCTATACACCCGGTCACTTACCTACTATTTACTTTCACACAACAACCTTAAATGTTAGACTTTATCCCCATTTTACAAATAGGGAAGTGAAACAATTTGCTTAAAATGACCCATCCGGTAATGAAGCAAAGCAATCTGCCTAAAATGACCCATCCAGTAATCAGTGGAACAAGAGTTCATACCTGATCTGTTGGACACAAAAAATAACTCGCGACACATTTTTCTATCTGCCTCGTATGTGAGCCAACAGTAAGTGATGAAGGAGATGGTGATGGTGAAGATGAGAAAAAAATAAAGAAAAAAGACACTAAAAGCATGCTAAATAAGGTAAGCAGGTGATGAGAATAGTCACCCTTCTCAGACTAAGAGAATGAGGAAAACTCCCTGAGGCACTGACTTGGTATCCTGAAGGGTAAGTAGATATTAACTAGGTGGATTTGATCTATAAAAAGAGAGAACAACATAGGTTAGGCATTGAGGTGTGAAAAGGTTTTGTGCATTTGGAAAATTGTAAATACGCCTCTTTGTAGCTTGAGTAAGTAAGATTTGCTAAGTTTTTTCATCTGTGAGTTAGGAATTATAAACGTACCTTCTTCATAGAAGAATGAATACCTCGCTTGACCTGAACTGCATTAGTATGTAGAACAGTTCTTGATCATTGGTGAAGGCTCCATGAATGGTAGCTCTTGTTATTATGAAGAACCTCGCGGGCCATGGTGGATATGCTTTTGGTTGATAGTAATAGAAAATATTGTTCAAAGTGACTTAAATAATAGTTTCTGGACTTCTAATATGAAAAGTGAAAGAATAAGCTTGGCTTCAGGTATGGCTCAATCTGTGGTGCATCCTGAGGTAAGATGCTCTGTGGAGAGAGGGAGGAAGAGAAGGAAGAAGAAAACAGAGGAGGAGGAAGAGGGGGAAAAGAAGCCGCCCTTATTTTTAGCTTTTGCAGATTTCTGTGATTTAAACACTCCCACCATGGCCAATTTCAAGTGACCAAGATGACCTTTGTTTTGTTTTGTTTTTGATTTGGAGTCTCACTCTGTCACTCAGGCTGGAGTGCAGTGGCACGCTCATGGCCACTGCAGCCACGACCTGCTGGGCTCAGGCGATCCTTCTGCCTCAGCCTTCCAAGTAGCTGGAACTACAGGCGCGCACTACCATGCCTGGCTTATTTTTGTGTGTTTGTGATTTACTGTAGAGACAAGGTCTCACCAAGTTGCCCAGGCTAGTCTCGAATCCATGAGCTTAGGCAATCCTCTTGCCTCAGTTTCCCAAAGTGCTGGGATTACAGACTTAAGTCACTGCATCTGGCCTCCAAGATGAACTTAATGGGATCATAAGATTCCTGAAAATTTAACAATGTGGTGGTACAAGCTGGCTCCAGTACACCACTGGATCTAACTGTTCTCTGAGATTGTCTTCACTTATATGACACCTACATCCTGAGGATGACTTTTCTCATGATCCCAAAATGACTGCCAGAGGAAATGTCATTTGTTGATGTGGTGGTGAAGCAGGATGCAAGAAAGACTGCTTCCCAGACCATGAAAAAGAAGGCTTGTGTTTCATTCTAATTGGACTATCTCTGAACCAGTCATTGTGTCAAGGGTTTACCATGGTTCATACCGTTTAGGGTAACTTCATAGCTGAGCAGGGGTCAGTCCTACTCAAAAGGCATAAGGCGACAACATGATGTCTCCAAATCTGTTAGATACTGTGAGGAAGAGAACCGAGGGGAAGTGAATGCTGGATAAGCTACGAGCCCAACTCAGTCTAGGAAGTTTTGGTCTTATTGTGAGGATAATATAATGATATTGAAGATACAAATCATTGGAAAATTAGACTCCTAATATCAGATAGCAATCCTTATTTAAAAAGGAAACACTATTTCTAGCATAGTAGCAGTTTGCATCAGGAAAAAAAATGTTTATTATTTTGGCATAGGTTTTGACGTCAGATATTTTATAAACAGTCAGGACCTAACTTGCAAGGAGGCAATTTATGAGGATCTTCTCATTTCACAAATGAGAATGTGTTTTGATTCTATAAGTTCCGGAACATTTTGAAGGGAAAAAAATGAACTCAATTAAACCTTAACTGAATGGTAAGTGAGGTGGTGATTCTATTATGCCATCCACAAGATAATGCATAAGCAACAAGAACCTAGGGGCAATTAGCCCCTTGAGAGATTCTAATATTTCAGTAAGTCACTGGAATAAATTCTGAGCAATTTAAAGCATGAGAACTCTATTAATTGCAATGTTCTCTTGCCCATACAAAAAATTGTTGTAAACGAGCGTCTTCTTGCCTTTTTCTATCAAGTATTTCTTGAACTCCTTTGCAACTTTTTAGCCCCTCACATTTGCCTCTGGCTGATTTTAAATTATGCTAATTAGAAAAGGGAAAAATGCTGGTAATGGAATAAAATGGAATGCTATTTCTTATAGCATCTGGTGCAATCTGAGCCATTTGAGAGTGCATCTTTTGGAATAAAGCTCTGAATAAGCAATGCCAGTCTGATTACAAACAACATGGGTCTCATTAGAATACGTCAATCTGATTGCTAGGTAGTGATACACTGCAGATTACTAGGCCATAATTGCCTCTTACATATTATGTGTATAATATATAGTTTCTCTGAATGTATGTTAAAGCCACTTTCTCTCATGGCTATCTTTTCCAGCTCTACATAAAGCAGTGTCTATGTTTTACCAAGTTGATTTTAACTGGGTCCTTAGGTCCTAATTCTATTTTCCTCTAAGTATTCATCAAGTTTTCTACAGGAGTGCTGTAAACAAAGAATTATGTCCAGGGCAATTGCCAGAAATAAGATATGGCAGGGGTCTATTATCCACTCAACTGGGAGCAGTCAATGACTCAAGGCACTTCCTCTGAAGGAAAAAAGTAAAATAACTGAGGCCAAAGTCCATGATGTAGCTACAAGTCTTAATTAGGCTGTTGATTTAAGTGTGTTGTGCATTTTTTCATTGTCAAAATTCATTTAATTCCTTACTACGGCTAGAAGAATTCAGACATCTTAGCCTAGGTCATGACTTTGGCTTACACTGTGCAGGTCATGATTTAAAACCTTCTATATGAGCTGTGAAAGCAGGACTTCAAAATTCCTGCTTTTGGAAGCACAATCTCTTCAACCCTTGCCCCACACCAGACATGCTCTATCCTTACCCAGTACTGCAGCCACTAGCTCACTCATGTAAATAGGCAAATTTTCATTTGATATGCCTTGGAGTGTGGAGGTGGAAGGTATAAGGGGCTGGGATTCAGGAGACTTGAGCCTTTGTGTTGACCCTAGTGCTATATGCTGTACTACGTTCTTTCAGTTCTCTCATCTGAAATCCCAAATAATAGATTTCCAAAATGTATTTCAGAGAACTTTTATTCCATGGAGATGATAAAAGGGTTCCATTTTCAAATATATCTTCAGAAGGTTAGATTAAACTGGCACAACTTGTCTCTTTACTACAGGAATTCTCAGAGCCAGTCATGTGCTTTATGAATCCGCAAAAGGAGGTAGTGAGATGTGTTGCTGTTACCCCCTTGTATCTGGTCACAGAGACCTCCCTGCCCCAATGACCAACCATTGAACAATACCCATCAATATCTTATCGACAGAATGTTTTGCTTAAATATCCACTCTCTACTGTGCTACATTTGGACAATTCACATGCCGGCTGGTTCATGCAGACAACTCTGTTTATAGCTCCTGCTTTCCGTGGCAATTTTCCATAGAATTGATTATACTGAGTTCTCACAAGATCCTGGCAAAATAGAGATCTTACTCCCATTTTTAAAATGATTAAACTGAGTTTCAGGGAGGTGCCCATAGTCAAAAAGTAGCCAAAGCATGAAGTCTTTTATTACATCATGCTCAACCAACCTCTACCTCAGTTAATTTTGTTCTTGTCTTGGGATCCAACTTTGTTTCTATTTGGTTGATGTCTAGTTTGTCTTTGTCATACTCCATCAAAGTGAAGAATGGCATTTGGCAAGTGCTGCCCATAGATTTTATGCTTAGAACATGAAAATGATAATTTAAAAAAATCACTACCTCCTCCCGACTGTATATCAGATGGTAGTATCTTGGAGATAATAGGTTACACTCTGTTTTTAGGAAAAAATAAACTATGGAAATTCTTACAAAACACAGATGAATATTACATTTAAGTTATAGTTTGTTCCACTAGAGCTTACTAAATATAATCAACATTAATAAAAAATAAGACACCTGGTAATAGAATAGGCAAATAGTGGTTAGGGAAGAACGCAATGGCCTATAGACCTCTAACAATGGCACGTAGCACTGTCATCAAACAGGAGCATACCCACTTGACAAACTGTTTAATCAGATAGAATGGAGCAACTTGGCTCATTTAGAGTATATGTAGTGGTCAGAGGAAAATTGTTGGAGTCCAGCTGTCCCTATTTAAATCTCAAACTCTAACCCTTATTAGCAGGGTGACTTTGAACTAGTTATCTAGCCGCTCTATGTTTTAGCGTTCTCATCTACAAAATGGGAGTAAGAGTAAGAGTAAGAATTCAGACATCTTACTTCTGTCATAGGTTGTTATGAGAATTTATTTTTTTATTTTTTAATATTACCAGCCCTCTCCCTGGGCATCCCAACCTCCTTATCCTGATGTTCTACATTATCTTTCTTCCATAGGATTTGAAAATTGAGACCATCTGTTTCCATATAGCTTACTATCAGAACTAAGATTGGAGATCTGAGTTATCAATATGACACAGGACATTTTTGTCCCAAAAGATAAGACTGTACTCTAATACAAATATCACTCTTTGCTTCAGTAGTACAAACTGATTGATCCATGCAGTTTCCTCATCTGTGCAATTAGCTCTCCTATCAGGCAATAGATTATTCATACTTTGCAAACAGGAGTTTACTTTTCAAGACTCTATCAATCCTATTATATTCCAAAATCTGGCTGACCGTAATCAACTTCCCACCTTGAAAGATACATCTTAAGCTACTTGATCCTAGGCTACAACCATTGGAAACACCCTTCACCAATGTGCTAGGTTTTTTTTTTTTTTTTTTTTTTAGTACCGTGTCTCATACGTAGTCAGTGTTCAAAAATGTTAAAAGAAATAAAAGCTTGCCAGCCTGGGTTCCAGCTCTGATGTTTAGGAAGCCCTCAGAACAAGGCTTCGAGGTCTTGCCCATCTGACAGACGTCAAGGGGTTAAAATAGTGTGTTCTTGAATATTCTAGTTGTAGTTTTATTTTGTCAGAGGAAAAATAATGTTTCAAACCTCTTGTCTGATGTTCGGGTTTTTCCTAAGCTCTGCACCTGCCTCCTTTCTCCTAGGAAGGCTGAGAGGCTATTTAAGCCTTAAAAGGCAAGTATTTTTTTTATATAAACAGAAGATTGTGCCTACAGAAAGCATACAGGTCTACACTGCAGGAAGGAAAACGCAATCAATCCCTAAAGCATCTGTATAGATGAGGATGAGAATGCAAAAGTTATAGCAAGTCAGAACGTTGTTCATGCTTCTCTGCATCTCTGGAAAATGATCATTGACAAGTTTGTGGGAGATCAAACCCAAAGTTTGTGTAGATGCACTCACTTCTACAGGGTGCTGTCCCTGGCTTCCTTTAGGTGCTCCAGCCTCCTTTGTTCTTGTGGTAGAGACTAACTAGCTGCTCAAAGTTTCGGTCTTCCTGTGCATACATTTCCCAATGCCCTGGCAGTTTTGTTTCATCCATGTGATTGAGTTCTGGCAAATTAGATAAGGGAAGAAGCAGAAGCTCTTTGAAGCCTGATCATGAAGCTTTCAACACAATTGTCCACATCCTCTTCCCCTTATGTTGAATCCTTGGTCATATACTAAGCATGGCAGCATTGCAGGAGGAAAGGAACCTGGATCCATTAATCATTGCATGAAAAAAAAAAGTCACTATAGGAAGATCCTCTGGATCATTAAACTGTTATGTGAGCTGGAAATAAACTTTCAGTCTGTTAAATCACTGAGATTATGGTAATTATTCTTGTAACAGAAACTAGACTTCATTAGCCCAAATAATACAAAATCCCATGTTGCACAACACTGACTGAGATCAATCTCAAAATTATTAAGATTATATGTGGCAACGTCGATACCACTCTACCAGTTCATTCTAAAAAATGTAGGGGAAAATACTTTATTGTTTGACTTTCTGTCTTGTGTAACAAGTGGAGGAAAAAAACACCAAGCCTAGTTCCTTTCAAATCACAAATATGCGCTAACTACTCCATATATTAATATAGCTGATTCTAGAGAGCAATGTAAATAAGACATATACACAAAACAGACATGACCCAGATTCTGAAATTATTTTCGTTGTAAGACCTATCTTTTAAAATGTTGCTGGTAACAACCGAGTGGTTATGCCCCTGCCCTCTAAGGCCAGTTAGTTGCTCTTAGGTGCTTTAGTTAACATATTGTAATTAATCTTAAGCCTTATGTTTGACTGACAGGGACTTTGTCAATTGTTGATGTAATGAAATAGCATCATGAGGAGAGCGTTTATTTTTCAAACGCGGGTCCTCAATATTTTCCTATTTCATACCAATTTAAAATTTGATACAATTTAAAAAGCCTCCCTATCAAAATACATATACAAATGTAGTAACTAACATTAGCTCAGTTTTAGCGGCCCTGTTTGATCCCTGTGGAGCACCAATGTGCCCTAAAATATATAGATTCTAGGTTGAAAGCTCCTGGAAAGGACTGGTGGCTAGTTGCTTCAAAGATGTGAGAGAGGGTATGGAACTGAGGAAACTGAAGAAGAGAGTTTATACCATCAAAAAGAATGCTAAGAATAGCTACCATTTGTTGAGTCCTGGCTGGATGTTAGACATTGTGCTAAATGTTTTAAGAGATTTAATCTTTACAAAAGCTCTTGGTATTGTAATTATTATTGTACAAAGAAGGAATTCGGCAGAAAGAAGTCAAGAAACTTGCCCTAGATGGCATAATCAGTGAGTGGTGGAGCCTGACTTCCAATTAAAGTCCATAGTCAACACAATGGGATACAGGATTTCATAGAAACTAAGTCAGATTTCCGAATGCATTGTTCTCAAGGGTGAGGACCATTTAGAAGTCAATGCTTTCCATCCTCTAAGTAAGTACACTCAATTAGAATTCAAGATTTTGTGTTTTAAGCAAATGACAACCAATCCCATTAGTTAATTTAGAAATACCATACATATGGCAAAAATTATTAAAAAGAGACTACTAGATTCCAGGTTTGTATACGGCAACTACTTTATTATTTTCAAATGCAAACTCTTTGCATTTAGTTTGCTATTTTACAATTTTACAAACTAGGTATAAAAGACCATAAATAAATGACATAAGTTATGTGTACCTAAAGTTTCATGAAGGGAAGAAAAAGACCTTGACAAATTAAAACAAAATATAAAATCTATGCCTAACTCAAAAAATTGCTCAAATTTTGGAACATGTGTGAACCAAGCAATGTTCTGTTAATTCTTCAGTATGAACTAAATTATAATATGCCTTATACATTCTAATTTTAACCACAGTCCTTGCATATTCCAACATACTTAGAGTGATACAAAAAATAAATGCACTCTTCAGTGTGTATCAATGCTTGATGTTGTTTGGAGAATATTAAATAAGTGAAAATATTGCTTTTAGAACTTTCCTTTACTGGTCAGAATTTAAGTGTCTTCAGACAAATATTGAGGCTATACGGGTGTATGGATTAATACACATATCCTTCACAGATTGAATACAAGAGGTCTCAGAACACACACACCAGCAGTGTAGTGAGCACAACCTTTCTTTAAAATAATAGCTTTTTTAAACACACCAGAACATTTCATTCATAAGATTGCTAAAAATAAGTTGGGGCCAGTGGACATAAGGTGAAGCTACTTGATTTGGTGCGGGAGAGCAGCTCTGTGCTGCTCAGTAGACAATCTGTGTGTGAGTTAGCATCAGAGCTCACTCGGCCAGGGCTTGCTCATGGGCTAGACACTGACCTTGAAGTTGGCCTCCTACCCTTATCTCTGGGAAAGATGATCTGCTCAGAGATTCAACCTCATTTCTTTACACATATTTTTCAGGCATCAATGCATAGGCACATCCCTTAAAAAATATATTAAGGTTCCCCCAAAAGGGGTGAATTAACTTTGTCACTCTGGCATAGAATACAATGCCACACACCCTGTCAGAATGTAATAAATATTTATTGATGATTTTCTCTACTTACTCAACAATAAACGGTTCAGAATCTTTTTTCCTCATTTTTCCCTGATTTGATGTTATAGCTTATATACATCGCCACGGTTTCTGCAACCATAGCTTAGAATAAGCAAGGCAGCCACTCAAGATTATGAAAAATGGCAGTATGTTGGCTGGAGTTTGGTATACATATCATATCAATACTGAATCTTCACACACCGGAGCTTCAATTCTAGAAGGCTGATGTTCTTTTGAGGGCAATGGGAGATAGCTGCATATTACTGTAGAACTTTCCATGTAATTTGGGAACCTGAAATTGCTTGAGGCCATTTCATCCCAACTATCTTAACCTCAAGAGTCACTGGCATGTCTTTTTCTGTGATATTGGGAGACAAAGTATTAATCCAGAACATTATCTCAAAGCTGACACACATATCTACGTTCATCTTCAAAAGTATATGAATTGCATATATTTGTTCGCATTCAACAAGTCCATTTATGCAGGAAAACAAAGGCTACTTGTACTCCATTTGGGGTTACCAGACAAATTCCATCTCCTCCTCTCTCTCCATCAAGGAACTGGTGATTCGGATGAGTTCATCAGAATTTGTAATTTTGATGATAGGTTGTCACCTGAATGGATTTATAGTTTAAATTACTCCACCATTAAGGTGAAAATGCCTCTGTCCAAAGCTGTAGAATTCTTCTTAAGGTTAGTGTGGCAGCTACAAAACACACTTATAGATACATGACATATAACATGTCCGGGTTGTCTTTCCAAGGGAGTGGGCACGGTCTCCAGGCCCACTTTATCACTTGGCTCTTCATCTTGGAACTGGTGGAAAACCAGAACTTTTCAGGTGTAGCATTCCACAACAACATTCACAGGCAGTTCTAAGCATGAGGTTATACACACGCGCACACACACACATACATACACACACACTCACACCTATGTACACACATCAAAAGAGATAGTCAGCTCATATTTAGTCTAGGAAAAAAATATATTTATATCACTGCAATGGCACACCCTGGGTAAAATGTTACTTCAGCAATGCATATCATAGGCAGCTCATAAGAACTGGCTTTGTTTTGTGTGGTGGCACCTGACCTGGTGTCCATAATAAAACCTGTAGCCTTTGGTCACTTGCTGCCATACCAATGCAGCAGTGACGTACAGGAATGAAATATGGAAAATACATATAAATAAAACCACAAGAGTTTGGGAGCAAGGGCTCTGCAGAGCTGCTGCTGCGAGACAGTACATTCTTCAGTGCAACTGGAGAACAGATGCTGAATCTTAAATGTTTGCTGTTTCTTTCACTGGGAAAGGGGATTTGAAAAATCACACATTTATCCTTTTCAGGTATGAGTGTTGTTTCATCAGTGCCTTTGCCCCAGAACTGGTGTAATAGAAGCAGAAGGAACCCATTTAGACGGAACCGAGGAAGGCGTGTTCTGTTTTCTTCCATAGGCTTTGTAATCAACAGGAAGGGCTGTGAGGCCAAGATAGCAGAATCTATTCCCTGTAGAGAAAAGAACAAGACTTTAGACAAAACGTCAACCAATATTGCCAGCCAGTTGTCAACCATTATTGTGAGGAAGAATATAGGTTCATAGACGTTGTTATGGCTCAGTACGAGTAGTTCAGGAGGGAGATCGTGAATGCTTACTTTCCTCCTCTGAAAAACAATTACAACAACAAAAAATAATGTTTAACAGCTAATTACAACAACTGCCATGGGTACTATTCTTATCTCCATTACATAGATGAGGAAATGGAAGCACCGAGAGAGGTTAAGTAACCTGCTCAATGCCATATACTTTATAGTGGGAAAACTGGGATTAGAGCACACACAGCCCCCATTGATAGCCAGGCTTGAACCATGATGTCAGCACAGCCTGCCTTTGAAATGAAAATCCTGACTTGTTTCAGTTCACAATCCACCAAAAGTAAAAAAATAATGATTGAACAAAGTGTAAGCTAAGAAATAGAATGCATTAGTTGTATTTCTTAAAATGAAAGTAAGTTCTGAAAAATGGTAGTATCTAACTTAGAGAAAGAAGGCCTCATACAATCTGCACGTAAATGGGTGCCGAGAGAGAACCTGGGGCCAGGAGCACAGGGAGAGATGTGCTGTGCCAGCGATGAGGTCTTCTGGGCTCAAGCCCCCTTTCACATACCAAGATTAATCAGCTGCAGGTTAGAATTCCAGACATCAATCTAGAATCCAACAAGCTTGGCACAAAGCAGTGGAGTCATCGTAGCTCTGCATGGCCCTCTTACGTGTCAAATAATCAACTCAAATCAAAAGAAGCAATTTTTTTCTTCCACGTGTGACACCTGATCAAGTTTGCTTCTTGAACCTTATCTCCCACCACAGTGGCCTCAAGGGTAAGGCAGGGATTAAGACCAAAATACACCTTTACAGACAATCTTGCTTATTTTATCAAACCACTTGTTTGTATTGTACACTGCACTGTATACTTATCATGTAGGAAAGAGTAAACAAAATTTATTTTCTTCGAGGTCAATAACCATATTTCAAATTGTATAAAATACTTAGTCTATTTGGCAAGATAGAACTAAAGTCTTCTCATAAATTATTCAGAGATAAATTATTTATGTAATTGAGAATTGTAAGTGTGGGTTAGGGTATAACATATCTTCAAGAAGCCTTTTGTCAGCACTAAGGCTTTTCGTTTTGACAATTATGAAAAAATGAAAGAAAAGTGGTCAGATCTATTTTTCTAACTGTTTTCTCTCAGGAAATCAGTAAGTCCATCTAATGTATTTTTTGAAACCTGAATGTGCAGGGCAGGTATTTATGTGAAGGACAAGAAGAACATGAAATGATCTTCAAACTTTGGAGTACAGGCAAGACAACATGGATACAAACTTGTTGATGGTGAGGTTCTTTTGCTACTAGAATTTCCATTCTTAGAGGAGAGAGGTCTCATAAACACGTGTCCCCTTTCAGTCTGCCAGCCCTGTCTTTACTTAATGCCTACATATCAGTATATATTATATAAATACATTTGTAATATTGAACAGGCAATTTGAGGACTTAGTGTGTATGTGAAAATGATCAGATGTTTAAAGTGAAAAATGTGGGAATGTGAAGGCTTATATATAGTTAATGCCAGAATAAGAGTTGAGAAAAATAAGCCTTCTCTTGTCCTTTGAATTCAGGCAACTCTTTTATCATGGGGAATTTTTAAAACAGAGACCAGACAAGCATGTGGTCTATGTGGGGTCACGAGTTAAAGAGAATTTGTTGTGACTAAATAAACAAATCATTGTTTCTTTGAGTCAGTCATGAAGACACCAAAATATCTTTATCATCCAGTTATTTTCATTGCAATGAAGTTTTACTTGTGCGTATTGTCTTTCCAATAATAAAATAACAATTTCATAAATGTCAAGGCTATATAATGCATGTTTATTCTGCCAGGAGTAATTAGGCAAGTCTACCACCTTTTGTATAGGTATGCATTTATCCCCAAACTCTTATAAATCTTTTGAAAGTGAAGAAGCTTCATCTGTACGGACTGCTACCACTGAACTTCATTTCACCCCACTCTGGATTGTTGCAATAAAACATTTGGTATCACAAGTGAAAGACAGATGAATAATACTTGGACAACATTGGAGGAAGAAGTGCACCTTTCTTCTGTGGAGCTCACTGTATTTTACATAAGACTATTTCATACACACTTGTAACAACACCATGTATTAGGAAAGGTGTTATTATTAAGGTATCATTATCTCTAATTTACAGGTGGAGGAACTGACTTATAAAGAAAAGTAGAGTGAACTTCCCAGTGTCAACATTTCGGTTGGCTTTAGAATCCATAGCTGTCCAGATGCCAGAGTCTGGCTCTCCGCCCTGGGAAACAATGCAACAGTTCCATTGTTCTCAGATTTCTCTTCTAAAACTTCTTGGAGGCAGTGGAGATAGTTAACACTTTTACTGCTGCTGAATATTATTTTAGATACTTGGAAAGTCCTTTCTTGGCCTTTCCATTGGCCTTGACTCTAATATATGAGTATGTTAAAATTGTTAAGATTCATAAGGTGACCTTGGAATGAGATAAGATTTCACATGCTGCCTTTCTTTCAATCTTTACCTGATTATCTCATTTCAGACATGCTTGCTGAGGAGTCACAAAACGACACTAACATAGCACATAATGTTAACTGGTTAGGATAGCTTAGAATTGACATACTCTCTTTTGAAATGTTCTGTTTTGGATGTACTCACTGTTTAGAAAAATGCATTAAGTCTTAAGTTGTTGACTTTAAGAAAGCAAAACTTTTAATTATTCAGTATATGCAAGATAACATTCTGTTTTTATTTAAAATATAATGCCCTAATTCTATTTGGACTATGGTGATTGAAAACAAAATATTTGCTAAAGACAAATAAATATATATCTTTTAAAGCAAGTGAAAAAAATCCACACACACACACACCCCTACATCTTGTCAACTTTTAACATGAATAGCCAGAAGCCCTAGACTTCAGCACAAGTGGTGATAAAACAAAAATTGTTGGGGTAGTTTTAAAAACAAATTTCACATTCCTTCCGAACAGAAAAGCTTTTACAACTAATGTTGCAAAAAAGGTTTTTACTAAACTGTCATGATTTGACAGCATCAAATTTAACATTCCTTGCTCTATAAGAAATAGCTTTCAGGATAAAACCAAGGGGGATAAAAGGTCAGTAAAATCAGCTAAGCTCTTGTTTAAAAGTGATAAAAAATGAAATAACTAAGACAAAAAAAAAGTTAAAACTTTTAACTTTTTTGTTAAAACAGTCCAAAGTCAGGGCGTTGGCTATTAGGAATGAACAAAACCATTTAATTCACCTGTGTAAAGAAGAAAATTCTAAGATATAAAATAAATTGAAAGCACTGAAAATTGATAGATTTATGGATGAATAGTGTGTTTTGAGTAAGTTATTCTCTAATAATGACAAGGTGAATTCCACGTCTCACTATTGACATCTTGGTAAATCCTTTTGGCTGATCCTGTTTGGTACAGATGTTACTGGAGTAGGACAGAAAATGAGGTTGATATAAAAGATTCTCCAGGACTTCTTAACTGAAGTAATCTCTCCAAAGGATGGGACAGTTGATCTAACCCGGTTAGAGAGGAAAGTTCCTGAGTTACAGTCTGGTACCCAGGACATAATCAATATGTGTGGCATGAAAGAACAGCACCAAGTGATAAACCCTTTGTGAGGAAAAGCACAGCCAGTAGGGGTCTAGGCCCATCCCTCCAAACCTAACCTCATTTAGTTCATATTTCACGTCATCCTGGAAGACCAGAAGGGAAGTCATACTGTTTTTGGTCTCCTTTCTCACTGTCAAAAAAAGAACTGAAATCCTGAAAAACACCAAAACTACCTGAGAGATATGAAAGAATATTTCTAGTCACAGCATTTCAAGTGAGACCAAGTTTAAAAAACAAACATTTCATTGGAGAAAGATTTGATGCTGGTTCTTTTGACTCACCTTACAGATTTGGGGTTGCTTCTTTAAAAAAAGAAAGTGTGAAAGTTCCCCATTCAAGATTGTCACAGCCCACTGTCCATAAGGTAGTTACAATAAGTTTGTAGAGTCCCAAAATACGACTTTATATGGCACAGCCTCAGGCCCAAAGAAACAGAAACCTCATTTTGTCCAGTTAGGGGTTATGGGGCTTGGGTTTTTAAATTTTTTTTTTTAAATCCACTTTCCATTTCTTTCCAGCCCCCCACATCATAGGAATCCACTAGGTGGCCTGAGCACAGAAGAGGCAACACTGATGAGCCAGGTGGTTTCAACTAGGTTATTTTCCATGGTATGAACCAAGCCCTACAAGCCACAACTGAGTCCTTCAAAAATGCTCCTGGGCATGGTCGTCATTCCAGTGAAAAAGAGATGACTGTAATTTATGCCACAAACAAAATACTACGATTGTAATTCCAAATGGAGAGAGGATCAGGGATGTCTCAGAGAAGCTCAGTGTCTGGCAGCAAATACAGCATCAAAACTCGGAGGCAGTGTTCTATTTCTATAGGTACATGTATTTTACAGACTGGTGATGAACAGAAGTACTTCTGAGAAACAATTTGTTCCAGGTCTCATTCAAATGACCGGCTGTCATTTCTGTAAACCCCGCAGTTTCAGCAATCTGTACACCAAGCAATGCTGCAGATTTTTTTTTTCCTTTAATTTCAGAGGGCGAAGACGAAGTAAAAAAAGTGCAGTTCTTCAATTAAAGTGCATGGATGAGGTAAACTAATTTCAAGAGTTTTGAGTTTATTCAGTACTGGCTCAGACAGGAACCATTCTGCCGTGCATCTGCTGCATTTGGGTTCTCATCGCCTGAACACTGCTCAAAATCTTATTCTGGTGCGTGATGGCTGTGATGCCAATTCTTGCCAGGTCACTGTAGGCAGGGAGAGAAAAGAGAGAGGAAACAGTCATGAAAGCTGAGCATCTCCTTTCCTGGGTTTCATGCAAACACACATTTGAATCAGCCACAATTAATACAGCACAACAAGGCAGGTGTATTAAAATGTTTAATTAAGCAATTTAATGCAACAATGTAGGTGCTTTATAGAGGCTGGGTAAAATTATACTCAATCAAAATGAGAGGCATTCCAGTTTTCTTTCTTTTTAAAAAAAAAATGAGTAGGATGATTATGCAGCTCAAAGCAAAAAATAAAAATATAAAAGGAAAATACTATTAAATCTAGATTTACCCTTTCGTGTTACATCGCTGAGTACTTACTCCTGGTTCACGTGCACCACAGCCTCTAGTGTGGTATAACCAGCAGCTGTGAAGTTATCCTTATACCGGTCCATTTTAATGGCCTGGAGCCAATCACCCACTGATACCACGGCAGAGAATTCAGGGGAACTTGGATCCAACAAGGCAGTGTTGGGTCTAGAAATGGAACAACAAAGTGTAAGCAGGGAGGGTCTATTGGTGAGGACGGAAGGCTCAGAAGTCGGATTGCCTAAAACAGGCAAGGAGAATGAAAAAGCAAGGAAAAGGTTTTAAATGGAATAACCTTTGTTAAATTGTAACATATGATATTTTGCACTTAATTTCACAAGACTGGTAAAGCACGTGTCAGTCACTGTGTTTTTCTTAATTCTACTTCCCGCACTTGTTTTATGTGGCCCTCTTAGTGCATGAATGCTCATAGCCGGTCTTTTAACACTGCAGCCTGGGGTGAAGATCCAGGGAGCTCTCGTAGCTAAAACCTGTTCAGTCTTTGCAGAAAGAGTCCAGTCCCTTCCAGCATTGAATATTACAGACTTTCATTCGGCAACTATGGAAACCTTAGTGAAGTATGAGTAAGGAAAACTGAGAGCTTGCAAACTGCCAGACTGGATGGGAGCACAGAAAACAGCCAGAATTCAAGTCCAGCATGCTTCCAGCCAGGTCTGCAGGCCGTCTCGGGGCATTCAAACAAACCTGGGACAGCAGGGAGTTAATCCCCTCTTTAATCAACCCATGCCTGACCAGCACGACTGCCAAGGCTGGCAGAAAGAATGGCCACTTTGATCACTGTTTGGATTGTGGAATGTGCTTCTCCTGTTCCCTTGCTGGGGCTCCCCAATAATGATTTTAACAAATTCAAAGCACTTCTTATTAACTTATTTATTAGTTTACTCGTTTCTAAGCCCAGGTGTTTTATATTAAGTCACTGTCAAGAGCAACTGCAGGCAGGAATTTTGCCATTCCTGATAGTGATACATGATAGATCACTTATTTATGGAAAGTATTTATTAAGAGAATTATAGTCATCTGCATCATCACACTTCTTAATAATCACAGGGTAGACCTTCACAGGAGTATTTTATGCCACCTTCACTATAAGTACTTGTAGAGCAACACTGCTACTTGTTAAGCTATATTTTCTTGAACTTCGTTTTTCCCTAAAAAATTCCAGAATGTGATTGATCTTAATATTTTCATTTTGAGACTGTTTAAGAACACACATTAAAGTCAGAATTACATAATTACTATTAAATTTTCAACCAAAAAATTGTTTTTTTGTAAAAACAAAATGAAGTTGACATAATGCCCTAATTAATTTTCCACATAGCAGAATGAATCCAGTTCCATTTAAACATTTTTATTTTTACCTAAATTAATTTGATTTGATTACTTTTTTGTATCAATATTTTAACAAACACTTGTTTTATCAGTCAGTTTTATGTTCAAATAATACCTTGCCTTTGCAACTTTTTTTGTGTCCATTATTTCAAGTAAGTTCAATTTTCTGAGTAAAATTCTACAGACGTTTACAGCAAGAATAATCAAGTTTTAATTCTCCCAATTTTGAGTCAATAACAATTTTACCACATAGAGTTTTGGACATTAATCAAGTGTGGAATCATTAGCAATAATCTGGTTTTTTGTTTTTTTTTTAGAGTAAATATCAGATTTATTGAGTTTGCTGCAAGAAAGTAGTGGGCAGAAAAAGATAGCTGTCCACCAGCAATAAACTATTATTAGACAAAAACCAGTAGTTTGCATTTACTTCTAACTTTAGGCCAAAAGCATTAACAAAATAAGATGTAGTCTCAAGGTGCCTGCCAAGGTTAAAATGACCTTACAATGAAAATGTCCTCCCTCAATATCAATTAACTCTCAGGTCATTCTTTAGCTTTTTCTGGAAGCCTTTGTTCTCTTGGTGGAACATCATGACATTTGCCTAATTTTGTGCTGAATCGCATACCACATTCTACTGCATCCCATTATCAGCAAGCCATAATAAGCATCATAAGAACCATCCCTGAGAGACATTTAGAAGTGAAAATAGTGGATCCAATACCTTGATTTGTTCTGTACTTGGGTGCAAAGCAGAAATCAGGTAGTATTAGTGGCTGAACAGCTTATGCTAGCAGAACAAGCACCAAATACCAAAGAACTGGCCTTAGGACCCCCAGACAAAATACATAGGCTCTGGCACTGGATATCTAAACGGTGGAGGAGGCTTACCTTGGAATCAAAGAAGCCAGCTAGACCTCGAAAGAAGGCTTTATGTCATCTATTTCAGCCCCACAGAGAACAGAAGAACGAAAAATAGCCCCAAAATATTAGGAGATTTTTCTTTTCAATTCACACTGTTGCCAGGTGGCAGAGATAAGAAATGAATTCAGCCCTTTTCAATGTTATTTCAAAACAGCATGACCATCAAGCTTTTCGTATAGTGGTCAATGATAGTGGTTTGCAAGTCCAGAGAATACAGGGTATCTCTACTGTCTCCTCCACAATTCTCTCTTTCATGTCATTATAAGTGTTGTATACCTTCTCTCCTAGGATCTTTGGGCTAAATCTTCAGGAGAAGGCTGGAGGAGAACACCATAGAGCCTGCAAAGACTAGCAGGGGTTGGCTATTGTGTGGGGGAGAAATGGCCTTCTATTTTTAACTCAGGGTCATGATCAAAGAGAAGCCTGTGAGAAGCTCAAACTTGGAGATGAGTAGATGTCTCACCTCTTGCAGGCACGAGTCACTTAAAATTGCAATGCCTAAAGAGCTGTCCTCTAATCTTTATTTCTTACTATTCCAATCTTCCTGTTCCTTTTCAAAATATATCATCTGCTGATCTGAATGTCTTCTAAAAGTACATTTCATCCCATTTCCTAACTTTTCAGGTCTAGCATCATAAAGCACTACTTATTTCTTTGCTGTTTTTTTTTTTTTTTTTTGAGTTGGAGTCTCTGTCACCCAGACTGGAGTGCAGTGGCCACTCCCGGCCACCGCAGCCTCGACCTGCTGGGCTCCGGTGATCCTTCCGCCTCAGCCTTCCGAGTAGCCGGAATTATAGGCATGTGCTACCACACCCGGCTGATTTTTTTGATTTATTGTAGAGATGAGGTCTCGCTGCCCAGGCGGGTCTCGAACCCGCGGGCTCAGGCAATCCACTCACCTCAGCCTCCCAAAGGTGCGGGATTACAGGCTGAGCCACCGAGCCCGGCTTGTTATTTTTTTAAAACACTTTTTTTCCCTTACTACTGTTTGAGGTATGGCAGGGATTAGGCCCTTCAAAATAGTGAACATAACTACCTTAATCCACTAATTGAGAAAGAAGCCATCTAGGTTTCAGAGAGCTGTAGAGTGGCCTCTGATGAAAAGGTAGAGATTAAAATGAGTCACCACTTGCTTGCCACCTCTAACGTGTTCTTTCGTACATCACTATCAAGTAAGCATGGCTGACCTGGAGCTTTCCGTTCCTGTCCTCTTCAAGCTGTTGGGGTTGCGGATGAGTTTGTCCAACATGTTGACAATCTGCCCAAATTTAGGCCTGTCGCTTCTCTCCTTCTGCCAGCAGTCTAGCATCAGCTGGTGGAGTGCAATTGGGCAGTCCATTGGAGGGGGGAGCCGGTAGCCTTCCTCAATGGCTTTAATCACCTACGGAAGACAAGATGGTACGTTAAGCTGCCAAGCAAGCTGCTGTTTGAGGTTCACCCTCTCGACTGGCATAGTTCTTATCCATGAAGCTGCCAGCAAGCTTGAGCCTGGGAATGGCTCCAACTCCTTCATAGAAGCCAAAGCTGGACCTGAGTATCGCTGGCAACAGGAGAGAGAAGCCAGCTGTTGCTATGAGATGTTCTCAAATGGCAAGAAGTGTTGATCTAAAACTCCAAAGGGAAGATGCATCAACGTTAGAGATCATATGGTTCTGCCATGCCCCCACCCCACCCCACCCCACCCGCTTCTGCTGTTTGCCATCAGCACACCTAAATACTCTTAGCAAAAGAGACTCTGACCTAGTGTTAAAGACCTAGTGCTCCGTTGGGAAGCAATTAATAGTTGTCTCCACAATGGAGTTTTCTTTGCATCATTTTAAGCCTCTGTCCTCGTGCACAGACAGCTAGTGGGTCAATACTAGAGCCCACCTCTAGATGCCCAGTCAGTCAGCTTTTCTTTTGGAAGACTACCCTCAGACACTAATTTTGTATCTCTTTCTTTGTCTCAGTTGGCTGTCAATTGATGCTGTTAAAGGTGTAAGTAGATTAAAAACAAAAGTATTAGCGAAAACACCAAAACAACAACAAATTAAAAAATCCTATTTTTAGGGCATTTACATTAAAAGGGACTCTTACACATCTAAGAAAGAAAATAATAATGGTAGATGATAATTGTCTTATTGCCCAAGACTATTCAGAGTGGTCTCCTTGCCTAATAACACTCGTAACTAAATCATTCAACAGTCTTCCTGCTCATCTAATTTTCTACCCTGCTGTCATAGGCATTACATTATTTTCTTAGTGGCTTTTCTCTAAGCCCCCTCCCCTTTTTTGGGATGTAGATTCCTGTAATGTAAAATGGTATAACATGCCAAATTTAAAGTGGGAAACTTCTTCATGGTTTCTTGGCCACTCATAAACTTTGTATATGAGTATCCTCTGGGATTCTGGAGGTGATTTTACTTGCTTGGGGGGGTTTCAAAAGGTTTTATTTGTTTCAAATCACTCCATTTGATTTTTTTTCCCTTTCTACCAAAATGATGGCTGCTAGACAAAACAACCAGTGATTGCAGCCATCCCAATGACCACATTGGACTCACCCTGTGGTGGGTCCACTGACTACTTAGAAATTGGCCTTTGGCCGAGCTCGGTGGCTCATCCTGTAATCCCAGCACTTTGGGAGGCTGAGGCGAGTGGATTGCCTGACCCTGCGGGTTCTAGACCAGCTCGGGAAATTGGCAAGACATCAGCTCTACAAAAAATAAAAAATTAGCTGGGCGTGGTAGCATGCGCCTGTAGTTCTGGCCACTTGGAAGGCTAAGATGGAAGGATCGCCAGAGTCCAGCAGGTCAGTGCTGGGGTGGCTGTGAGTGTGCCACTGCACACTCCAGCCTGGGCGATAGAGTGAGACTCCAACTCAAAAAAAAAAGAAAGAAAAAAGAAATTGGCCTTCAACAGAAAATAGTCAATTCAGTTGGGTCCAGAGTCAGTGGATTAGTATGACTGGTCTTTTTAACAAGCACACAACTTCAATTTAATATATCATTTTGTGATTTATCAAGTCCTCTGATCCTTTCTCTCCCATGTATTTTACCAACACCTTGTTGTGTCAGTATTACCTACTGCTCCTTGTAAAGTAGACTTCTCTATGCTGTCTTACTGAGCCCTATTCTATTTATTTCAGGCAATTACACCAGGTCAGTTGAATCCCTGTCTTTCTTTTATCTTTCCAGGTGCATGATGTTGACTCCAGACTTGATGAAAACATTTTATATTGAATTGATGAGAATGCAAGCAACATTGGGCTGATGCCAGGATAACACAATTTGTGATAATCCCCTAGACTGATTAATACTCTTTCATAAGTTTCCTGTCTACTGCCAGCTTGGGAGATGGCTCATGTGTTAAAAAAGCATATTTTCTCAGATTACTGCTGAATATTTCGGGGGGTCAGAGGACACAAACAAACAAATAAAAATCTGCTAAATTTGACATATTTTCAGCAGTTACTTTAATTCTATTTACCATATGCCAAATGAATTCTCATGAAAGTAATTCTCCAGATACATTTCCTATTGATTCCTATTCTACACAAAATCCAACACAGAGACAGACAATAGATCAATATTATTTGTGAGCAAAAAATGGTTTCAGATACTCTTTTGTGGATAAAGCCGGACAACTGAATGTTTAAAACAACAAAATTGTTTCAACATATATAGAAACTGTCAAAATTACAGGACTGAAAATATTTAGGTTGGAAACAATGATACTCTGCTTTTATGAATATTTGGCTTGACAAACATAAAGGACAGCTTAAATATCAAATAATTATAACAAATAAGTAAATACATTTACTACTTGTTCATTTAGGTTGTTTGTGTTTGTCCCTCTGAGAATTTCTAACCTAAAAATCCAAATTTTGCCACAAGAAGTTACTTAAAGGTGTCTGCATAGCATAATCACATTAAACAATAGACTACAGACCCCATTCACCTCTATGGTGTTTTTCTACCCTGTAATTATCTATCACTTATGCTAGCTGCTGTCTGTCTTCCCACCTGCTATGATTCTTCCTTTATAATTTACAGAAAATACAGTGTGAACACTACCATTCCTCTTAATCTGGTTGTTCAGCATACACAATTCTTTTTCCCCCAATAAACATGGAATGCATTATTTTCCCTAATGTTTTGAACCTTCTTTTACTGATAAGACAAACTGCATCCTATTTCTTGTACACCCAGTTCTTCCTTTAATTATCAAGGCTCTGCAACTTCTTGTTGTTTTATGACAAGGAAAATGGATAGGTGACATTCTACATTAGAGAGAATTAAAAAATAATTTCCAAAATATAATTCTAATTGATAAATTGATAAATACTACCATGAATTTGTAAACACTCTGATAATATTCTACCTCATACACTAAAAGTTAGGAAAGTTCAAAAATATAGATGGCCATTTAATTTGGATATGATTTCCAATCCTTCCAGAACTAACTAAAATTTTTCCAAAATTAGTTAAAACATGTTCTAGGAAGACCCTTGATCAACATCTTTTTGTTTTGCTTTGTTTTTCTTTCTTACTGGAGATGTTTGTAATTAAATTCTATTACTCTGGAATCTTATTAGTGTCATTATTGAATGCTTTTCTGAAATTGCAGGCATCATGGATACTCCTTTGCAAAGTAGTCCAGATGGTACATTTAAAGGGATGTGCATAATTTACAAAGGGTCACTTAGCGAAGCTTTATTTTAGAGTCTCAAGGGCCAAGCTCTAATTACAACTGTGCCAGCTTTAAAATAGTCACTACTTTTCTTTCAAACCTTTCATGCCAACTTGATTACATGTGAAATTTATTTTTTCATAATCATTGCATTTTCTTTAATTTCAAAGTTTCATTTTGTTTCAGTCTGGTTTTGGAAAATCACTAAGTAAAAATACTACCTCATATTGTTTGTTTGCCTATCTACCCATCTATCTATCTATTCCCATACTGTACCATGTAGGCAATCAAATTTTGGTCCTTGAAATCGATGGTTATTGGTGGCTATAAGGTTGAACAATATTGCTAGATATATTTGTATGAAGAAGTTTGAGTTTCAGGCATCATTTCAAACCCAGTGTTCACTCTGTCATACAGTAATGCTGTACTTCCTGAATCTCAACGCGAAGACATATATTTCAGAATATAGAGACTTACGTCTTGATTGGACATATCCCAATAGGGTCTCTCTCCGTACGACATCACTTCCCACATAACGATTCCATAGCTCCATACATCACTTGCTGATGTGAATTTACGATAGGCAATCGCTTCTGGTGCAGTCCACCGGATGGGAATCTTGCCACCCTGTGAACATTTGAGCCATAAGTTATTCCTTAAGTACATCGTGATGTAACATTGTAGATTCTGAATGTAGTTACTGTTTGCCAGACAGGACAACAGCATTCCTGAGATAGCTCTCAAAACAATAATAAAAGACTTGTTCATTTTAACTAAATTCTTCCAGGTTGAGACAGTTCTCCTCATGTTTTCTTTAGTTACAGGAAGTAAGTAAGTAATCTAATTATTTTTTGAGGTCTATCTAGTGTCTGAGCTCTGCTTAAGGCAGTATTGTAGAAGAGAGGGTATCTCAAGTTTTATCAAATATATATGTGATCCATGCTACATCAGTGAATATGTAGCTGACATTTATTTTGATTTCTTGTTGGATTCTCTCACCTAACATCACAAAGGAAGGCAGTGTTTAATACTGCTTCAGGCTCATGAATTAAGGAATTTAAATATGAAAATTTCTATCCACCACACCATCTACCTTCTCTTATACAGCATGAGGAACATGCCCAATATAGCTAAAAGATAATATGCTAAAAGACCCTTAAAGGCAAATGATATCAGATATTAGAGCAATTACTGACTTAAAAGAAATAAGAGCAGGATTTTAGTTGTTATTTAATTAAAAAAGAAAACACTTGCAAACATGGTAAAGCAACTGAATATTGCCCAGGAAAAGTTTAACATATAATTTTTTTTCTTTTTTTTGGCCTCAAATGTCTCTCGTTAATTTATGTTTATGTGTAAGGGGTTTTTAATCGAGTTTCAAATTTCCTAATGTTCCAACTGGGAAAATTAATTCAGTTCAAATTCAGACTCAAGCTATTCCAACGGTCATTATTTAAAAGTTTTCTTTGTTTTATTAGTTAGGGCTACTACTAAACAGGGCAATAAATTGTACTGGAAAGTGCTTTGATACACTGCAGTATACTGTGAAAACCCAGAATATTACATTCACCCTTGTTACATAGAGAAGAACACTTGTGCGGCCTTCCACCCTGCTTAAATATTTGGCTAAGGCTTTATCTATGTAAATGTATCATTCTAGAAGCCTCTTTTAACTTTTTTTTTCCAACCACCAGGAAAAAAATGAAAGATCTTCAGCATTCACAAAGGTGTATTCTTTCCTAAATGAATGGACATGAAATTCAAAAGAGAATATGTATAAGAAACAAAACTGGAGCCAAAGAAATATAATATTATCCCCCAAATTTCAGCCAGTCAACCAAAAAAACCAAAAAGGCAATGCTTGGGATTGCAGATGCAAAATGGTGAGTATTAAAGTTGGGGGGGATTGGTTGGTAACTGTTCGCTTTGTGTTGATTTTAACAGTGTCAGTCTTAATGGCCAATAACTGTTTTACGAGTCTGTGTTTATTCCATTAGTGTTTTATATTCAGATAGTCAAGCTAAGATAGCATAGCCATTAACTGTAGACTGAACACTCTTAACTGTGCCCTAATCCCTGCTTATCTACCAGCAGTAAAATGAAGGCCATTAGATACTAGAACATCCTGCATAGCATAAATGTTTTACAAATCCTGTATGTACATTCTGAGATTTGGTAGCCAACTACTAGAAATGTCACTTTGTCTTGTTTAGAGTAAAACATTTTTTAAAAAACAGAAAAAAATGTCAAACAGAAAATCTAAAACAGGAAGGGAGGAAGAAAAGCATGGAGGCAGGTAAGCATGGTGTAAAAAATACAGAATATGCAAAGTTACCTTCTGATTTTCTCAGTAACTGATCATCTCTTGAGTAAATTTACCCTTGACACTTGATAATGAACTTAACATTCATTAGTGCTTTTCCCAAAAATATGTATAGAGGGGAAGATAATTCCTTTTGCTTCTAGTTTGTGGCTTTGAAATATGATCACACACTTGAAGTCAGCTTCAAGTTCCCTCTTTTCTTGGAAATATAATTTAAAAATGGATGCAGGAATATCAAGAGACTTAAAAGGATAAGGAAACTTAAAAAATACAAAATCACAAGGGGCTGCAACATCAGAGTGATGCCAGAGGAACAGTTTCATTTTGTTTGTGTAGCGTTCACAAATCTTCCTTACCCTGGTAGTATAAGCTGCTTCCGGGTCATCCTCAAGCACTCGGGACATACCAAAATCAGACACTTTGCAGACCAAGTTGCTATTTACCAGGATGTTCCGTGCAGCCAGATCGCGATGTACATAGCTCATATCAGATAAATACTTCATCCCAGACCCAATACCACGAAGCATGCCCACCAGCTGAATGACTGTAAATCTGCCATCATTTTTCTGCATAGAAAAGGAGTGAGGAACAATCCCATTAGCATTAAGCCAAATTAATTATCACCAAGCATATATTACTTAGATTTTTTTTGATATCTGGATCCCATATGCAGTGAAACGCAACATTATTTCTGGGCCTTTCTGACCAAAGTCACTAATTTACTAGTAGAGTGTACCCTAGGAGTTGGGTTTGCTTCCTGTGATAGATGGAAATTATCCAACTGTAATGAATCTATGGCTCAAACAGCTCCACGATACAAGAATAAATCAAATACTATTCTTCTTGAACATGGATTATTTAATAGCCTTAAAAATCACATCACTCTCTATTTCTCCTCTTCTTCTTTTGTGCCATCATAAAAGTCCATGAATACAATCAAACAGAAAGAACACAAGGAATCTGTTAGAGTTTTCTAAATGTTGACATTCTTGGATTTAATATTAAGTAGTCACATACCCTGAGGAATGCATCCAAGGAGCCATTCTCCATGTACTCGGTTATGATCATTACTGGTTTACCTAGAGTTTTCAGAAAGAAAAACACAAACCCTTGATGAGCACCACAGTTAATGAGATAAAAATGGGTTGTGCACAATTTTACTGCCAAGACACCTGTCTTGTGTGATCTAATTTAATTAAAACAAGCCAAGCTTATGCCTCAGCTGTGGGGAGCTAGGAATGAAATATTAAAAGGACGAGTAGGTTTAAATTCCATCTGGATGGTTAACCCTTTGGGTGGCTTGTTGACAAGGTCTTTAACTAAAGTGGCCTCTGGTATCCAGGGAGCATAAGAATGGATAATTGCTCTCTCAAGCAAAGGGTAAATGATAAATGGAAAGGCTTGTTTAAATGCCAAAAAACTTTAGGATAATTAATTAATTTTGTTCCCAGAAGAGCCACTTGTGAGATGCTGAAGGAGTCAATGGGCAGAGAAACTCTTTTCTTTATTTAGAGAAACCCAAGTTTCAGGGAGGAGTTATATCGACTCTCAATACTCAGACCCTTCTTAAAACCCAAGCAGGCACAATATAAACTTCTTCCCCCTTTGTCTTGCAGGGTCAGAGGCTGTAGTCTTACTCTTCCTCTTTTCTATCTATGCATAAACTTATTCTGTTTGCTTCCTTGATCATCTCAAGAGAAAATTACCACAGAAAAGGCTCAGAAAATTATTTTATCTGAGACAGGAATTTAGATTTAGTAGTAAATTCTTACTCCCCACCCACCTTTTTTTAAAGCACAGAAATAAAAATGATTTTAAGATCTGAGAGGAGTGGGATGGAAACATTTTCACTGCTTCATTCTCTTTCTGAGGACCTTAGGACGTAGAAGCCATAATTTAGTTTCTTGAACACGAGCAATGAACTCAAGGTCTGAAATTCCATCTTTTTAAAGGGTATTGTTTGGGGTAGAAGGTGGCAACCCCAAATTTTGTTTTTACTAAGGCAATGGTAAAAGGGTAATAAAGAGTCCGTAAAAAAATTCCCTTGGAAAAAAATAAAATGTTAGTCTGATACATCAAAAAAATTCATATTTTTATTGCTACACTTGATGATTGTTTGGACTTAGACATTCAGTCAGGGGAAATGGGCTGAGATATTTCACTGCTAAAAAGCACCCATAATTATGCTAAACCAATACATTTTCCACCCAGAGATACTGTCAGTTATAATTTATAGAGTGGAAAATGTGAAAAATGTCATCACTTTAGAGGCAAAAATTTTGAGGAGCACACATTTTTAATTTCAGTGAAGTCCAAAGTATCAGTTTGTGTATTAATTGTGTTTTTGATGTCTTGTCTACAAAATCTTTCAGAGGTAGGCATCTGGATTAAAAAACACTATCATGGACATTTTCTTTTCTTTTCTTTTTTGTAAGTGAGAAAGCAGGGTTTATTGAGAGAACAGAAAAGCTCCCACAGTGGGAGGGGACCCGAGGGGGTTGCCCAACATTTTATTTTCAAGTGAGGAATGAAGGCTGCAGACCAAAAGATAGATACAATGACTACCAGTCTTCCCCTTTGCTGGAGGCGGGTGATCATTGGGTATCTTTCCATCCTTTATCAATATAAATAGGAAGCACTTCATTTTCAGATTAGTTTACCCTCTACATCTATGACCACACTCTTCTATTTTTTTCCGTTTTTTTTTTTTAGGGACAAAGTCTCACTCTGTTGTCCAGGCTGGAGAGCAGTAGTATGATCACAGTTCATTACAGCCTTGAACTACTGGGCTCAAGGAATCCTCCTAACTCAGCCTCCTGAGTAGCTGAGGTTACAGGCTTGTGTCACTGAGACCAGCTTGTGATCACAATCTTCTGACCGAACATGCATCTAAATGAGTTTTAATCAAAATGCTTCAACCAAAAGATACTTTGTCAACTACTGAGAAAGGGCAGACTCTCCTGGAGGTGCATTAACACCTATTTCCATTTCACCAGATCCCTGTGGAGCTGTGGAGAAGACCGTAGAGGACCCAAAATAGAAGGGGTAGTGGGGAGAATTTATGGTCCTCCTGTCAATTTAAAAAGTTACGCAAGTAACTGCTGGTAATGAAGTCATACTCTTCCATTCCACCCTTTCCCCCTCACACCTCTCTAGTCTGACTCTTGGCACGGCACCATCTTCAAATTTTTCTACATTTTTTTTCTTGTATTAAAAGTATCTATTTGTCAGAATCTTTATGAGCTCTATAAGAGAAATAAAAATGAATGTCTCCATAAACAGAGGGGCTTAATAAATGGGCCTGGACTGATGGATGGAGGGGTCGCCTTCCCTGCAACAGGCAGGGATGCGGCAGGGAGGGGATAACTCCTCTGGTAAAAAATTTAAATCATTTTAATTCAGTGACAACTGCATTATGCAAATGAATCCAGTCGTTTATAACAGTTACAGCTGTAATAGCTACGGGTTTTAGAGGCGCAGTGGGACTTTAATACAAAGATCTCCTGTTTCTTGTCTCTTCTGCAGAGGTGCCATGAAAATCACTGTCTGCAGCAGGAAAAACACCCTAAGCTGAACAGAGCCTCCTTTTCAGAAAAAGGACCTGCCAAAGTATTTAAATGGAATGTTACCTTTTAATTAAAGTAGTGAAGGGCTTCGGGCAACCCTGAAGGCCACAGGCAACAGAAAAATATCCTGTCTGTAAAACTAATCTTACAAAGCAAATAGAGCTATTCTATGCTAATTATAGTCTTCATCTTAGGCAGAAAATTATACATCCTTGGCACTAAACTTCCTTTTTGAAAGTTTCTAAAGATGGAGGAAGATGTACTTCTTAAGACATACTAGCACCAGTTAATATTTTAGTGTTGACTTTTAATTTGCTATTATGCTAACCACTCTAAATATTATATTTCATTTCAAAATAACTTTATAAGGCAAATGTCATTTTTTAAATCTCCATTTTACAGATGAGGAAACTGAAGGAGAAAGATTGAGCAACTAGTCAAGATCACATGCTTTACAGCAGTAGAGTGGGTAAGCATGTCTTTTGTCACTAGGTCAATGATTCTCAAAGTGTGATTCCTAAACTTGCAGCACTGACTCCACCTGTGATGAGCTCATTAGAAATGCAAAGTCATGGGCTCCACCACACCTGCTGGATCAAACCTCTGAGGATGAAGCCCAGGAAACTGTTCTAATAAGCTTTCCAGAAGATCTTTACATTTACGTCTAAGGATCTCTGAGTTAGTGTATACTTTCCCTCACCTTTTTTTTTTTCTTGAGTTGGGGTGTCACTCAAGCTGGAGTAACAGTGGTACAATCAGGGCTCACTGTAGCCTCCAACTCCTGGGCTCAGGAACGTGCCACCATACCCAGCTAATTTAAAAAAATTTTTTTAGAGACAAGGTCTCACAATGTTGCCTAGGCTGGTCTCAAACTCTTGGACTCAAGCAATCCTCCCGCCTTGGCCTCTCAAAGGGTTGGGATTACACGTGTGAGCCACCACACCTGGCTTCTCACTTTTTAGTAACCTTCTCATTTCCTCCTCCTAAAGATTTTGTACCTCGTGTCCTACTACTACTCTGTCCAGAACTAAAGTTTCCGTTTTCCTTTTTAATCTACACTCCCCCCATCACTTCACCCACTGGAGCAGCCATATTCTGACCACTCTGCACACAGTGACTGAACATGCTTTTCACAGGCACATTGAATCAAATAAGAGAAGCCTTGGCCAGGAGACATAGCCCCAGGCTTACAAGATCTCGACTTGTAGTAACTGTAGTTAAGTACTAGGGCTCCTGGAACAAAGCCACCTTCAACAGTGACTGATTCAGCTGCACTGTCCATGTGGCACTTTACAAGTTGGTCTTAGCCACCTTACAGATGTATGCAGGGTTTGCTTCGCAAAATGCATCTGCTGAGCTGTGTCGTATTTTAACTGAAGCGTGGTTCACAGGCTCAGCGAATGCTAATGGACTGAAAAAGGAAAGTTCAACCAGGTGTTACTGTAAATAGGTGCTGAACTGCAACAGTCATAAATCAGGCAGCGCAGACAAGCAAATACCCCAATATAATAAAGATTCCCAAGATTCACTCTCTGCATCTGGAACTGAAGCTTCCAGCACAAGGTGTGGCCAGGTTTTGTTGTGCTTTATAGGAAAAGTACTTAAATTTTATTTTGCTTGCCATCTGCTTGTGACTACCCTGTGACAATCAGTTTGGCCTAGCAAAGATTTGAAAGATGGCACGGCATACCAAAAATCTGCAATATTAATTTCCCTAAAATCTCGCACAAGCTGCCTTAGAGAGGGTATCAGGCGAAACCATAGACCCATTTAGAGCTGACTACAAGATTAATGACTTGTCCTGCACTGATTTCCTCCTATTAGCAATCAGTGGGTCTGCTCCATCTGTCATTTCCCTGGAAAGAAAATGTGTGTTTAATTTCCCAGTAACTTCTAACTTGGCTTTGTAAAGGGAGTGATCCACGTACATTTAGTGACGACGCCTTCCAAATGAATGATGTTTGGGTGATCAAACTGTCCCATGATGCTGGCCTCACTCAGAAAGTCTCTCCTCTGTTTGTCTGTGTAACCAGCTTTCAGGGTCTTGATGGCCACACAGATCTCTCTCTTGCCAGGCACTTTGAGACGCCCACTGCATACCTCGCCAAATTCACCTTCAGGAGAGAAAAAGAATCTACGATGGACCAAAACACATTCCAGATGAAAGAGTAACCGCTAACATTCCTTGAGTGCTTTTTTGATGCCAGGCACCGGGCCAGTGCTTTACATAGATTATTTCACTTAATCCTCCCTCAACTTTGAGGAAAACACCATTATTACATAGCTCGATTTTTATCAGAGAAAACTAAGGCTTAGTGAAGAAACCTACCCAAAACCTCATATCATGATAAGAAGTAGAGTGAACCTTCTGAATGCAATCTACCTGACTTCAGAGAGCACATGCTTATTTATTAATTTTTTCCTAAGAATAAAATAAAAAACCAGAGTTCTTTAAAGCACACCACATTTTATACTTCAAATAAGGAAATTCCATGTACACAGATATTTACATGTATACATATTCATGTAAAACACTCATATACACATATACATTTAAATAATCCACACTATATATTTACCATTCACTGAGAAAATACTCATTGGCTGACAGACACTCAGACACTTACCAACTCCTATAACTTTTTCAATCTTAATGCAGGATGCATCGATTTCTTTGGCAAATTCTCGAACTGCTTGGTTGGGATCTTCATATGTAAAGGGATCCACGTAAGTTCTAACACCTAAGCAATAAATGTGATAGGTTAACTGAACACTTCTCAGGAACCACTAACAAATATAAGTAGTCTGCGTCTAAAACTACTTAACATAGGAAAAGTTGGGTTAGTTTTGTGGTTTTGACATCCTAAAATGGTTACATTCTTGCTCTGGTTTTCATTAGAGAATAAACAAAGAATTGTTAGTTACTTAAGAGGCGGCAGCTCTACTGACTTCCTGGAATGTCTTCACACTTCAAGGACTAGATTTTTAAAACAATCCATCCCATGGAGGATGAGAAAGTTTCTATAAAGAAATTTGGAATGTGTTCAATAAATACTATTGTCCCGAGCAGTCACCCGGAGTTCCTTTCTTTGTACTAAGTCTTATCCCCAACTTTCAGCTATCCTCCCCGAGAGAGAGGATAAATAGAAACTTTTTTATTTCACCCAGCCCTGTCTACATGATGCCACATTTTGCCGAATATCTGACCAATGAAATGTGACCAATAATTAAATTAACAAATTTAGATTAAATGTAGGTTAATATAGACAAGGAGGATAATATCAGTCGTTTATTTGAGAATATAGACTTTATTGGAACCCCACTTTTATGCTGTTTTGGAAAGAAGATGTTATAAGAAAAATATCCAAGTTCTCCTGGAAGCTTCAGCTGGAGATCACCGTTGGAGCCTAATTGAGAAAGATCTGGACACCAGGAAGCACGATTCATCCATACCTCCAAACCAAATTTAGAATGTGGGTTCAGAGGCAGCCCGGTGACAGACATTTGGGCCAAAAGACAGAAGTCAGTATGAGAGTTTTCTCCTGGCATTCACCCCTCTCCCTGCTGGAGATTCTCAAGCATTAGGGTATGGAGAGTATGTAGGAAGCCAACTGGCCCAATCCATTTGATGTGCCAAGCCTGTCGGTCTTGTCCTCATCTTAGCATCCACGGTTGGGAATAATCTACTTAAATTAGCATTTTCTTTGCTACCTCTTGTTTAAAATGTCATTTTTGTTTTTAAACATATATCCCATGCGAAAATTTAAAAATATGGTTTTACAGAGGAAGTAAGATAAACAAATAGAAAGTTGTCAGACACTCTATATTCCTCATCACTTTATATACTTTAGCTCACGGTCATTCTTTTCACTCCCAGTCTTTCTTCCTTCTACCTCCCTGAGCTAATATGTGAGTGACAAGTCACATGTGGCTATTCACATGGAAATAAATTAATATTAAATTAAAAGTCATTTTCTCATTCACTTTAGCTGCATTTCAGGTATTCCAAAGCATAGGACCAGCTATTTGGCTTACATATTGAATAGTGCATTATAAAACAATGTCATCATCTAAGAAATTTCTACTGGATAGCACTACTGGATAGTTATCAACCACTGTCCATTTAAATACCTTCTGCTTGCTTAAGTCATTCTAGAGCTGCTTCTTTGAATTTATTCTTTAACCCCATTGGAACATCAAAATAAGTAGAATCCACTAAAACATTATTGATAGACAAGAATTCTATTTCACATATAGCCTTTCTTTGGGATATAGCAATTACTGTTCAATTGCTTAGACTTTGTCTCCTCCCAAATTTGTAGCTTATAAGAAAAAAAAAATCACCCATTAAATCTTGCCACCCAGCTACAAAAATGAGCCAGCTAGGCTAGTACTTTTTCAGAGTAGAGAATAAAATAGGACAAAGGAAAGAATCTAAATAAAATTCTCCATCCCACTTCCCCATCTTTAATCTCACAGTCCCAAATCACCTATTTTAGTTTGATGTCTTTGAAGTACATTATTTGGATAAAAAATATACAATATTGATAGCCCCATGAATATTATTTAGACATTTCAAAACCAGAAGACAAAAGACATACTCTAAAAATAAAACCATTCTTTATTTACTTTTTTATACCTTGATTCAAATGTTTCTCTTCATCTGCTTCTTGTTTGGCTTTACTGTATTTACTCCGTCTATTAAAAAAAATTTTTAAGAGAAAAATCATTTTTCCACAACACAAAAGGTATAACGCAAGCCACAAGATAAATTATTTGTTGCTATTGTAATGTAAGTTGGGCAGATATGCTATGCACATTTCACAGATGAGAAAACTAAGTCTCAGGAGAGATGAAACAACAAGGTAAATAGCTTCTCATCTGGGTAATGGATCATGGTTTCAAGCTCAAGCAGTCAACGGCTCTTCACCACAATTTTAAATTGAGGTGTCTTACAATAAAGCAAATATTTTATAATATAATTCAAATCCCCAGAGGAAATTTATCTTCTTGAAGATAAGTTTATTGACTATTCTCTTCATACACACATATATGTGCATGTGTGTGTATGTATACATATATATTTCAAGTTAAAATAAGTTTCCATGTGTAATTCTGAATATATCAAAAGGCAGTAATATTCCATATGTGATAGGTAACAGTAAATCCTGTTGCTATAATCATGATAGCCACTACCACAGAAACTCATTATCATATTACAGGAAGTAGTACTTCTGTGGTTATTGGTTTCAGCTGCTGCATACATATTCCTAAATTATTAATAAAATTTTAAAAAGTAAATGTTTGCTTTGTACTGAATTACGCTCCTTAATTTGTAAAAAATGAGCATGAGTAAAAATGAGAAGTTTTCATTTGCCTTGTCTAGTACTTTTTCAATAAAATGGCATATAGTCCCAAAGTTGGCACTCTGTTTCTATGTCCTACTGGAGTGAGAATTGGCTTTGTTATAAAGCTTTGGAAATTAGAAATCTTATGAGCATATAAATCTTGAAGCAGGAGTATATATGTATCACTTATATGAACTGGAAAATAAACTCAAGTCTTGGGAACCAAAAATGTTGAATATATATACATCTCTAATTGGGAGAATATGATCACTTACAGGCATTAGAAAATAAACTCATCTGGGATCGGTGGCATATGGTCAGCCTGTAATCCTAGCACTTTGAGAGGCTGAGACAAGTGGATTGCCTGAGCCCGCGAGTTCGAGACCAGCCCGGGCAGCTTGGCGAGCCTTCCTCTCTATAATAAACCAAAAAATTAGCCAGGCGTGGTAGCACGCACCTGTAGTTCCACCTACTAGGAAGGCTGAGGCGGAAGGATTGCCTGAGCCCAGTGGGTTGACGCTGGGGTGGCCGTGAGCATGCCACGGCACTACAGCCTGGGCGACAGAGTGAGATTCCAACTCAAAAAATAAATAAACAAATAAAATAAACTCAGTTGATAGTACAGCTGTCTAATGCTTGGAAAGTTAAGCTCAAATTAGTGAATAAAATGTATGCATTATGTTCCTGTCAAAAATGAAAAATTTACATTGGAATTTATAGTTATCTTGTGCTTTTTTAGAGCTTCAAAGACAAGGTAAGTCAAGACTCTTACAGAAGAAGAGGCTCTGAGATGAGAAAAGTCTCCCCCAAGGCCATAGCTTGTTGGCAGTGTGGTCCTGTCAGAATCTGATTCCCTGAGCTCCTAAACTCTAAACAGGTAGAAAGACAGATGATCATATAAAAGAGAAAATAACCGAGAAATCTACAGGAGCCAGGCAGCGCAACCAGAGAGGCAACCCAGCAGCGGTCACGTGTTCAAAGCCTCCCTCCCACATTCCTCTCCTGATTGTCAGCAATGCAGGAACCAGCTCTGCAATCAGAATCTCAGAGCCTACAGATGTGTCTCCCTGTGGATAATTCCCTTGCAAATAATAATACCTTGCACTTTTACACTGCATTTAACTTTTCAAAGTTTCTCTCATCACATATATTATCTCCCCTCCTGTTTGCAAAGCAGGAACCAAGTGAGCAAAAGAGAGACCACGACTACTACAGTTAACATGAAGTGTGATATTTCAGTCCCAAAACATAGCTTGCATTTTCCTTTGCATTTAACTTTTCAAAGGCCTTCAAAAGGTCTATTACTTAATTGCCTCATCATGACAACCCTCGGAAAGCAATTGGGCAGACAAACACATGCTCAGTTTTGTTGTACAGATAAGGATATGGAGCCTGTTGAGGGGGGAGAGCAAGAGAATCACCCACGTGCCCTCTTAGCAAGTACAGGATGTGCGAGCCCCAGTCTGCACAGTGTCTCACACAGTGGACATCAGTTACACAAGGATACCCAACGAAAATCAATTAAAAGTAATATTACATTTTATAACAGTAAATCCACTTAGAAATTCAACTGCTCTTAAAATTCACTGCATCAGCAAAAAGAAAGAAAGAAAGAAAGAAAGAAAGAAAGAAAGAAAGAAAGAAAGAAAGAAAGAAAGAAAGAAAGAAAGAAAGAAAGTTTAAATACTCTCCAACTGAACAATGTTCTATAGAAGGCAGAGTCTCCTACAAACTTCTCCTCCCCTCAGTCCCCCTCCTTTCCTCTCTTTTAGAGGAAATATAAGAGCGTTAGGTCAGGGACTACTAAAATAACATTTTATGTCAGGAAAATGCCATTGCTGGGTCCCAAGGGTGTTGTAGGGTCCTGCCAGCCTGAAGGCTTGTGTCTTATCAGAACTACTAAAAGCATTATCTAAAATTACAAGTATATCTTTTAAACCACTTAAGATCTCGAATACTGATTTGAATTTCTTTCCTTTAAAGGAGGAAACATGCACAGAACAAGAGAGCTTTGGTATCAACTTTAAATTGTCTGTGGAGTTCATCACAAATCTGGCAAATAACCTAGAAACAAGTGGCCTGAAGCTGCCTGGCAGGGTGGTTATCCGTTTTATATCAAGCACATTCATTAAATATGTGCAAAGCCAGAGGAAATACAAAATGACAGGGGTCATTAATTATAAGGTTGACATGCTCATCTCTTCCTCAGACTTCTAAACATAGAAGGAGGAATTCAAAGAGCAGTGAAGGTGTGTTTTTAAAGATGCGTCTTTACTTGAAGTGCTATTTGGAGGAGAGGACCCTACAAGAGTCCAGGGAATGCTGAAACAAACACGCACACACACAAGAAATACTGTTCACAGACTAATTGCAGCTTTTTTGCTTTTTAATAATGCCTTGAAAACAACAACAACAAAACGCCTGTGTCCTGCTCTACCTTTGTCACCTGATGACCTTTATTCCTTGGCTGGTGGGACAACGAGGCCGGTTATTGTCCCATGAAAGAAAGCCCACTGATGCTCACTATTGGGTCAGAGGAAACAACACAGCTAGAAGAAGTGCTGAGTCTAAATTGACATCTGAGGCAGATCACTCGAATGGCAGAAAAAAACCTTTGTTGAAGATTTTCTCATTAGGGAGATGTGGACAAGCTTATTGAAAAGGGGAAGGAATGGAGTGTTTTTTCAGTGAGTGCTCCAGAAAGAAACATGAAACTTTTCAACGGCAGAAGTTATAGAAAAGGGCCGACACTGCAGGTGAAACTTTGAAAGAGTGTGAGCTGAGGCCTTCCCATAGTCCAGAGGACACAGTAATACGGGTATTAGCCTACATTGTTATTGAACAGCATGAGTCCTCCCAGCCAATGTGCCGTTCCTGGCACCTTGACTACTGGATAAAACAAACAAAATATAAGAGGAGGAGCGAGGCAGGAGTGCAGCATAAACCCTGTTTTTATTAAAATACTAACTTCCCTGGTCAAGTGGACAGACTTGATCGATGTGGTTCACTGTTCCAAAACTAATTAGTAAAAGGTAATTTATTCCACTAAAGTGCATATTAAAGAAGATAATAAAGCAATATAATAACTAGCATGACTCCGGGTGGAACCTTTCCAGCAGTGAATGGCATCACCCATGAAGGTTCATAGAAACCACCGTTCTTTTTCCTCTTCCTTAAGCTGTCATTGTTCTTGCACCAAATGATGTCTAAATGTTCTTCATGAGCAACTGTTGAAATGGTTGGAACTGAACCGTATGATTGCTCGCAAGTTGTTTAGAAATGTTCCCGAGGTACCATCTGCCCCCTAACTGTGTGAATTCACATGACTTCATCAGAGCCAATTTAGGCTAACATTTAAGTGTATTCATTCTTATGTGATCATAATATTCAAGGGAAGAAAATTAGGGGATCAGGGAAGATAGACACAGACTGAACAATCACTGTTTTAACATTATGTGAACACAGCTCCAAGGTGGATAAATCTTAGCCCTCAATAAGAAGACAAAACTAACTTTCAAACTCCAACTTTGTGTTTTTTTAATTAGACTTGCACATTAATTCACAGATTATAAATCTTATCAATATTACTATTAGGCTCTTGAAATTTTGGTTTGATAGAAATGTCAATGTCAGGTTTTTTCAGTTAAGATATTAAAATAATATATCTCTATGCCAGGATTTGAAGTTAGGAGAGCTAAACACCTGTCTTGATCAGGCAGCTAACTGCAATTAACTAGTTGTTTGATTTGTCTAACCTCTTCAGACTCCTCTCTGTCTGCCTATCTCTCTCTCTCTCTCTCTCTCTATATATATATATATATATAAATATATATTATATATGTATATATATAATATATATATACACACACACACATATACACTCACACACAGACTCTCCCCCAAAATGAAATTATCTTTTGGAAGGCAGGCCCCTTCTCCCACTAAGTAAGAGTTCTAGGAACCCACTGGTCTCAAGGTATAAGCTAGCACTATTGTAAGAGGCTGCGCTCAGTTTCAGTGAATTTTTTTGGAGATTCTTTCAACGTATCTGCCCATTTCATTATGGATGATTTATGAGCGCATCTGCCCACACCCCACTGAGTGTTCAACGGTTTTTTACCAAAATTGATAGGATCCTCATGCCCCACTCTCCTTATCCACCCGATCTCACCCTGAGCGACTTTTTTTCTGTTTCCCCGATGAAAAAAGTCCTCAAAGGGAAACATTTGCCGTTGTAGAAGAAGTGAGTCAAAAACCAACAGAAGCACTAAAAGGATGAAAATTAATGAGTTCAAAAACTGAACAGTGGAAAACGTATCTCGATGTATTGCATCAAACAGAGAGTACTTTGAAGGTGACTGAGGTTTAAACATGTAAGAATAAATACACATTCTTAAATGAAAAAATTCTGATGGGGTGGCAGTCTACCCTCACATATATAGGGATCTCAGTGAAAGAATATAGTCATAGTCACTTCATTTTTTTCTTAAAGTCAATTCACTCAACTTTCTTTATGCAGGTAAAAGGAGTTACCTTAAAATCTTAACATAAATGGAAACCCAGTATCACTAGCAATCATTAGAAGGTCAACACAAAAGCAGCATATGCTTGGTTATCAGTTAATGCTTTCCCCAATCACTATGTTGTCTTTTAAGAAATAGGTACTGTTCTTGTATTCTAGTCCTTTCTTAAAATTGTTTCTCATATATAAGTAGTAAAATACTACTTTGGAAAAGCACATTAGCCTAAAACAATCTGAATTAAAATTAGTTTGAGATGTTTCTGGAGGTTACTTGATGAAATCACTCCTATAGGAGAGGATATCAATTATTAGTCCTGGAGGTTATGAACTTACAATTGCGTTTTATGATGTCTCGTTTACAGTCCCTTTAAATATCATTTTAAAAGCAATAAAGAAAGTTGCTATGCTGTAGAGATAACAAATATATAAACAGGTACATGGAGAAATGGTGCCTTGCTGCTGAGAGAATGTGCACATGTGATTTGGCATAAAATTTCTAGGGACAGTATCACACGGGTACAAGAAGTGTTGCTCCTTAAAACAACCTAATAGCAAACAATAACGTGCTTTGGAAAGCTGATAGAATCCTGAAATTATAACCTGAGTGATGAGGAAGACACAAATCAAAGATGCATATAGAAAATATAAATTAATTTCTTTAGCATAATGTAGGTGGTAAAAACAATATATAAAATAATTATATATAATATATAACTAAATCAATGTACCTTATATAATATTTTATCTTAGGCATATAAATAAAGTTTATAAACATAGTAGTTTGATTCTTTCACTGACATCTCTAAATGCTGATACATTTAAGTTGGCCCAAAGAAAAAAAGTGGACCTTTTCATTGAAAGAAACTGGAGATTATTCTGGTTTGCCTTAGGCTCAGACTTCTCCGTATAAACAGAATATGTAAAATAAAATAAATGAAACAATTGCTACCCAAAAAAAAGATATCTAGAAAGATAGCAACTGTGAGCCTGAGGCCATTTCTTCTTTCTTAAATGACAAATTAGCACCAAACAAATTTTCTCTTTGATGTCATCAGAAGGACTGAAAGTTTCTTCACTGCATGAGTCCCCGTTCATTTACTTAAAATATCTCAAATGTTATCAACAGTATGGGAGTCATTCAGTTCAAGGGGACCACTATAAGGGCTCTGTCTCGAGCATCCTTTCTGGCATAAACTTTTGTGGCTCAAGGAAGCAAGAAGCAGCCCTCTCAGCAAAGGACATGTCTCAGATTTTACAGGCTAAGGTGTTCAATCTGCTGCTTTCTCATACTGCTGGCTGAAGTTTGGCAAGACTATTTTGGGGATACCATTAACTACCTTTCATTTTTACTCTCACAGAAAGCCTGGGCCAGGCTTTTGTCCACACTACCTGTCTCCTCTCTGTTCACCTGTTCTTGTCCCATTTAAACATTTATAGTCCAAGATAACAGGAAAGACAACCTGCGCGAGGAGAAGAATTGGCTGAGTGTGCATCAGCCACAGCAAGCCTGTCAGCTACCTGGCTCCAGGCGGCCTTTCCTGTGACAGCTTTATGGCTGACACTAAAGAAGAATCAATATGAGGGCAAGGGGTTGACATTTCATTTTCTAAAAAGTGATCCATTGAGGACCAATCACCAAGCACTGTTTATCAGCCTTGGGAAGTGACTTTTTTTTTAATGGGGGAGAAAGGACAGGAATCATCACTGGATAACTCGACAGGCTCAATTCTCTAAGGTAGGGACTCATAATTGGAAATCCGATGCCTCCTGCTATCAATCCTGCTTTATATAATAAAGTGATCAATAAATGCAGAGAGGAAATTAAGTCATCAAGCTTGAGGATGTTATTTTCTATAATCGCAGCTTTTAATAAACTTGACTCCCTGCATTACATTTTCATGTGTTTTTTCTTTCTTTTCATCAAAGTCCATGTTTTAAGCAGAACATATAAAACAAACTTATAATGAAGCGATTTATTTCTAATTACTTTGGTCTGACTGCTGTATTTAGGGATACTTAAAACAAAACCTAAGGTAAATCTAAAGGAAAGCTGAGCTACAATTAGAGAATGTTTCCAACCAACGTCAGAGATGGTCAAGACTCAAGGTAAGACACACTTTCTGCAAAGAACTATTCTAAGCATTCCATGGGGCTGCGCTTTCATCAGATATTTTGAGGTGGAGGTAATTAATGTTTTTTTCTGTTTTCAAACTTTTAAACACCTTTATTTTCTGGTAACAAAGATAGATTATTTCTATATACTGTAAAAATATCAGACACAGAAATATGTAAAAATGAAATTAAAAAGTCCATGTAATTTCTGAACACTCCTCCAGCGACTCCCTGCTTCCTATTATCAGATAGTCATATACTTGTGTATTCATTTCCCCACGTGCTCATATGTATGGTATGTATGCAACACAAAATTAAATGGCAATGGACAGGAAAGAAGCCCATCTTGAATGGCTTCCAAAATCAAATGCCAGAAAAATAAAGAACACTGGGAATTCAAATTCTTTTCAGACCAAATTGAAGTTTCCAAAGGCTGAGGATATATTGCTATTTAGGGTACAGTGGGGATGTCATTGCCTATATGCATATTTTTGTATGTGTGTGTTATAGTTACAGAAATGAGTATTTATGGTGGATGTCCCATTGCCCAAACATATCTAGTTACAGATTTTTCACTAAAAGAAATGAAAACAATGATATACAGATACCCACACAGACAGAATATGCCACTCTGTATTGTATTATTATTAGAATGAATATAATTGGTTACTACATACCAGGACATTTGAAAAGGGAAGGTGAGGGTGTTATATTAAGAAATACATGTACCAACTAGGACCATCCAGACAGACTAGATTATATGGGGGAGGGGACTCAAAAAAACCTGGAATTTCTTTATAAAAAATGGAGTATTTATTCTTACATGTCTAAACTTCAGTCACCTTCAAAGTACTCTCCATTTGATGCAATACTCCTATCAAGATACTTTTTCCACTGCTCAAAACAGTTTTTGAACTCGTAAATGTTGATGGCTTTTAGTGCTTCTGCTGTTTTTTTGTTTCACCTCTTCCACGTCGGCAAACATTTCCCTTTGAGGACTTTTTGTATTGAGGAAACAAACAAGTCACTGGGGGTGAGACTGAGTGAATAATGAGGGTGGGGCACAGAGGACATACCGTTTTTAATCAAAAATTGCTGAGCACTCAATGCAGTGCAGGCAGGTGCGTTGCCAAGGTAGAAGAACCAGTCACCTGTTGGCCACAACTCGGGATGTTTCTCCCCCAAATCAGGACACAGCCTTCTCAAAACTTCCAAATAAAAACTTCGGTTGACTGTTTGATCTGGAGGAAGAAATTCCGAATGTACTACAAGGGGCCCATCCTCCAAAAAGATAACTCCAATTCCAAGGAGGTTCCCCTTGTATGATCATTCCCTTAGTTATAATGTACATCAGATGGAAGTAAGAGCATAGTGGCTTGTCCAGGCCAGTGGAAAATAGCAAAAGGCATTGTTGTGACATTGGTAAGATCATCAGTAGGCAGAGAGGAACGGTACAAAGGATACTGGCCTGAGAGCCAGGCATGGCTACCGTAGTAGTTCAACCCACCACTATGGCAATGTTCTGAGCCTAGACAAGCATTACATCTTTCCTAGCACCGCTTTCCTCTTCTTTAACATGGCAAACTTTATATTGAAAAGGATCATTTTGACACCTCCAGGTTCTGCCTTTTACGAAAAACCCCACCCTGTGTCACAGTTGATGGTGTACAGGTGTGAAGGTCACAGAAGAGGCAGCCTCTCACTCATAACAGATCAAGAAGGCCTGGCTATGGGCACATTTTGATGTTGATTCCTCTGAAGTCCCTGGTAGTGCAAACAAGTCAGTGGAGGCAACATCAGTAAGAAAAACTGGTTCAATAGAACATACTGCCAAGGCACTGCTATCTCTCCCTCTTTTAGACGATTCTTTTAAGCATCAAGTCAGATTGCAAGCATTCAGCGTTACCCTGCTGCTGTAGATCATTCCCAAGAGCAATGTCATGCTCACAGTGTGCTCAGCGAGTATTCTCTGGAAATGCTGAGGGCCTTTTGAGGGCAGACTGAGCGTATAGTACCCATTTTTTGCTTTGGTGACCATTATTGTTAACCAATATCATGTTGGAGCACCTGCTGTGTGCTGTATTATCAATTTTGCCTATCAAAGTTATCCTGTCAATGACTCTTTGAGACAGATAATGATTATCACTGTTTTATAAAATAGAAACAAAGACTCCAAGAGGTTATGTAATAAGAACAGTTGGCAAAGGGCAGAGCTCAAATTTTTATATAGCCATTCTTGCCTTTGGCAGTGAGTCCAGGCTAAAGAGAAGGATAAATATGATACTGGGCAGCTTAGATATCTAGAAGTCTCCCATTGGATTACTTCTCAGTTTGGTTTCCTAGAATTAGCTGGGTCCTTCCAGAACTCTCAGTAGTGAGGACTGCCATCAGGCTACAGTCAGCAACTTCCATAGGGATGTGGAAGATCAAAGCAACAAGAAGGAAACTTGGGAGGCAAACACAGTGTTTATGATGCTAATCCAAACCTTAGCTTTGTGAGGAGGAGACAAAAACCTCCCTCATAAAACCTGGAACACAGCAGGCGGCTGTGCAGCAAGCAGCTTCAGTGCTTACCTCCGACTGATGACAAAGGCTGCAATGAGAATGACCACTAGCACCACACTGCCTGAGACAGAGACCAGAAGGACAGTGGAGTTGGCCCCATCTCCAATGATCCGGGAAGGCACTGGGAATGACAATTACACAAAGGTCACCTTTGGAAAAGTTACAAGAGGTAGAACTTCTGAATGGGTCACAGTTTTCAATGTTCTGAAACCATTTGGAATGCTCACAGCCTCAGCCTTGTTGGCTTTTCCTTACGTATTCATGCAATGGCATTTTCTAAGACAGCCTTAAAGAGACAAAGACATTCTTTTTATAATTGTACGACGAACTTCCAACAGAAAACTCATTAAATCCTATGCAAAACATAAGTCATTGCTTTTTCTTCTTTTCCTTTTTATCACCATCTTCGCTATTACATAACGATCAAACGTATTTCTCAGTGAGAAATGCACTTGAAAATTTCAGAAAGGATAGCAGATTTGAATGTACTGTCTTCCCCACAGCTGTCAAAAACCTACCTATTTTTGTTCAGCTCAAAAGTCACTTTATCCTTGTAGCCTTCCTGAATAATTTCAAAGGACGTAACCCCCCTCAGATTTACTTCTACTTTCACTTCTGCTTTTTTTCTCCATTCTTATTTTATTTAATAATTTGTGGACAAATGATTTTCTAGAACTGATGTCAGCAATTCTGTCTTTATCAAGTAGGCTCAATTGTGGTTTGTTAATTAAGGAGGTGGCAACATTGTATGCAAACTCTTTGTTCATGGGTAGGCCTCTCTGTAAGCATTTTTAATTTAATCAACCAATTGATCGACTCACAATGCTGAAAGATTTGTTATCTTTGTTCAAAGGGGCTTTAAAAAACTGATCTGACTTGATTTAAACAGATTCCTAGAAATAAGTAAGAAAAGAAAAATTGTTGGTCCCTTTTTAAAATCTTCTTAGGAAGAAAATTCCCTATCTTAATGTAGGATAGCTATGCAATACTCAGTCAGTTTAGTACTCCCATTTTTCATGGTTAATACAAGGTTCAAAACAAGAGAAAATAAGCAACAACTTTCATTCATATGAAAAGACAGCACAGATACCATAATGAAAAATGTTATTTAAATAGCACGAAGTTTTCTAAGTTACAAACCCTGGCTATCTTATTTCAAGCAACATTTATTGCTGAAAAATTTTTGCCTAACCAAAAATTATGTGCAGCTCCTTGGATTTCACCCTAATGGGATTCACCCGGTAGTATAAAAAGAGCCTCAGACAACTTGAGTCTGGGTGGTCCCTTGTTACCTGTGTTGGTTGTGACCTCCAAGGGCTCGCTGAAGTCTCCATAGCCAGCTGCTGTCCTGGCTCTCACGTGGAACACATAGGAAGTCAGAGGGTTCAGGCCTTTGATATCCGTGTTCCTGGCAGCTGTCCGAACTATACGATAACTTCGTTCATTCTGATCCTGTATTATGGGAAGATAAAATCAGGGAAAGCAGCAAAGTAAATCCTCTGCTTTCTCTAGGTGTAATATCAAAGAAGCCAAGCCAGTCTACTCAGACACTGAAAGAGAATGGAGCCTGATAAACTCTCTAAAGCTTATATTTCTTGAATGTTTTAAGTGTTACTGTTACTTCGTAGCTATTGAAAGAAATGCATTCTGTAGGTTGCCTATTTGCTCTGTTGATTATTTATTTTGCTGTGCAGAAGCTTGTTAGTTTAATTAAGTCCCACTTGTTTATTTTTGTTTTTGTTGCATTCGCTTTTGAGGTTTTAGCCATAAATTCTTTGCCTAGGCCAATGTCCAGAAGAGTTTTTCCTAGGTTTTCTTCTAGGAGTTTTATGGTCTCAAGTCTGACATTTAAGTCTTTAATTCATCTTGAGTTAATTTTTGTCTATGGGGAGAGGTAGGGAGCAAATTTCATTTTTCTGCATGTAGCTATCCAATGTTCCTAGCACCATTTGTTGAATAGAGTGTCCTTTCCCCAGTGTATGTTTTTGTCAGCTTTGTCAAATATCGGTTGTAAGCAGTTTGGTTTTTTCCTAGATTCTTTATTCTGTTCCATTGGTCCATATGTCTGCTCCGATACCAGTGACATATTGTATTGGTTACTATACACCATGGAATACTATTCAGCTGCCAAAAATAAAGAAATAATGTCCTCTGCGGCAACTTGGATGGAAAAGGAGAACATCACCCTAAGTGAACTAACTCAGGAACATAAAACCAAACACCACCGGCTTTCACTGATAAGTGGGAGATAAGCTAAGGCACTTCAAAGACAGAAGAGAATGATATAATGAACACTGGAGACTCAGAAGAAGGGCAAGGGGTGGACAGACAAAAAAATTACCTATCGGGTACAATTGTACACAGGTAGGAGTGGTGAGTACATTTAAAGTCCAAACCAAAAATTATTTGTACCCTTTAAAGCTGTTGAAATAGAAAAAAAAATAATAAGGCCAGGTGCGGTGGTTCAAGACTGTCATCCCAGCGCTTTGGAGAGTTGAGGAGAGAGGATTGCCCGAGCCCTGGGGCTTGAGACTAGCCTGGGCAACTTGGTAAGACCCCCGTCTCTACAATAAATCAAAAAATTAACTGGGCATGGTGGCATTCACCTGTAGTTCCAGCTACGTGGAAGGCTGAGGCAGAAGGATCACCTGAGCCCAGCAGGTTGAGGCTGTGGTGGCCATGAGCGTGCCACTGCAGCCACTGCACTCCAGCCTGGGCAACAGAGTGACACTCAAACTAAAAAAAAAAAAAAATTAAAAATTAAAAAAAGTAAGAAAAAAAAAGAAGAAATGCATAGTTTGAGTATAAGTACTGTCGACAGTGACTATATCCAGATCTTCACTCAGAATTTTTGTTTTGAGAGAACATTAAAAGATGGTTGGTGGCTTTTAAAGTTCCACATCCAGTAATTAAAAAAAAAAAACTGTAAGAAGATCCCTTTCTTTTTCTATTTTCATTCTAGAAAATATTTGAAAAATTCATAATCTGGTTTCAATTAAAAAATTCTGCCCCTGTTCTGCTTTTAACAAGGAAGCTAATAAGTGATTATCTTTAAAAAGAAAAAGAAGACAATTGTTCATTTTCTAGAAACCATAAATGCAAAAAGCTCTCTTCAGAATTCTATCCTTTAAGAGACAAGTTATTTGTAAAAATAATGTGCCTTTCTATAACTTTAAGAGACTGAAGAATGTAATTTTTCTTCCCTGACTTTCTATTAAAAGTCATCAAAACCCACATCTTTATTCTGAATAGCAGTGATCTGCTTAAACAGATCATTATTTCAACTGTTATGAGTCACTCTCCCGGATAGAAGGTTCATAGATTAGAACTTCTTAGCTATCTTGATTTCTATTACTAGAAATAAAAAATAGTTATATTAGAACATATTCTAATATGTATTATTTTTATTTTTTCAGTATAACTAAATAAATATTAGATTTCATAATCAGATTTGATTGGAATGCAAAATGCATTTGGTTTTGGAATTCACTGGTATTCCACAAGTTATACTGTCCATCCAACACTTAAACAAGGGAAGGAGAGAGAACAGAAGGGAGTAAAGGAAGGGAAGGAGGAAGAAGAAAGAAAAAAAAGAAAGGAAACTTGTCCGTTCAAGTAATACCTTCTCATAATACTTGACTTCATACTCCAAGATTACTCCATTGGGCCGATCTGGTTCCAACCAAGCCAGCGCCACACTGTATCTCGTGACTTCTTTAGCTTGGACCAAAGCAATGGATGACGGTGCTATCAGAAAAATGAAAGACAAAAGACATTTTCTTTTAGAAACAAAAAATATTTCTGGTGATACCAGTCAATAATTTCATTTTACTTAAGAAAAATGTGAAAGATGGCCTCATTTTTCTCTTGACTGTTTCATTCTTCTGCAGCACAAAAGTTTATCTTTTTAAAAATTCTCTCTAGTATTTTTTTGTTTGTGGTTTGCCTTAAAAAGATTGTCTCTGAAGTAAAAGTTTGGGGATCCACAGGCCTATAGTATCACATCCACAGCACCCAGACTCATTTCTCGTAAAGACTGTAGGTATAGAAAGGCCTGTACTGATTCTGAGCTTTTGCAAGCCACAACAGCCTCTGGGAGATCTCATTGCAAGCTCAGTAAAGCTGCATCTCATCCTGCCTTCAAGTGTGATGAGTGTCATCTTCCCGGTCTCTAATTTTATACAAGCGAGAGAATGTGCAAGTCTTCTATGGGTACTGCAGGAAATCCTGGAAGGCAAACAATTTACATACTTTCCAATATAAAGAAAAGTACTGCTTAAATACTGTAAGAGTTTTCAGTTTGAACGCAACCATGCGAATAATGAAGAACACAAATAAAGCATGACGGTCTCTTTGGACACATGACATTTTGCAACTATTTTACAAGAGTTGGCATGTTGTTTTTGCCTGCTTTCCACTGAGAAAGACACAAAAGCAGTTCTCTACTGAGTGTGTTATGGGGGTAGGGAGAAGGGACACACTTGAGATTTATAAACCCAGACTGCCTAAAGCTTGCTTCTCCACTGTGGTGGTCACATCTCCACAGCCAGCTGTTATCAAGCTCTGCTGTGACTGACAATGGCTGGTACAAATGTGTGATCTCCAGGGAGAAGAGGTAGCATTCATGAAACCATTAATCTTATCTAACAAAGCTGGCCTGTGGAACCAGAGATTAGAAGGCTTCCTAAATACAATGTATATTCTTCCCCCCCCCCCAAACTGTGGAAATATGTGAAAACAAACGTCAAGAAATGGCCACTGAGGAACAAATTAGTGTTGGGTCATCCTCCTGCCCTTCTCCAATACACACATGACTGTCAACCCCTAACTCAGAGGACAAAAAGAGAAAAAGTAAAATAAATTGTCACTGAAAAGGGAATGGGAAAAGCTTCAAACCGGCTTGACCACATCTGATGGGTATACTGACGGCAGGGAAACCAACCAGACACACCACTGTGACAAAGGGGAGTCTTCCAGTTGAATCCAATCCAACAGGGACTGTCTAGTGGAAGTGGCAATTCGACAGCCTGGCATCTCTGTTAGAGATGCTTCGAGATGGTAACACACGCACACCCCTTCCCATTTTTCTATCTTTCTCTCTTTCTCTCTCAACCCCAAAGCCATTCCAGATTGAATCACAGGCATAAACACAAGGGAAAGAGACAGTGGATACACATGTCTTCCATCAAAGGCAATCCCAAAGTTAGTAATACCAAACTGAATGAACAAAGCTCCGTGCAGCAGACATATGGAAGCCACTGAACATCTGAGGAAAATGAAAAACGGAAATGTGCTCATTACTTTCATTAAGGTTCCCTTTCCCCAGCGCGTGCGCGCGCGCACACACACACACACACACACACACACACACACACACACACACACCATTTTCTCTCTCTCCATTTTCTTTACTGATTGACACAGAGCCATTGTCCAGCAAAATGCAATGAGTGACTTTTTAAAATATAGAGGTAGGAAGGAGGCTAAGAAAACTGCCTGGCTGTGAAAAGTCATCTCACTCCAGGTAATAAATATATTGCCTAACAGAGTACTTTAGCATACACTCCATAAAAAGGGGCTCTTTAAATTCTGATGTTCAGGATTCGGAAGTGAAACAGAAAAGCAAGGTCATTAGAAAGAAAACAAGAAGGAGAAAAATCATAAAATTATAAAATGAAGCTTCTGTCTGAAATAGTCTGGGTCAGGTCCTGATAATCGATAGAATCCTCAGGAAAGAATTGCCTGCCTGCCCTCGGAGTGCACTGATGAGCTAAGGCGGCTTCTCTCTGGTTGGGTTATCACTAAACTGCTGCATGTGGGAAATGAATCTGATTTCTATTTTAGAGGTTTGAGCAGCAGCGTTTTTGTGGCCATTCAAAGGGAATATGAGCTCAACGAAGGTGCTCAAAAAACCTCAAGCAGAGAGTTAGCAACAAGATCATGTTAACTAATAGAATATTTCGAATGCAGCCCTACTTGGAAAACTTACATGTACAAATGTGAAAATAAGCCAACAGAGTGTACCTTGACTCAGCTGTCATAAAAGGGAGAAAAATGAGAAATTAAAAGAGAAATGCAAGCTAGAGGCTAGAAGAACTGAAGGTAAATAGGCTGCTAGGCCGGGGACCATCAGAAAACTGCTGAGTTCACACTGTCTCCGTACCTACTATAGAAATAAATGCAACCAACGAATAGTAGACTACATAGATCTAATTGACAAAAATTATTAGGTTGTGTGGGTGTAAAAATCTCAACTGTTCACTGAGCAGATTTCTTCAGAAGAGCATGTTATTGGGACACAGTGTCTAAAGCAACTCATGACCAAGTGAGGTTGGGACTTGTACCCAAAACATGCAGCTGCACTGTTATATAATATGGCAGTCGTTCCCCACCCCTGGAGAGGAGCTTCTTACCTTTTCCAGTAAGAAGATTATCCATTAGAGAAAAGCTGGGTTTTGCCATCTTGCCACTTTGGAATGGAGGCAACTTGGATGTTCTCCACATCATAAACCACATACGGGCTCTTTCCTCACCTTTTTTACCCATTTTCAATACCACTTCCAGCCCAACATCTGGAAGCCATCACCCTACCGTGCATGCTGCCTGTTCCTCATTTCACTAGATGAGGCATTTGCCAATGGCATTTCCCAATCTTCCCTATGCCAGAGGTTCCCAACCATCAGACTTCTCGTATCATATGTTTGCTGCTACGTCCTTCTGCAGCTTGGAAGGTGATTTAAGCAGTATTTTTCTTTAATAAACACAGCATTTTGAACTTCAGCAGTTCTATTTTAAAAGAAACTTCCCATGTATTGGTTTCAATGAAACCCTGTTATCACTCACAACTAATGGCAAGCAACCATAAAAATGAATGTAATACATAAATGAAGCAATGCTGTCAATGATTGCTGGACACTCTTTTTTTTTTTTTGAGTTGGAGTCTCACTCTGTTGCCCAGACTAGAATGCAGTGGCACACTCACGGCCAACCCAGCGTCAACCGGCTGGGCTCCAGCGATCCATCTGCTTCAGCCATCCAAGTAGCCAGAACTACAGGCACGTGCTACCATGCCCGTCTAATTTTTTTTTTTTAAAGGGCTCACCAAATTGCCGGGCTGGGCTCGAATCCGTGGGCTCGGGCAACCCACTTGCCTCAGCCTCCCAAAGTGCTGGGATTACAGGCTAAGCCACCGAACCTGGCCTGCTGGACACTCTTACCTCTCCAAGATATAGAGATTGGCCAGTGTTAAAAAAGCACAGGCGATCCAGGCACTGACTTGAGATTCTGACCTCAGAGTACTCAGAATTACTGAGAGAGAACTGAAAAGGAACTAACTTGCACACAGAATGGTTCAGTATTATACAATATCTCATTTGTAGCTTCCCTAAAACTATCTCTGATGCCATCCTGGTATTTCTCTACACTTTGGTAAACAAGATCCAACCCCACCCGTTTAAAAATGTCTTGGATCCTGAATAAAAACCCCCAAGGGCTCTACCCATTGCTAACCAATTAGGAGAGGAGATGATAGAATAATAAAATAACAGAATGAACACTCCCCCTAAATACACGGTTCAACAGGAGAGTTGACCAATCAATGTCTTTGTTCAAAAGAGGGCTTCCTTGCCGGGCTCGGTGGCTCAGCCTGTCATCCTGCGCCTTTGGGAGGCTGAGGTGAGTGGATTGCCTGAGCCCGTGGGTTCGAGACCCGCCTGGGCAGCGAGACCTCATCTCTACAATAAATAAAAAAACCAGCTGGGCGTGGTAGCGCGCGCCTGTAATTCCGGCTACTTGGAAGGCTGAGGCGGAAGGATCGCCGGAGCCCAGCGGGTCGAGGCTGCGGTGGCCGGGAGCGGCCACTGCACTCCAGTCTGGGCGACAGAGTGAGACTCCAACTCAAAAAAAAAAAAAAGAGGGCTTCCAATCATAGTTGAAATTTTGCTCAAAAAAAAGAGAATTTTCAGTTGCCACTCAGCTCTTTGATTTACATTCTTACTCTTTGTAGAGACAAGGTTATTCCTCAATACTGACTCAATCACTACACACACACTTATGAGTACCAATGGAACAAGGCCAAGATGGGGAATGGGTTAACAAGGCTGAATAGAATACGAGGGAGGACTCCCCCTCAAAAAATGAAATCATTTTTTGGAGGGCTGGCCCCTTGTAATACAGGCTCCTCCCTCTAGGTATGTGTTCTAGGAACCCATTGGCATCACTGTGCCAGCTAGTATTGTTGTGAGAGGCTGCGTTAGGCCTCAGTGCATTTTTTTTTTTGGAGATTCTTTTAGCACATTTGCCCATTTCATGATGGGTAATTTACAAGTGCACCTGCCCACACCATGCTGAGTGCTTAGCTGTTTTTGACCAAAAACAACATGACCTTCCATGCCCCTACCTTTCCTATTCACCGAATCTTGCCCTGAGAGGCCTTTTTGTTTCCACCGATGAAAATTCCCTTTATTTTTGGGTCCCCTTTTGCACAGTCCTTGGTATCAGATTAAGTACCATTAAAGTATGCTTTAGCCTCTTCTTAACTTAAAAAAAAAAGGTGGAGAATTTTTATAATAGTCTTACAGAGAAAACACAGTCTAATGTCAACTCAAAGGACTCATTTTTCTAAATTCAAAAGGAGATAGTTCCTGCCAATCCTCTTCTTATTCAAGCTCTCTTATGATGTTGGAAGAAAGACGAGGAGGTCACTTTCTCATCATATTGCATTTGTAGACAAGCAGTATACCTGCTGAAGCATCAGAGGCGAGCCAGGAAGAAGCTGGGAACTCATGTACATATCCTTATAAAAGAAAGAGGTGTATAATAAACTGAAAAATATTCCTATTTACTCATGGACTTCATAAAATAGATGCTTGTTTTAAGAACAATGTTGTGCTCTTAGACAAAATCAGGCGTTCTTTAATGACTAGAATTCAGACATAACACATAGCAACAAGATCTGGTCATGCATGCTGATAGTAGTATAGTTAGAGAAAGATGGTGGATATAAAAACCACAAAGGCAAGCACTACTAAAGGGTAGCTTTTAAAGGAAGATGCATGATTTAATTTGATTAGTCCTTAATGCTTCAAACTTTTGAAGCCTAATTTCCAGTGACCTATAGATGTCAATTTTCCTATTCTGAGATGCCTGTATCTGAGATCATCTTTTCCTATTACTCCCAAGAGGAATAATTTTTAAGTACAGTAGTTTTTAATCCAAAGTATAACATGTCCTTCATTTCTTCTTCTTTGTGTGTGTGTGTTGGAGTCTCACTCTGTCACCCAGGCTGGAGTGCAGTAGCACACTCATGGCTACTGCAGCCTTGACACAATAGGCTCAGGCGATCCTTTCGCTTCAGCCTTCCCAGTAGCTAGAACTACAGGTGTGCCCTATCACACCTGGCTTATTTATTTATTGATTGTAGAGATAAAGTCTCACCAAGTTGTTCAGGCTGATCTCGAACCCCTGGACTCAGGCAATCAACACTCTCACCTCGGCCACCCAAAGTGCTGGGATTACAGGCTTGAGTCACCGTGCCCTTCTTCTTCTCTTTTTTTAAAATTTACAAATCATGCTGACACAGTAATAAATTTGTCAAATGAATAGAAGCGAACCAAGTAAAAAGTTTTTAAAATATTAAGTACCAGAAGTAAACCATCCTTAAAACAACTTTCCATCTGTACCTGTTTCAGATGACCTTTAGTGGGGTTGGTTTTGCTATTTAGGTTAACTCAGATATTGACAATTTAGAGGTGAAGCAAATGCCAATTCTAATTATAAGGGAGTCTCTGTTTCTAAGGTGTATATGATACTTCTGAACATTTTTCAAACACACAGGTTGTAAAATGTCATTCAAATGTAAGCTAACACTAAAACTAGGCTTTGCTGCACCTGTTCCAGACAGCATTCTGAGGTTCTACTCTTCAAGTTGATGAAGATATTGACAATTCACACTCAGTGTTTCTCCTCTGTATCTGTAGGGCATAGGCAAATAGTTTTCCTGACCTTTTAAACTACCACAGTACAGCAGTGGTGTGGAAATTCCCAGGTCTTAATCCTAAATCTAGAAAGGATCTTAAGTAACATCTTTGTTTTATAAGAAGAAGTATCCTTCAAAAATTCACTAGCATAGCAGAAGCCATTAGTTGCCACAAATGCAACAGCCACCAAAAGGACATGTTGTTGAAACGGGAGGGTAATAGGGAGCCCTCTGCAGTCAGAATAGGGGCAGCGAGATTAAGCATTTGGAACAGACTCTGTCTTTCCACATACACAATGGAAATAAGTGAATTTGTAGTAATATATCATTTTTTTTTTCACGATGGAGCAAAAACCAAGAGGATAAAAGGAAAAAAAAATCTCACCAAAGCTTGACAGTTGAATGATCTGAGCATTCTACTAGAAAGCTAAGATAGATTTCACCCCCAAATAATTTTGTATTCAAAGTTCCACATATGCCTGAGAAACTGAGAATGCTTTCTAAACAGAATCCCCATTTGCTATGTACCTGTGGTTACATTTGGTTTGAGAGCAGACCACAATGCATTCAGAAGGCACATGTGGGTTTTATCTCTGTGTGTGTTTTTGATAAACAGAAACGGCCTAGATTAAGGGGCTCCATCACAACTCTGTAACAGTGGTGCATTTCACAAGGAAAAATTACAGGAGATGCTTTGATGTCAAACAGAGGTGGCTCCCTTTAAGAAAATGGTAAATTTAACTTTCTTTGGTTCAAAGCTCAGCAGTTTTCCTTGCTCCCCACTGATGCGAATGCTGCAATTTTCTTTTATTCACTTCCTCAATGACTTGCCATTAAACACCTACAAGTCATTTTACTGCAGCAGTTTGGTACTTGTGACACCCAAATGGGATGGAGAAGAGAAAAAGAGATACAGAAAGAAGGGAAGGACTCGCTTGCTTCCTGGACTAGAAAAGAGTTTTCTTGAGTTCAGCATCGCAAGTAATGAATTAAAAACAGTTTGAAGGAACTTGAAGGGAAAAAGAAAAATAGCTGAAACAGACTGACTGTATTTCATTACTGGTTCAAATTAGGGGGACGTGGGGGGTGGGCCAGGAAAGAAACAGATGCAGTGAAAGGTCTCCAGCCTGTGGGCAAGGAAGAGTGAAAACAGCCCTTTCTGGAAATCAGGAAACCTGAACCCATGGATGTCAGTGGTATACAATTGTCCATGTTTAGAGGAAAGATGACTTCTCAACCACAGCAGGGGTATCTTTCCCCTTCCCAGGATCTGGATTTAAATAGATGATGTTTACTCAGGGGGTCTTTCACTGATAGAAAAATAAATCCACAGTTTATACATATCTCTGCTTAATGCAAATAGCATATTTAAATTTAATTACTTGGAGCTTAAGGTGGTTTTTGTTCTCTATTTCTTTCTCAATTCAACACCTCAGTTCTGATTTGCTCTTTATCAAAGGTTTGTGCATTTTAAAATGCTGTCAAGCATCAAAATTAAACGCTTCAGAGCACTAATGATATCCTTGTGATTAAGGGTTTTGCATCTCAGCGATGCTAAGAACGCTGGTGCTAATATTAATTGCTTTATTTCACATTACACCAAATGGAGAGAAGGAGAAGCTTAGCAACGTCTACAGCACCAAACATCACTGGGCAATTTTTATATGCTGCTTTTCTTACTAATATTATTACAGTTTTTTATAGTACTCAACAGTTTACAAGATGCTTTCACATATACGTAATCTCGTTTACAGCAAATTCAATCAGCTGGGTTAACCCCTCTGCTATGTTTTCAGTAAAAAACTCAATCCCCAGCCACCCTCCCTGGATACATCCTCAATCAGCTGGGTTAACCCCTCTGCTATGTTTTCAGTAAAAAACTCAATCCCCAGCCACCCTCCCTGGATACATCCCGGACATAAAGACTCAGCTTGACACCTCACAGCTTTTAGTTGATACATCAGTAATACATTTTCTCATACTTAAGAAGTGAAATTGTTTTTAAAACAAATAAGCAAAAGGTATAGGGGAAAAAAATCGATTATTTCTAAGTTGATACAAAATATTTTTTGATTTGACAAAAAACATAGAACCAAATTCTCAAACAAAATCCTGAGAAGACTGAATTAAACTAAGTTGATTTATATTTAAGTATTCATATTTGTTAAGCTTATACTTAAAATGTATAAGGGGTGCAATTTTTTCCATAAAGTGATTTCCAAGGTCAGTACAGAGTCTATTTTAAACAAACACTATAAAATAAAGCAGTGCACAGCAACACTTGCTGAAGGATACAATTGACCCAGGCTATCAGTGATTTTTAAGACTCTGATTTGCCGGGCGTGATGGCTCATGCCTGTGGTTCCAGCTACTTGGAAGGCTGAGGCAAGATCACCTGAGACCAGCAAGTCAAGGCTGTGGTGACTATGAGTGTGCCACTGCTCTCCAGCCTGGGCAACAAAGGGAGACTACAACACACACACACACACACACACACACACACACACACAAAGACTCTTATTTTGGAACACTAAAAATTTTCTAACTACATGATTCAAGAATAAGACTTTGCAAAGTCTCTGACCCAGAGTTTTTATTTGGGGTTTAACATGAGATGAAAGTTTTATTAGACTTTTTTTCCCTAGAGAGATGGGAAGGCATGTCATTTTTTCCTCAAAAGGATGGGCAACAGATTATTTTTGACAAATTATTTACAAAGAGCTATTGATAAAATTTTAAGTAATGGAATGTGATGCTTTCCTTAGCCTTCATGTGAAGTGTTTGCCTAGGGAAGTTGAAGGTGTTGGGATCCAACATGCGTGCTCCCTTCTCCTAAATCGTTATTTCTGGGATGGAGCAGTCTGGTCGAGAACTACTTTCTTAGATGTCTTTGCACCTAGGGTGGTTCAGATGACTGGATTTTGAGCAATGGAATGTGGACCTGACCTATCAATAGCTCCCTGTGACTCTCCATCCTTTGGAACTCACAGTCTGTCAGCAGGAGGTTGATGCCCAGGCCCATCTTGGAAGTCCCCCTCATCCTCCCCTTATCACCACCAACTGGACATGACTTGAGCAAGAAATAATTTTCTATTGTGATAACCCACTGGCTGACATTTGGGGCTACAGCAGGTACCCATTGTCATGGAGCCATTTAGCGAAAAAGAGGCATTTTCATATATTGAATTCAAACCAAGTGCATTAGTATTGTAGCCCACAGAAGATTGGTCTGTGACCTAAAGCAGCCGAATGGCCTTCAAGTTCCCTCCTGGGAATTCTAGCTCCTGGCCATGCATGATGAGCAGATAGTCACTCATTTGTGAGAAACTGGAGCGTGCCCTGAGGTCAGCGAAGCCAGTGACAGAGGCTGTGCAGCTTCTCAGGGACACGATCACGGCCACCAGTCTTCCAGCAGCGAATGAGTTCAGCAGAATCACAGAATACGAAGCCAAACGATTCAGCTGAGCTTGTGTTCATGCTAAATGGGAAAAGACAGTGGGGTTCTCAAAATGGCTTGGTTGAGTTTTCTTGTTAGCGAAGAGTTAGTTTAGTTTTCGTGGCACAATTAACTTCGGCTTATACAGCTGAAGACTTAGGCCATGTGAGTGGCCGCTACGCGGGGAATGGGAAAATGAGCAAAGCAGATGTTATGGGTTTCCTTTGCAAGGCATTTGCACACACACGCTTAACATCATTTAATCCTCACAGCTCTTTGATGTAGTTATAATTATCACCCTTACGTTTCAGATTTGGAAACTTGGGCACAGAGAAATTAACTAATTTAATTAAATAAATAACCAAGGCTATAAAATGAGATTTAAAGCCCAAGTCTGCCTGACTCGGGTATGTGATCCTTCCTCCATGCCACACGTCTGCAATAACACACACACTGAACTAGCATTTATTAAGTATGATGTGCTGAGCATTGTTCTAAACCTCTCGGATAAACTAACATAAACCTCAAAAACATCCCTACGAGACAGACATTAGTATCCCCATTCTATAGATGAGGAAAATAAAATACAGAGAGTTTGAATAACTTGTTGCAAGTAATAGCTCATACGTGGTGAAATCAAAAGTCTGGTCCTAGAGCTCATCTGCTCAACCACCCGTCTGTAGGAAGTGACTAGTCTCTCTCTCCCTCCTTTCCCTGTAAGAAATTGGAGACTTGAAGGTTAAGTGACTTCTTTCCCACAGCAGCAGCAGCAGCAGCAGCAACAGCAGAATAAATCTTTCTGAGGCTTCTATGTGTTAGGTACAGGGTTACTCTGTGTACGTGGTTGACTGCCAGAAACCCTGAGGTAAGTTAAATGTGATCCCTGCTCACAAACAATCCTTAAAGCTTTTGGTGATGAATCAACTCACATTAGAACTAACCCGGCCAGGCTCGGTGGCTCAGCCTGTAATCCCAGCACTTTGGGAGGCCAAGGTGAGTGGACTGCCTGAGCCCGTGGGTTCGAGACCGGCCTGGGCAGCTTGGCGAGACCTCATCTCTACAATAAATAAAAAATGAGCTGGGCGTGGTAGCACGTATCTGTAGTTCCAGCTACTTGGAAGGCTGAGGTGGAAGGATCTCTGGAGCCCAGTGGGTCGAGGCTGCAGTGGCCGGGAGCGGCCACTGTACTCCAGTCTGGGCAAAAGAGTGAGACTCCGACTCAAAAAAAAAAAAAAAAAAGAACTAACCCAAAGAGCTGAGACAAGAATAAAATCAAAATAATTCAATTATAAAATAAAAAATAGTATTTGGAGTCAGAGAAGAATTATAAAGGTGCAAGACAAGTTCTGGAAGCCTGGCAATGTTCTAGTGTTCTGTTCCTTGGCTTAGATGATGGTTACATCGGTGTTTCCTTTCCAATAATTCAGTGACTATACAAATGAGTCTTGCATAGTTTTCTAGATGTGAATATATTTCACAATAAAAAGGTTTATAACACTATAACAAATGTTAGGATTGTTAAAAGTGAAGCATTATTATGCAGCCACAAAGAAGGACAAAATCACGGACTTCTCAGCAAATTGAATGGAATTGGAGACATTCTTAGTGATCTATTACAGAAACAAAAAGTCAATCATCACATGTTTCACTTATAAGTGGGACTGAACATTAATCACAAGGGAGAGATCGGCAGTCGTGGGACACTGTCAGGGGAGAGAAAAAGGTGGGGTGGGGGTGTAACAACACAAAGGGTACCTGATCCTAAACCATGGAAAGTAAGGACCCGTTGGAGGTGCAAGCTTCACCCGTACATACGTTACTTATGTATCTAATCCTAACTTGCACCCCACATCTTTATAATAGAATAAAAATTTTAAAAAGTGAAGTATTACAATTATTATTAGAAAGACCCATACACAATCTTTAGTAAACCCCCAGGGTAAAGATCTAAAAGTGTCATGAAAGATCTAAGTTTTTTTGCAAATTAGAGCGTTTGCCACTGATCAATTAGAGCTTTTGCAACTGATCAACTGAACCACACATCCATCCTTGTGCTTTGTAGTAAAGAAAATGTTAAGATAGCTCATATCTTGAATTAGGATTACTACAGGTATAGCAATAGGATTAGTTATGGGTGACAGCTCCACTCGAAACCGAAGCCCACGTCCACCAGAATTACCAGGCAATTACTTCAGGGGCACCCGAGTGTCTCTGCTGCAGTTCAAGTGTGTCCTATGTTTTGTCTAGGAGCTGCTTGTTTTACTTTCTACTTGCTTACTAAGAAATTTGTTGGCAGGTTCTGACAAGGATAGCTTAACTCTTGCCAACAGAAACATGGCAGGATTCAGTGTGTGTATTTCCTGTTAAGTAAGAATGCCAGTTTGAGGCAAACAGGAAAATAAGTCTTTCTACTGGAAGGCAATTTATACAAATTTGCCTGAGCACGACAATTGTTTTAAGATAAGAAAACGGGGTGAAGCCAGCAACAACTATATATATATATTTTTTTTTCCTCTGAATGCTTCTAGTAAGATAAATCTTCTTGTTGGTCCTAAATGTGTTGAAAAAGTATCTAGTGTTGCGACTTTTAGTTGAAATTATTTTATGTATGTCTTTTAGAAAGTATGGAGAACTCTGACCAAAGTGAGGCCCTCCATCATCTACAACATCCTCCAAAATTAATTTGAAATATGAGAATAGTGAAGGAAAGGGTTCTCTTCTACTAAGCAGAAATACAACAAAGAGAAAGAAAAGGATTAGCTGCTGTGAATCAAGGCTTCTGTCCCTTTAACTGTCAACTCCTCTGGAGAGCTTCAAGTATTCCAAATCTGGAAGAAAAAATAAAGCTATGCTGTGGGTTTCAGGTTATCTTTGTTACTCAGACAGCTGCTAATCGCCCTGCTGTGTTCGGAACCACTGAGACAATGCTGTAACATTTAGCTTTCTGGCATCCAAAGCATCTAGATCAGTCCCCAATTAAACATGTATTAATCACAAAGACTCTAAAAGCCAGGATGATAGATGCTCCCAGTAAATCTTTGCTCTTGTCTTTTACTTTTCACTCTCAGATTTCTACACTCACAGGCAGAAATACTTAAAAGCCTGCTCCAGAAACTGACCAATAAAAAGCCTTGTTCATTACTTTATATCAGATGCTTGATGATTTCCTACCTTCTGAAAAGCCTTTCAGAAGGAGGTAAGGCATTGATCATTCTGCTAAAAGAGCTTGTCTACTTCAATAAATAGATCCACTGTGGCCGTTGTCATCTTGACTTTTTAAGTGTGATAACTAATTCAGGAGTGTTGCAGCTTTGCCACTTGCTATGGGGAAATCCAAATCATTTGTGAAGTTAAAAAGAAAAATGCCCGTAGATTTACCTAGGAAAATTCAGTGGGCAAAATATTGATAACACCAATCTTACTAACAATCTCCTCCAGCTCAGGCCGTACCATCTCAGGTCATGACTCTGAGGTGGTGAATGAATGGTGTCTTACTCTACAGTCAGATCCAACAGAAAAGAGTGTGTATTGGATGAATTCTCTTAATTCAATGCTTTGAAATGTATGTTGATAAAAAGGGTTTCGATGTTACTTTTTTATTGATCTCTTTTTCACAAGGACATCAAGATAACCAAATTAATTCAAAGAATAAATAAGTGTGAAAAATTAGTGACTTGATAGTTAACCTCTCAAAAAATAAAAAGTAATAATTTTTATAGGATGTATCTAATCCCTAAGATAGAAAATGAAAAGTACCAATACAAGAGGCTCACATGTCTTCAGAAAAAATGGCATTAGACATTCTGAGTTACTGTAAAAATCTTTTGAAATTAGATTCCTATTGTTTTTATTTTTCAAGCTAATGGAACCCATGACAGACAAGTACAATATTTGCAAGGTGCCAGGTTGGTGCCTGCTCCAGGAGCCAAATTCCTTGGCTTTCAATGGAGCCTGAATACATCATGAATGACTCCTTCCCCATCACTGTCTCAGTGATGGTCCACTGTCTTCCAGGTTGAAAGACTAGAAGTCAATTAATGTCACTTATAATATGAACACCTGTCAACTAAGACCTGGACTGAGACCAATTCCATTAACATAGTCAGTCTATGGCTGCCAGATGGCTGGGCCTTGGACCACTTATGATGTAGGACACATTCAAGAAGGTGACCTAAAGACAGAAAGGTCCAGAGTCCCATTAGTCATCTTCTGAGCTATCCAATTCTCCATCACAGATACAGTTGCAACGGGGAACCTATTTTTTCTAATGGCCATCTAAAAAGATCACATGAACTGCTCAAAAAAAGTCATGATGACCATAAATGGAAAATACGGCAGCATGATTATGGTTCACCATAACCTTGACCTTCTGGGCTCAGGTGATCCCTCTGCCTCAGCTGCCTGAGTAGCTGGGACTACAGGCATGTGCCATCACTTCCCGGCTAACTTTTTTTTTTTTTCTCTAGAGACAAGATCTTGTTATATTGTCCAGGCTGGTCTTACCCTCCTGGGCTCAAGCAATCCTTCTGCCTCAGCCTCCCAAAGTGCTAGGATTATAGGTGTGAGCCACCATGCCTGGCCTTCTGAAACTATTTTTTTTTTAGTAACTTATCTTTCTTTTTCTTATTGCATTTGAAACTCTTAGGCAGAAGAGAGGAAAAACAGATTTAAAATATTTTGGAAAGAACAAATTAGAGCATGAAATTATAGGCTACAGATTATTCCTGATAAGATCAGACAGACCGAGGAAACATGTTGGAAAAACATAGGTAGCAAATCAAAGTGTTCCATGCTACCTGGAATTTTCCCAAGCTCAAATCTTATTTGTTTTAAAGAACAATGAGTAAAGACTGAGAAGTTATGACCATGGATGACAAAGTAAGGGAGAGAGGAGAGGGGAGAAAGAGAAGGAGAGGGAGAGGGGAGAGAGGAGAGGGAAGAAAGAGAGGGAGAAGGAGAGGAAGGAAGGGACAGGGAGAAGGACAGAGACAGAGACACTGACAGAAGAGCCACTGACAGACTTCACCACTGGGGTGCAATTCAGAGACTCTTAATCTTATTGCCGATTTGGTTCCACTACATGGAAGTCTGAGAAAGTCTGAGAACACAGGAAATCAAAATATTCAGGACAATATGCATAAACAATAGAATGCTAAGAAGCTAGGTTTTAGTATCGCCTCAGAAAGCTTTCGTTTTTATGTGTAGCCAAATCTTTCCTGTGCAGTTTCTTGTTTGCTAAGTAAACGAGCACGAAGAAGTGACCAGTGAGTGGAGACAAAAACAATAGAGAACATTGGGTTGAATTATGATCAGTACATTTTGAAAACGCTTCATATACAAATGGTCACCGCAAGCTATGCTCTCAAAAAATATGGTTATGAAATAATACATTGCAGTCCTCATATTCGAGACTCTATGTTTCTGGTAATTTTCTTAAAACCTATGATATGGGTTAAAAACAGGAGAATCATTTATGAGAAAGAATTTTAAGCTTCAAAATTTGCGATCATAGAAATATTATTATTATTCATTTTTCTTTTGGGGTATCAGTCAAAAGCTGAATTGTGTGTGCCAGATAGTTTAAACTCCTACAGGCATCATAAGACCAAGGCGGAAACAACTGAGCTATTAAAATTATAATGTTATTAAGACCAATAGAGGTCTTCAACTGGATCTGTGCTTGAGAACTCAAAATGACTTTTGTAGTCTTAAGGAATAACAAAGAATGTGTTAGGAAGGCTATCATTGTTTTAGGACTTTATTTATTTTAACTAGGGGGTGGTTAACAGCACTTTACAGGGGCCTGTCATTAATGCAATTTGCTGAAGTGTGAAATTCAGTGTAACTGGCTCCACCCAGAAGTCAATTCCTAAATCCTGCAAGGACTTTATTAGAAGAGCATCCCACCTAGAAATAGCACCACAGCATGGGGTCTAGGAAAGACACTAAAGCAGGGCTTCAGCACACTATGAGCACTTTTATGGAAGCTATTGTGTGTGTTCTGAAATGCAAAGAAGAGGAAGAGGTGGAGGGAAAGAGAAAAAGCCACCCTCCAAAGAATGCGTACAGCTAAGATATGCCCTTGAAGAGTTAACAGTGAGATTTGCATCTACTTGATCACTCTCCACAAACAATATACTTTTACTATATGAAGATTCCCCTTTTGTTATTGGGGTCTCACTTTTTCATCCAGGCTGGAGGGCAGTGGCGTGATCATGGCTCACTGCAACCTCAACCTCCTGGGTTCAGGTGATCCTTCACCCTAGCTGGGACTACGGGCGTGTGCCACCACTCCTGGCTAATTTTTTTTTTTTAATTTTTCTGTAGAGACAGTGTCTTGCTGTATTGTCCAGGTTGGTCTCAAATTCCTGGGCTCAAACAATCCTCTCACCTCAGACTCTCAAAGTGCTGGAATTACAGATGTGAGCCATAGTATCTAGCCTATGTTATATGAATATTCCTTAACTATATTACCAGCCTCCTAGGCCCATACCTGAATTAGTTTACTCTTCTGTATTGGAGTGTACAAGGAGGCTATACCCACAATTTATGCTTTTTAAATTTCCTTTCCATCATTGATTATTACAAGAAGATACTTTCACAGGGTGGGATTCTGCTACAGTTGTTTTCCTTGCTTCCAGTAAAACAAAGCAAAAAGAACCCCTCATACACACTGTAATAATAAACTTATTCCTGTTTTAAATGAAGAGAAATGAGATGTTAGCTCCAAGAGTTCCCAAGAGTTCCCAAAATCTGTCTTCTAAAAAGTTTCCTAAAATCACGCTCTCCTGGGAACCCTGTAAGATTAAGATTAGATTCAGTGGGTCTGAACACAAGCAAAGACTCCATCAACAACTGTTTGGATCATCTGCAATTTTCAGATGAAAAAAAAGTCCTTGATTATCTTGGAGAGTATAGAGAATGCTTGATCAAGCTTTGCGCTCGTTGCATGTTCAAAATCCCTGTGTGCCCATCCACCTTAATACTTACTATGCTCAAAATACATACGCACTATGCTTAAAAAAAAAAAAAAAAAGGTTGATTCAGGAGGGAGATTTACAGCTTGCACTATGTTATCTAGACAAACACAAACTCTCCCGGGAGCCACTGGGAGCTGGCCCCCTTTCAGTGTTTGTTCTGATAGATGGATCTTACCCCAGCTTGCTACACACAGTGAACCTATTGGTGGCAGGTCACTATTTAGCACCCACTGAGATACTGAAGCTACAAAGTTTAAGTCTTGTTTGTATGCACTCATCACAGACAAAAGATTTCTAGATAAGATATTTTTAAAAACTTTATCCCCCAATATTCATCCAAAAAAAAAAAAAATGTTTAAGTGATGACCAAATTGGCTGAGAAATTTGTGTCCACAGACGGTCATTTAGAAGATGTGAAGTAAAAAGAGGTGAACCATTGTGCCTCTTTTTTTTTTTTATTTAATCTTACTTTAAAGATGTGGGGTACAGTTCAGCATTATATATACAAGTGGTCATCCTACTGGTAAAGTTTGGACCTCTCTTTGGTCCTCACTTTGCTAGGTTTGAGTTCAGGTACCCTTATTGATGCCATGTTCTCCCACGCCCACCCCGGCAGTATCCCGCTACTGCCAATCCCTCCTTTATAGCATTATGGCAAATGTTCAAGGTCCGCTTATGGCACTTCTTTGTTTCTGTGATAGATCACTGAGTATTACAGACTCAAAATCTATCCAAGTTACTGTAAAGTCCAGCTCCTCTTTTCTTCCCCCTCTCCTCCTAAGAGTGATAGCAAAATAGAACGAATATTTTAAGTATTTGTAATTTTACCCAAAAAGTTTTATAGATAGATTGTGTTTTAAAAAGTGGCCCTCATGCACTGCTATAATTTTAAAAACACACACAAAAGATGATTCAGAGGAGAACCACAATATAGTTCATCTAAGTCAGACTTCCAATTTATCAGAATAGTGAAAGAAGAAACAATATAAGAGTTATTGCTTTGCCAAGCGCAGTGGCTCACGCCTGCAATCTCAACACTTTGGGAGGCCAAGGTGAAGACTGTTTGAGCCCAGGAGCTTGAGATCAACATAGGCAACATAGTGAGACTTTGTCCCTACCAGAAAAAAAAAAAAATTAGCTGGGTGTGGTGGTGTGCACCTGTAGTTCCAGCTACTCCAGAAGCTGAGATAGGAGGATCACCCGAGCTCAGGAGGTGCAGACTGTGGTGAACCGTGATTATGTCCTTGTGCTTCAGCCTGGGCAACAGAGCAAGACTCCGACTCCAAAAAAAAAAAAAAAAAAAAGAATTTATCTGTGTCTATATCAGAGGCCATTTTGCTGACTATTCAACCAGATTTCCACAGCTCTAAGGGTATCAGCCTTCACCTGTGGAATCAAATCATTAGTGACATTTCCCTATGAAAGCCACAGTGTTCATTAGGCAAGTCTGGTACCACCTCTCATTTTATATTATTGCAGTTTTGGGGAAGCTTAGGGAACCTCTTTGATTCTCTACTTCTGGCATAAGCAAAGAAAGAGAAAGCATGTGTATAGATTAGGGGAAGGGAAACAGTAAGGAAAGGCTCATCAAATAAGAGAGATATCTTAATACTGATGAAGAGAGCTAAGGTTTGCTTATCTTGACAGATTAAAATGTAAACCCTAAAAACATCCTCACCAATCTTTACCTGAAGGCAACACACAAGATACACTCTATTGTATACCCACACCACAAAAAACGTCAGAGGAATGCTGAAACTCAGAGGAAGGCTCTGGATATCTGGGTGACATGGATAGGCATTTCAATTAGACCCTGCAGATTTAAGATTTCTTAATGCAAGATTAGTCCTGCAGCATGGCTTTAGGGTTTTCACAGTGTTTAAAAGAAAAAAACTATTTAAGACATCAGCAGGGGGTTAATGGAAGCTTTGATAAAGTTCCTCTGGATCTTTTCATCGATGTTCAATTGCAGACTGGCTTCTAGAGACCCGTCTGGCTCCTCTGTGGAGAAAGTAATTAATTTAGCCAGTTGGAGCAACAACTAGATAATTTAGAAGCCCATGGAAAACCCTTGCTAGCCCTGCATTGTTCATTTCTTGTTTCAGCCAGACACTTATTTTTTTAAATCTCTTGATGACTTCTCCAGAGGGTGTAAAATTTGGTGGTGGTGTTCGATGGAACAAGCACAACACTGAAAGATGAAAAACAAATCCGAATTAGACTGTCAAGAGAATGCTAGTAAATGGATTTCCCTTCCTACAAATGAACATGTGTGTATATTTATGTAGGAGCAAAAGGAAAAAGAGTCAGAAAAAATAGTGTTCTCAGTCCTGAGTATATAAATAAAGGTTTCATTTTCTTAGAGTGGAATAGTCACCTCTAAAAAAAAAAAAAGGCAACCTAACTTTTTCTTCTGTGCAATAATGACCACTAGACTCTATAGACATGTTATTTGTCTATCCTGCTCAGTCAACCTTGAAGTTGGATAATTTAGTAGGCTCTTTTGGAAGACTTTTTATTTTTTTTCTCCTCACCAGAACTGTGGCAACCACCTTGAATACAAATTCACCGGCGCTGGTGCCATACACACATGGCTGCAGCATTGTATATCTGCTGGTTTATTTTCTTTTTAAGTATGATCATGATTAGTGAGTATGCTTATTCATTATCATGATGGTAGTAGCAACAGTAATGATTGTTGAAATGAAATTCTTTTCAGTGTAAAGTTAGAATCAAGGGACTGTTCCTTCTTTAAAAAAAAATTGCCCCGTGTGTGTTGTTTAAATGTGCATTTCATAGGCATTATGAATTAAACCAAGAGCCCATGGCTAGACCAGAGCTGTTAATGAGAAAACCACAGCCTGCCTCCTCTGAAGTCCATTGTACGCTTAGTTGGTCCTATAATTACCCAGGCATAGAAAGAACTCTCCAACCAGCTACCGAACCAGCACCATGATCAAGATGTGCAAACAACTTTCCAGCAAAATCGCTCAGTGAAATTGCTTTGTAAAATCCCTGAGTGGAAGAATTTTAAACGGTGTCTTTCGAAAGTGTACTTCATTTTATAGATTTCACTAGTTCCATCATTTGTTTTGCCTTTATATTTCTTAGGGGTGAGGAAAAATAACATGATTTACTAGAGATCAAAGGCAAACAGGAAATCATCTCAGAGAGAGGATAATATAAAAGAGCAGAGCATATAATTATTTAAAAAGAAAATTGCTACTAGCATCTAGGACCCACACAATAGTATTAATAATACATACTTTAAAGAGACCAGAACATTGACTATAATAGTCCAGCATGGCCCACATAATCCATTTGAACTTGAATGTCAATGGAAAAAGATTTGTGGTTCATGAAAGCAAATTCATGATTAAAATTCTAATTATTTTAGTTATTTTTTTACATAGTCAAAACCTTTTTAAAAAAAAATACAGTGTCTTGCCAAATACAAAAATTTCTTTCAGGTCAGGCACTGCAGTTCACACCTATAATCCCGGTATTTTGGGAGGCCGAGGTGAGAAGATTGCTTGAGCCCAGGAATTCAAGACCAGCCTAGAAAACACAGCCAGATCTCATGTCGATAAAATATCAAAAAATTAGTTGAAGGTGATGGCGCATGCCTCTTGTCCTAGCCACATGGGAGGCTGAGACAGAAGGATCGCCTGAGCCCAGAAGGTTGAGGATGCAGTGAACCATGATCATGCCATTGCACTCCAGCCTGGTTAATAAAGTATGATGCTGACTTTAAACAAAAAGTGAGATATTAACCTAAATGTTAATCCACTACATCCTTTGCCAAAGCAGGCGTCCCCTGAGGACACCAGAATTTTGACATCTTCTCAACCTCTTTTTTTTTTTTTTATTTAGAGGCAGAGATCAGCAAATCTTTCCTGTGAAGAGTAAGGGAATTCATATTTTCTCTTTGTGAGCCACTGCACTCTCTGCTGTAGCTACTCAACTATGCCATTGTCATGTAAAATCACTCTTAGATGATATCTCAACAAATGAGTAGGGATTTTTTTTCAATGAAACTTTATTTACAAATGAAAAATTTGAATTTTATATAGTTTTCAAATGTCACAAAATATGATTATTCTTGTGATTATTTTCAACCCTTTAGAAATAAGCAATCTATTCTTAGTGGGTTGTACAGTAACAGACAGAGGATGGGATTGGGTTATTGGGCCATAGTTTACTGACCCCTGCTCTAGGGCTCTTAAAGAAGCAAATATTTGTGCCTGAAAATATCATCAGGCCGAACTCAGTGGCTCAGCCTGTTGTCCCAGCACTTTGGGAGGCTGAAGTGAGTGGATTGCCTGAGCCTGCAACTTCGCGACTTCGTCTCTACAGTAAATCAAAAATTAGCCGGGCGTGGTAGTGCACGCTTGTAGTTCTGGCTACTTGGAAGACTGAAGTGGAAGGATTGCCGGAGCCCAGCAGGTCGACACTGGGGTGACCGTGAGCATGACACTGTACAGCAACCCGGGTGACAGAATGAGACTCCAACTAAAAAAAAAACTCATCAAATCTATTTTTTTTCCCCCTACCTTTCCAAGTTTGCAGAAAAACCTTGGTCCTAGTCATTTTTCATTTGTGTTTAGTATTCCAATATCAAAATCCGTAGGAATGTGCTTCTTCCTTGTCTCTTTGATCTCAAAATACACCTCAGGTCCACCCCAGAGGTGCCCTCCACACCAAACTGAGAACCAGAACCAACTCTGTTACGAACTGGTCTTTTAACACCCTCCATATCAAGCCAGACTGGTCTTCCCAATCTCCTTTTTCCCGGTTCATTGCTTACTCTTAGGCATAATTATGTCACAGTCTCCTTATCTGACAACTGCATTTATTTCAATATAGTCAGAGGCAAACTTTCATATACTGAAGCTAAAGGAGTTTGTATGGTCCCTTTTCAAAGCTCCGTTCCTAATTTGATATTTGTGATTTTATAGGGTTTTTTTCCCCTTAATCACACAATTGTTCAAGCTTTAAACTCTACAAAACCACCAGGCCAACAGCATATTACCTAAATCGATTGCTGTAAGAGTTTCCCCGTTCTCCCACTGTTTCCCTGAAGCCTTCCTCTTCCAATCTAGAAGACAGGTAGCAATTATACCCATTGGGGATGAGAATTCCCACTGTTCTCCATTATCCCACTAAAATTACATAATATGTCTAATTAAAAGATGGCAGAGAGAGAGAGAATGGGAACTTACCAGTTGAGTAGTAAAAGTCAGAGCTCCTGTTGTACTTAGTTATTTTCTTTGCTCTATTCATGATTGGGGTTTTATTAAATTTATCACTACTTGACAAAGAGAGTTAACTGGTTTGTTTATACTGTAAATAAATGTTAATCAACAAACAGATATGGAATATCTATTACTACGTGCTATATGTACAGTGACATTATGATGAGGTTTAATCCTCTTTATTGTTGGTGTTTTTTTTTCCTTGCAGTTAATTCTTAATTGTCCAATCCTAGAGAACAATGTCAGTCTAACATGCAGCATCAGTTCATCTGATGGAAAAACAGCTAGGATAGGATTCACAAGGGACCCAGAAAGGCCCTTTATAACTGCCTGTCCACTGAGAACAGTTATGAAAGCATCATGCTCTCAGTATGGGGCAATGGAACCCAGGAAATGTGGAACCTTCCCCATGTGTTGAACTACAAACCAGCCCAAGCAAAAGCCAGTTGGCTATGGCACTCTTAAATGGTGGGCAATGCTAAGAAGTCTGTCTTCAAATGTTATCTCCAGAACAGAGTTTTTCAATCTTAGCACTATGGACATTTCGGATCAGATAATTCTTTGTCGGAGGTTGGGGGCAGTCCTGTACATTATAAGATTCTTAGCAGCATCCCTGGTCTCTACCCACTAGATGCATCAGCATCAATAATGTCTCCAGACATTGCCAACAACCAAAGATGTCTCTTAACATTGCCAGTTGGGAGTAGGGGACAACAGTCACTCCCAGTTGAGAACAACTATACTAGGGAGACACTCTCTTACTCTTTTTCCCTTTGACGTAAATATCTTGGCAGAGTGAAGGATTGGAGGAATGGAGGGGAGGCAGAATGTAGATGAGAATTCTGCCAAAGCATTTATGGAAATTTTTTTGTTACCCTTAAAATTGCCTTGAGAGACTTTTCGAACATGGTAGGGAAATAAGCTTCATTCTTCAAGTTCATAGCTCAAAGCTCATGGATTTATACTTGGAATCATAGAATTTTAGAATTAGAAAAGACCTTAGAGATTAACTAGGTTTAAGTAATTAGGTTATCCATCAAATGTTTTAACTTCTCCAAACTCAGAGCACTGCAGATGTTTGTCACAAGGACACTATAGCTATGCTATAGAGAGAGAACCAAATTGTAAAGTATCTAGAAGAGTGTCATATGCAAAGTAAAAATAAAAAATGGATATCACTGTGCCCCGGATGCAATCTGGATTTAGTAGAGAACACCACTCCTAATGATCTGGGTTCAAAATGATTCAAAAACAACACACCAAAATATGTTCCAGTTTCATAACTAGAAGAACAAGCATGGGTTGAGGGCGGGGGCCGGAAAATACATGGTAAAAAAAAAAAAATTCAGTAAAATTAAGCTTCTGCTGGCTGCAATCACAGCATTTTAGCAAAAATATTCACAGTTCTGTTGCTTGGCCAAAAAACCTTGTCTCATTTATGTAACATTTCTCTCCTAGTGACACACATCCTGCATTCATTTGCCTGAGATGGCCCGCTTAAGTAAAAGTAAACTGAAGGAAAGCCATCCAGAAAACAAATCACCCAGCAGTTTGCTTATCCATTTTTCATAAACATCAGGACCATCCCCTTCCAAACAAAAGACAGAACATTTGCTACAAGATGAAGATGGAGGAAGTAGAATCTCATTTTGCTCCTTTTGGCCTGTAACATAGGAAATTAACTTTCGGGGGAGCTCCAAGAGCTTCCTCTTCTCCAGTTTCATTGTGGCACAATTTAAGCAGGAGTAGGTAACACCTCCACCCTTACCCTCTTCCCACCTCTCCTTCACTGCTCCTAGCATGGGGTGAGGCTGTGGGTGACTAATCTCATTAGAGGATTGGGGGAATATACTATGCCCTCAGATCCAACCACTCTGCGCTCTCGTACCTGTCTACCTGCACAGAGTGTCCTTCCAGCAACCTTAACAGGGGCAGGCATTGGCATGCAGGAAGCCTGCAGTCAGCCAGCTGGGCTGTAAATATCACTAAAGCAAGCCCTTTTGGCCACAGATATAAAGCTCACATCCTTCAATCAGCTTATCAGCAATAAAGCTGACAGACATTCGGATTTTCTTTGTCTTCTGTGTCAATTGGTTTAAGACCCCAAGAGTAAGATTTGGGTTAGAATGGGTGAAATAACCATGTGAGAACACAGGCCCATTCACACCACAGGCTACACTTAAAATGATCAAAGCCCAGTTAAATCTACATCTCCATGCCCAGAGACTCACACAGTTTGGTCTCACAAATGGGAGAATACCAAGCTGAATACATGAATGCTGCGTGCAAAGTCTTCCCCAAGGAAACTTTCTATTTTGGGGAGTAGGGTCCTTCCTGATTTCTAGTACTGACTCTAACATTAGCTTGGGTGAGTCACTGCATCTTCATGGAGCTGACCCTCAACTGTTTAAGTCTCAAAGGTGGTGAGTATAGGACCAGGAATCCTAGGAGGTTTTGTGTGCCTGCTTTTATTTACTTTCCTTTTTGTGTTACTGAGGGGAGAAAGAATCCTGTAAAAACAGCAAAGATGGAGAGCCTCTAACCTTTGCGGCCTCCAGGTGCTGAATGCTAACTTCATTAATTCTGTGTATTCCTTATAGAGTGAAACATCATTGCCTATAGTGGTCCTCAAGGAATTTCATTTAATGAAATGATAGGAACAACTGCAATTAGAATATAATTGTGTGTATGTAAATATGCTTAGGGGAGCTTTGATAGAGTTTATGGCTGCTACATTCACCCAGAATTTTGGCCTACATTATTAATTTGCACTTCTATGAAGAAAGGGTTTGTTAATCAAAGATAAACTATCCCAATGATTTTGAATTAGGGAACTTCAAATTATGGTGGATAATGAGGCAGCGCTGTGCACATATACAATTCTCTACTAAGCGGAAGCTTTCTGGCTGGCCACATAGGAGGTCTCCTTATTGAAAGATTTATTTTTAATTTTGAACAGCTTCCCAGCATTACCCTTCATGAAAATTAAAATAAGGAGCTGGAATTTTGTCCTATTCAGCAAACCTCCTGGCAGGACTGCACACGCAGGCAGAGAAAACCTTACTGTGTCAGAGGAATTCTCTGTCCATTTTTCTCCTAGATGTAAAAGAATAACACCTACATTTAAAATAAAACTTTGACTCTTTTCCCCTCTCTAGTATGATTTTTATATCTTCTTTTTTCTTTTGGAGGATTTTTAGTGTGTCTTCTTTGTGCTCTCTGGACCTTTTGCCCTGGTAGGTGTTGACATAATCTCTTGGCTCAAATCCTAAAGTATATAGAGTTATAGAAGTCTCCCCCCAAATCTGAGGGAGCCAAGTCTGTCCTCAGTACATCTCGCACAGGCTTTCTCTGCCAAAGAGAATGACTTCACCCTGTATAGCTGAGGCTCCAAAGGTCCATTCTTAGTTATAATCCAGTTAGAAACGCAATGTAGTGATGAATTTGACAATAGCCAAAAAGGTATAAGGGGGTTGAGGGGGGGAGGGCAGAGATTGTTCTGCACTCCACTGTCTTCAAATTCAGAGAGATTAGTGGCACTAACCGTGTTCCCCGGATCTGTGTGTAATATTTCCAATGCATTCTTCCAAAAGGAAACTACTAAAACATTGGCAATCACAAAGTTCTCATGTTGCTATCAAAAATGACTAAATCATACTAGTCTTTGTAGAAAAATAAAACTAATGATCACTAACAGTGTTCACAACCTAGCACAGAATTAAGAGACAAAAACCTAGCCAGTTGACCTGTTCACACCACGTATTTAAAAAGACCATTCCCATTCGTGTCGCTGAAGACACATTCCGGTAAGATTTGCCATTCTAGCCTGCGTGCAACATCTTCCCCAAGTCTTAACTTTTTACTTATTTTAAAGAGTTCAGGAGGAAATGGACAAATACTGGCTTTGGATTTGGACACTGGAATACTTCTCACTAAAGGATCAATTAGCACAGATATTTTACTTAACTACTGAGTGCACTTCCTGAAACATTCATTTAAGAGAAAAGTGGGGTAAGAGGCAATACGATTGTTGGCAATTTATAATCCTTTTCCGGCCATGTTTGTTGTCCTTAAGAGTCTCACAAAGGAGAAAACCACAGTCCCTTTTTCCTGCTCCTCTTTACTCTCCAGAAATAACAGGGGGTCAGTAATATAAAACTCCTCATGGGGTGAAAACTTTTTTCAGCAAAGGAATACACATGAATGAGTCAGGCGCTAAAACCCAGAGATGTAGATTTTGAAAATATTTGATATTGAAGAATTTGTGACAGTTAAGCAATTAATTCCATAGAAACACTTCATGAACAGAAAACTGTTCTCTGAATTAGAAGAAAGTGATGGAAACTGGCCATTCCTTCCACCTTACCAGGCTGCCATGTCAATCATAGATTCAACTATGAAAGTGGCCGCAAAACTAGTATGTGTCTAAAGACAAACTCTGTCTACCACACAGATAAAGATTTACATGGAAATTCTAGTATCGTTCCAAGTAGATTATTTATAAAATTTTACATTAAAGAACACGATCAAAATTATAGTTGCTAATGCTTTTGTTTGAAAATACAGCAAATATCAATACAGCACTCTGTACGGCTAAAAATTAATTTTATAATTCTACATAATCCGTAAGTGCACTGGTATCTAGCCATGGACATTGCGATTAAAATGGCCAATACAAATCCTGTCCAAGAAAGGTCCAGCATAGAGTGAGGCAGTTTACTAGAACGTCATTCTTTTTCAATCAGACATTGTCGTAGTCCTCGTATTATTATTATATCCACCACCTAGTACAGGGCATGCTATGCAGTTGATGTGCAAAAAAAATTTTGCTAAATGAACAAATGTCCTTCTAAGTATCTTTTATAACACAGCTCCCGGGATAAATTGGTTCTACTTCAAGTATAGAACTTTAACATCACTTCATTGTTATTACCATAAGTCTTTTCTCCATAAATACTCAGATCATACAAGCAAGTGGATTTGATTCCTACCTGCTTGGTTGGTTGTCACAGTGACAGAAACTGATTGGTCTGGGCTAGGATTGTACTTGGACACTCCATTCACAGCCCAGATTTCAAACGTGTAATTGGTATGAGCCAGGAGGTCAGTGATGGAGACTTTGGTGGTCTTCAGGCCATTCTGCTGTGGTGTATAATGGACACCACTCCCACAGGGTCGGCACTTGCTGGGGTCCCCAGATCCACATTTCTTGCACACCACGTTATAGGAAATGTCCTGGCGACCACCTGTGTTCTGAGGGCTGCTCCACTCCAAGTTCACCGATGTCTCGTTGACATTTGAAATCAAGTTCAGGGGAGCAGACGGCGGGCCTGGAAAAAGAAAACCATGTAATCACACCAAGAACTGAAATATCCTTTTGGAATCTCTCAGAGTTTGGATTATTCTTTACAGCTCTAGAAAGGAAGGTAGGCCCATTTGGCAAAGAAAGCAACAAGCAAATCAAACGAACAAAAAAGATATTTTAAAAGAACAATATGATAGAAGGCTGTAGGTGAGAATCCTTCTCATTCTTGTGCAAGCAAACACAGTACCAACTGCCACTCAGAGATGTGAAGCAACTCTATAAGCAAATGGGCTCCAAGCCCAGGCTTTCTCTCTGAAGTGGCAGGAAAATATCTTAACTTATCTAGTCTCCATCTTATCGTCTGAAAAGCGAAGGTGATTCTAGTTCCCAGGGCTGTTGTGGTACTCTGGGAAATTAATAGTTATACACACCACTTCTGAAGATAAATTATAATTTCTAAGTACAGCATGTCATCGATAGCAAATAAAACTAACAAAATTGTATAGATATGCTTCTGTAGTTCAACATGGCAGCTATTTATGGGTAATTAGTAGGAACTGGTTTAACACGGTTGCAGGGATGTCAAAGATACAGCTGTTGAGTGATGTTAGTGCCAGGCTGGGATCGTTCAGGCTATCAGAGCCCTCTTCCTGCCCTTCACTGTGCTCATTCCCACCGACATCAAAGAGTTTCTGACATAAGAATGATGGTAGTGGATGTTATGAAACAAAACAACGGATCACTAACAACATAACGACTGGCTTAAAAATAATGATAATAAATAAGACTAAAGATCATGATGAAACTCTTCCTTCTTGCTGTATATCAGTCATTATATCCAAAGAAGTTGTGCCTTCAAGTAGAAGAATCAGGCTGGGAGAAGGAAGAGTTAATTTTCTTAATCTGAGGCAGTTCCAAAAGACAGCTGCCACACTCTAATGAGAAATACTTAATATGACAGCTGGAAAGTTCTCTCTTTTTTTCTCATTTCAGTCTTCCAAGAGGTGAGTCAAAATGAGTTTTCAAGAAAATTTGAGGTTTCTTGATCACTGTTATCATACAGTTGCTAATGTATGTGGAATGGCTACTTTGAGGGAAGTTCGTATATTTCCTCAGGAAAAGGAAGTTAACTGGAGGCCTGCATGAACTCAGGAGGACTTTACCTAACCAACCTCAATGGAACATACTGTTACAAAGAGAGACTTCAAATCAGAGAGACTTGAAAGAGATGACCTTTAAATAAGAAGTCATATTCATTATTTATTACGTAGCTTGTGGTGATTAATGGCTGAAGGATTTTTTTTGGTGGTAACATTTAATAAGGGTAATTCACTCTTCTTTTCTCTTCATACCGCTTATTGAAGACTTTATTTTATTTATTTATCTATCTATCTATTTATTTATTTATTTTTGTTGTTGAGTTGGAGTCTCACTCTGGCGCCCAGACTGTAGTGCAGTGGCAGCTCCCGGCCACCGCAGCCTCGACCTGCAGGGCTCCGGCGATCCTTCCACCTCAGCCTTCCAAGTAGCTGGAACTACAGGTGCGCGCTATCACACCTAATTTTTGATTTATTGTAGAGATGAGGTCTCGCCAAGTTGCCCAGGCGGGTCTCGAACCCGTGAGCTCAGGCAATCCACTCACCTCAGCCTCCCAAAGGCGCAGGATTACAGGCTGAGCCATTGAGCCTGGCTGAAGACTTTATTGTAACAAGGTAGGCAGGCTCTCCCATACACCCCTTGGGTCTAATTACCAACCACCCCTCTCAGCATTAAGATTAACTCCCCATCCTGTGAAATTTGAAGAAAAAAATAAAAACCTTAAAAAATTTTTGTTTACAAAAGTATTATAAAATTTATATTTACAGGTAAGGTAAGATTACCTCACAGAAGTCCTTGGAAAGAAAATATAAAATTCTTTCTTGTTTAGACTTCAAAATTGTCTTTGTGGTTCTTAGCACAGTGACTGGAATATAATAAGGGTGAATAGATGGTTTTTGAATAAATAATTGAAGTTATTCAAAATCACAGACTCTAAGAAATGCATAGGGTGTTAACATCATTTGGTCAAATACCCTCAAGTTAAAGAAAAGGAAATTGAAATCTGGAAAGTGGATCTGATAATATTGAAAGTTCATGCAATCTAATTAGTGACAGAACTAGACTAAAATCCGAAAGCACTATTTGCCATTTGGGGCTATTTTTATTCCACCATGTGTTCCTCACAAAAGGTATAAAGACAACAAAATCAAACATTTCACCAGAGTTTGAGAGTCAAGAGTAGGGAAGGGGAGCACATATATCTTCAGTCCTGCTTAAATTCTGTAATGGGTGCCACCATGGTGAAATCCACCACCAGTCTGCAGCTGAAGCTGACTAAGGCTTGGTTTATAAATGGGTCAGCCATTGGTTCTTATTTTGCTATGACTTCCAGGGTTAAATAAGAGTGACTCTGAAATCCATTAACCTCCTTGCCAATGTTCCTGGTCCACTTTCACATGGGAAAATGTGACACAATGAATCAAGCAATGCAGAAGCAAAAAGTCAGTAATTAGTATGTAGGACGGGGCATGGCAGTGTCTAAACAGAGAAGAAATGGAGCAGAAAACTAAATGGTCACAGGACTCAGAGATATAACACAGCCACGTGGAAAAAAAAAAAAAACGAAGATGCTGCCAGATTTTAAAATGGAGGAAGCTAGCATGAGAACAAGAGCTGACCTGAAGCCACCTTCTTCCTCTGGGCAGAGATTTTTAAAGAAAACCCTGAGGTAGATGCTCAAGGGAAGACCGAGAACTTGGCAGGAGGGTCAATGCTGCCTCCATGAACATTTTGGTGAATTGTACTACATATGTTTTCTGTTTTGCAACCATAGAGAGAGAGATGGTCATGTGGGGACATAGTTGTCCTGGAAACTAAACTATGAGAAAGTCATATAATAGAGGGGAAAATGAAATACAGAAATATCCAACCAGTCTGATTATAATGTTGGCCTGCAAAAACCTGGGAAAGGACACATGCTTTACAAATAAAATCATAATAGTTGCGTTGTGTTTGTGGGATTGTGGCTTCTTTTTGTTAACTCTTGCCAATTAAAACATAATAACTATATAATGAGTGTGTTCCCATTTAAAGAGAGGGCTCATCTCTTTCTCAGAAAAGAAAGTATTCTCTTCTCAAGACAATGAAAAGAAAGTATGTATGTGCATACAGCCAAAAGTCAATCTGGGCCCACAATTATACCTAACAGTGGCACCTTAAAACAATCACCTACGGAAATGGCTAAACAGAAGAGAAAAATAGCATTCTGAATAATATGAGCCCCTTTTCAATAAACACAAGGCATCTAGAAGTACAAAATTTAACTCAGATTATTTTCTCTTTCATTTATGTAAGTATTGGTCTGGATATTTAGGAGCGATTAAATTTCTGACATGATTGCCTTTCTTGTCAGAAATAGGTCCCCCTGAAAGTAATCTCCAATTACAAATATGAGGTTCATAAGAGGGATAACATACTACTTGTTCTGATTGTCTAGTGTCCACATATGAATTATCCCTACTGAGCACACACTAACATCAGGTAGCTTAAGATCATGTGAATGACAAGGTTTTATGCTTTTCAAAACTACCTACCACTAGCCTGAATATAAGACAGGCAACAAATCCTGCTTGTAGTGATGTTCCACATTTCAGTTTCCTATTTCTATTTCCTACTTTGTAATATGTAGTGGTGTCTTGCTAATCAGACACATACCCTATGTCTGTTTTTATCACTAGTCTGTAAGCTTCTTAAGATAATTGATGTCTTTATCACTTTCCATTGTCCACCATGGTTCCTAGTTCAGAGTAACCTCAATAAATGTTTGATGAATCAACAAATTAATGAATGAATGAATGGAAAACTAACCAAGTCCTTTAATGTATCTTATACCCACCTACCTGAAGTATTATGAAGTGTGTGAATTATGTAGGCTTCTCGGAGCTTAAGCTGTATTGTAAGTAGCTTTTCACATACAGATTCATTAGCATTAGGCCTGTGAAGTTGTAACTCAATGTAACTAGTTTAATTCAAGTTCCTCTTTCATCATAGTTTATAATAACTTTGGAAAAAATAGAAAGGGCTATATAGCAAATATTAATGGTTCCTTCTACTGAGAGGGGTTGAAACATTTATTCAACAAACATTTGAGTGACTAGTATTTGTCACCTGAGCTAGATGAGAGAGGGAAAAAAGTATTCTGATTCATTTTGATACTTTCGTAGTAATTTTCTGGAGAGTTGAAGAAAGGGATAGAGAACCTAGGGGAAAAAGAAGAGACTAAAGGAAACTCAATATGGATTATATGTGCATTGGATGTAAGGGCAAGTGCCTGTTCTGTCCTACTTTTGCAGCTGCATAACCAGTCACTATGACTGGAAATTTTAAATGTAGCTCTATCAAATAAAGTTTTGTCAACTTGGGACTGATTATTACCACTTTTTCTTCTCTACTTTAATTCCAGGTGATGATTTATTCAAGCATGAAGTTGGGGAAAACTTTAGCTCTGAAGAGAATTAATTTTAACATTTCCAAAGGTAGGGTGGTATTTTTTGTTATTAGCTTTTATAGAACCACATTTTCCTTTAATCTTAATTTTTTTTACCAAAATTAAGACATTTTAAAATATAAATTAATCAAATGCTGAAGTGTATTTAAGAGAAAATAAATGTACTTTACATATTTTTGGTTGTATTTGTAAAACTTCTGTGACATTCCCATATAAACCCAGTATTCTCTCTCTCTGCCTCCCCTGTAAGTAAAGGGCTGGCATGTTAAACTCTTTTAAAGTTTTCATAGGTAGAATATGAAATATTCACATTTGTAATATAATTTATTGGTGGAGGTAATAGCTGTACTAACAGAAACAAAAGTCAAATGCAATAATCTTTAGTTTATGAATCTTTAGCACAGGGGCCAGCATCATTTCTTCGTAAAGAAATGTTACTATCTGCCCAGAAAGCAAATATTTTAGGCTATCTGGGTTATCTGGTCTCTGTACCTACTACTCAACTCTGCCATTATAGCTCCAAAACAGTCACAGACAATACCTAAACAAATAGGCATAGCTATGTTCCAAGAAAACTTTATTTGTAAAATTAGGCGGCAGCGGAAATTGGTCTTCAGACCCTAGTTTGGCAACCACTGCTATAGAGAATAAGAGAGCCAAGTGCATTGGGTAATGCCTGTAATCCAAGCACTTTGGGAAGCAGAGGCGAGCAGATTGCCTGAGCCCAGGGGTTCGAGACCAGCCTGAGCAACATGACGAGACCTGTCTCTACAATAAATTAGAAAAAAAAAATCTGTCGGGTGTGGTGGCATGCACCTGTAGTTCCAGGTACTTGGAAGTTTGAGGTGGAAGGATTGCCTGAGCCCAGCCAGTCAAGGCTGCGGTAGCCGTGGGTGTGTCCTTGCACTCCAGCCTGGGCGACAAAGTGAGACTGACTCAAAAAGAAAAAAAAAAGAGAGAGAATATGATAAGATCAATGCACCACCTTCCTAGGAAAATGCTTTCAGACATCCTCAGAATTGTGTACGTAATTCTGGGGACTTACAGTGCACCCTGAGCCGAACGAATGAACTCAGTCAAGGAACTCCTGATTCATCTATTTACACAGTGCAGTAACAACCCTAGCTTCTAAAGCCCACATTATACCTATCTTCACTGACTAAGGAAAGAATAATATACGTGACATATGGCGTATTTCTTGAGCTTCTCATGGTCCTGAAAGAAATGGGCACTGTATTTTTTTGCTATTGTGGATAAATTTAATGAAGAACATTCACTTTACCAGTGTGAAATACTGTCTGCATCACACAGCAGGTACTGGTAAAAGGTGCTACAATGAGTGATTATTATTTTCTAGTGGGATGTCACCCTGCATTCAGTTGACACGAATTTGACGGTATAAAGCCCCAAAGAAACTGCTGCCACATTACAGCAGATGTAAAAGACTATCATATCATATCATAAAATATCACATCGTATCATGTTATATTGTAAAAAGAATCTTGATCTTCCTTTACCAATCATGTGCTCTTCTCTAAGAAAAGATAAATTTCTGGAAATGAACCACATACTGCCACATACTGTCCAGAGAAATTCAGTGACTATGACATTTAAGAAGGGCAATATTCCAAGCATAAAAGGCCATTCCAGTAATTCTCACATCTTAATTCTTTTCTCCCATGGATTAAACTAAAATTTAATTCCCGAGTAGTTTAGAGAACACACATGCTGGCTTATGTCAGGATTTAAAGTAGCTCCTTTAGGACAAGCCAGTATTTACATATCCACATGAAGTCTGCATGTGCCTTAACATCATTTAAAAACCATCAGCCAACACTAAACCTAAAGTCATAAATGTCTCCAATGTGACTACCCTGGAGTAAGAATCATTCTGTGAAAAGTACAGGATAATAGCACCCTGTGTACTCCACACCATTTCTGAAAGTCAAAGAAAATGCACTTTGTTATTCATTTTTTTTTTTTAGATTGGAAAAGATAGTTTATCTAGAAAGTAGATTAGAGAGAGAAACTCCAAGATGGAGAGGGGACTAGAGCCCACTTCGTTATTCTTATAGGAAGCAACTAAAACTTGAGCAAAAGATGAAAACCCGCTATGGTAATTAAATTTAGGGGTAGGTTTGGTAGAAATGGATTCTACCAAACATATGGACATAGGGTGTCACATAAGCTTGAAAATTTTATTTCTTATAACTAGAATTAAAGTGCTTAACAGACCCCCAAGAACAAGGGGAAAAAGTAAGTCAAGTTTAAAACTCTCATTATTAGCAAAACTTTAAACATGCAGTTCAAGTACTTTGGACTTGGTAGCTCTGCCTGGAATTCTTTACCCCTGGCTCTTTGAATAGCTGACTCCTAATCCCACCTCCTCCTTCCTGATTACTCCCGATATCTAAACTGCAATCCTCTCCTCCCCTGTCCCAGTGCACCCAATCATATCTCCTTTTTATTTCTTTTTTTTTTTTTGTGAGAATCTTAAATTATTTTGTAAATCATTTGTTTATTATTTATATTCCCATTAGAACATAAGCTTTAGAAGAAGAGGAATCACTTCTCTTTTTTTGGTCTATGAGACTATCCCCAGCCCTTGGAGAGGTACCTGTTATCCAGAAGATGCTCTGTATTTCCTGAATAAACAAATGAATGAATGATGAGATGACTCTTTAGCCCAGTTCAGTTCACTGATCAGAAGCATCACTGCCACAACACTTGTGTATGCTACAAAAGCTGAGCAAAACATAATAATACTATCATATGCTGAAATGTTGAAAACAAAATTCAGGTCTGCAACCAAGGCAAGGGGATAGTGGATAGAAAAACCAAAATCGCTGACTTCATGTGATAGAGTGGTTTCCAGAACTATCGCAGACTTTCAATATGTAACAAATTTTTAATCACTGTTTTAAAATTCTATGCCTGAGCCATGAAATTAATTCTGAATGTGGAAAGGGGCCTCCCCACCAAGAGCGTGGGCAGAAATGTAACTCTTACATGATCAATTTCTACTGCCACCTCACTAAACTGCCAAGGTGACCAGTGCAACACTTATCTTCAGAGAAAGTGGCACCTTGGGTCTCTAGTTCCATTTCATAAGCCTTTCGTTAATCATGTACAACTTTTGGACTGTCAATAATACTTTAGGTGTCTTAGCTGTAAAACCCTTCAACCCTTCAGATAAGCCTTTGTTGTTAATCTCTCTCCAGCTGAAAGACAGGCTGTGAGGCAGAGTAAACAGTTGGGGTGCATAGGTTTGACTCTGAAATAAAGCCCATGCTTTCTCGCGACAGTTGTGTATATAGCCACCACTAATTGCTTTCTCCCAGCCCTTGCTCTCATGGGTTAGTTTACAGAAAGATTGCCGTTTAGGGACCTCTTCTGAGATCTATGACCAGTGCATAACCTTTTATCATGGCGGTTTATGTGTTTTAACAATGAATATGGCCAAGCAGAGCTGTCTATTATTAAAAACCAGAACCATTTGGATGCATAAATCACTTGTTGCTGTCATGAAAACTTCTTGGCTTCCTATAAAGGTTGGCGTCTTGCTGAAACTCTCCCATTACCTGTTTTTCTGGTATATCTATTATTCCATTCTCTGCTCTAGGAATCTTTTGCCTTTTCTTACTGAGTTAATTAGAGATTTGATTTCGTTTTATATTGATTTATTTGATTTCTTTTTATATTAATTATTTGTTTATGGTTGGTTGAAGTATCTTGTAAAGTAAATTTTCAATGTTCTACTTATGAAAGACCAAGAAAAGTAGAATTGAGTATTTCATTTTAGAATTAGCTAAACTATACATTAATTTACATTTCTCACAAAGCATTTTTTATATCTTATCTTACTTAATCCCCATCATAAACTCTGACTGAAAAGTACTTATTACCCACAGCAACCCAATGACTAAAACTAAGCAGCTCAACCAAATTAAGACAGCCAATATGTATGCAGCTATGATCAGAAACCCTGACTCCAAGGCTAAACAACTCTCCTTCCCATTCATAGAGATAAGAATGATTTAAAGAGGATAAGGAAGCTTAACTATGAGTTCTTTTTTTTGGAATAGGGTGGAAAGTTTCTAATTTTCTCAATTTGCCCCAGAGTTAAATTTCTCCTAGCTTCCCTGTCTTTTTTTTTTTGAGTTGGAGTCTCACTCTGTTGCCCAGACTGGAGTGCAGTGGCCGCTCCCGGCCACCACAGCCTCGACCTGCGCGGCTCTGGCTATCCTTTCACCTCAGCCTTCCAAGTAGCTGGAACTACAGGTGCGCACTACCATGCCCGGCTAATTTTTTGATTTACTGTAGAGATGAGGTCTCGCCAAGTTGCCCAGGTGGGTCTCGAACCTGCGGGCTCAGGCAATCCACTTACCTCAGTCTCCCAAAGCACGGGATTACAGGCTGAGCCACCAAGCAGGCTGCTTCCCTGCCTTTAATGACGGTATTATGATAGCTAGTTATTACTTCCTGGATGATGCTTAAAAAAAAAAACTGGGTTGTTTCTTCTATCTGGTTCCTACCTTCTAAGTAAGACAGTCGTTAGGTGTTGCTGTTAAAAGTTTTTGGGGGTTTTTTTGTTTTGTTTTTTTTCCCTCATAGGTGAAAGATTACAAGAATGTAGAGGGGGCAATTATACTCTCTAACAGGATCTTCCCTCAGCTCATCTCTTGCTGGGCTTAAGATAGTATGTGGAGTAAGAGTCAACCATGAGAGAAAAATCTAAATGCTGACAGGAAAGAAGATACCCTGTTTTCACCCCAGGGGATCTCAGGAAAATGTGTAATTGACCTTGTTTCATAGAAGCATGCTGTGAATAACCACTGTATGACTTCCACGCACAGTGTCACAATGCCATCTAGAAATCATGGAGCTCAGTTGATGACAAGCCACTCTTAATTATTCATGATGGTAGAAGAATTGTAATGACCTGGCTAAATGGCATTGGCGGATTATTTAAGCCTTTCACTTAAGCATACATTAATGTTCCTCAAACATATGCATTTTTCAGTTGAATCCACATTGGGCTACGTATACCTATAACATGAGAAGTAGGTCGAAGAGGAAAAAGGAGGCTAAGAATTGCTTTTTAAAAAAAATCCAATGAGGTTATACCTGATCTCTACGAAATATCACTAAGCTTTTAAAAATTTGCAAACAACCAAATGGCAAATTATCAGCACCTGGGATCCATCTAGTGCTTTCAGGGAAGCTCACCTGGTGATCTTTCTCCCTGTATCTTTAATTATCTTCACATAAGAATCATGCACTTGGTTCTCCAGAGGCATTTTTTTCTATTAGTAGTTAAAATGCTGAAGGCAATTCAAAATGAGGAAACAAGGATGTGGTTTACTCTCTAGCTAATGTCAGATCTTGGACTATTGAGATCTAACTAAAACAGCAGCCTAGATTGAAGGTTGCGTCTGAATCCTCAAAATGTCTTTGGTTGCTTTCATCAGTTTGTACAGTCCAGGGAACAGACACATTAGCTGGCTTATCAACTGACGAACAGGCAGCAGGACCATATGTTCTAACTAAAAATCAACCATGTAATCTGGCAGTGGGGGAGTAGGTGCTTCCATCTGAGTTTTCGTCCTATGACAAATGGAATGCAGTACGAGACTACACTATTATACTGCAAATGTGATAAATGACATGGAATAAGAAATCCTCCTGGAGATCTTGAACTCAAGATTTTTCATAAAAATATGTTCATGAAAATGATTGATTACATGAATGATAGAATGGTAAAAGATCAACCAATGGATCTTCTGAAGCATTTTCAAAACTGACACTTCAGGAATCTTTGGTCTTTGTTCTCAATTTTCTGCTAACTAGTCTTTCACTAGCACTAACTGCACCCTCACTGACCTATTTCATAGAAAGTACCCCTCCTCCATCATTATATGATTAGTTACTTGCAGCGCTGAAGAAAAAAGAAATATGCTTTTGAGTGGAAAAAAAAAAATGTAGTTTACTTGAAACTGAAGACTGCCTTTTATCCTATGGTTTATACATCAAAGCCTCCCTTCTAGACGTCCTTCCCCAAATCCCTTAGCCAGACTGTTAAGCATGTAAATCTTTGGGGTAGAGAATTGAACGGAACATCAGGGGCACCTTCAAGAGCTTGTTTGAAAATGGATGTGAGATTCCCAAAATTAAAGCACTTTAAAAAAGAAAGAAAGAAAAAAAAAGAGTTCCTCTCTTCTCCTGACCTTGGAAACAAATAAGGACGATGTTATTTTAATTTGCATTTAAATTTTAACAACACAGTCACACAGCACCAGTGGAATCGACATTGGGTTTCCACCGAAGATTGCTCATCATTTCATTATGGTTCATTATGTTGATAACTGTCAGAAAGCATTAGCAGCAAGGGCTTTGAGTAATAGAACTGAAATGGTAATTTTAAAACAATACACTTTCTGGAGGAAATACAGCGGCACACTAAATTCAATTAGAAAAGGCAAATGTAAAGACAAAGTAAGTGATGTTTGTTGTTTGAAACTTGGCTATTTCAATTTCTTGATAACCTAAACCTGCAGAAAGCTTTTTCAAATCAGGACTTTTTGTCATAGAGCTTGGCAAATTTGCCCTCATTAACTCTAAGCTCTTCTAGTATAAATTGTCTTAAAAGCTGCAATTTTGGAATATTTTAGGCCACATCTAAGTATCAATCAATCACTCTTTGTTTGTTTGGCACAGCTGACTGAATTATTCAAGGGTGTTTGCTTGGAGACAGATTCATGAAGGCCCTTCAAGTTGGCAATCTAAAATAATAATCTCTCATTTACAGAGTGCTCCCAATCACCAGGCTCTAATAAGTTGCATCAAACCAGTTAAATAAACAGTACCTGCTGGGCTCGGTGGCTCAGCCTGTAATCCTGTGCCTTTGGGAGGCTGAGGTGAGTGGATTGCCTGTGCCCGCAGGCTCGAGACCCGCCTGGGCAGTGAGACCTCATCTCTACAATAAATCAAAAAAATCAGCTGGGCGCGGTAGCACATGCCTGTAATTCCGGCTACTTGGAAGGCTGAGGTGAAAGGATCGTTGGAGCCCAGCCGGTCGAGGCTGCGGTGGCCGGAGCGGCCACTGCACTCCAGTCTGGGCGACTGAGTGAGACTCCAACTCAAAAAAAAAAAGAGTACCCAATAGCATGAGGACAGATTTCCAATTGAAAAATACGGAAAACCACTCTGGTAACAGTGCTCAGAAATCAAGGTGGCCAAATAACAAATTAGCTATGTTTTTCTAGATATACAAAATCAATTTACTACCTTTGTATGGCTTTTTTTTCTTTTTTAGCACATTGTGAAACACAATAAGAGGTTAGAAAGTTACCTTAAATATAATATAATATTGGCTCAGCCTCCTAGTGGGGGAAAAGAAAACCTTTCTCACTATAATCATTGAACAAGAAACTAAATGACTAAGATGATCAAAAGTCTTCTTGTACACAGGAGCATTCAGTTGACCATTCCTAGAATGACAATTGCCAGACGACGTTCCTCAGGAAAAGAGAAAGGAATAAAAGGAGGAACTCTGGAGAAAGGAAGAAGCTGGTTATCTGTAGAATTAAAGGACATCAATTTCATCAATAAAAATTACTCAAAATTTCTGCCAAGAAATGACTAATGAAATCAAGAGTCCATCATCCGCTTAAATGGCATCCTTGAGTGTATAGAAGTAATGGTGTCTGTCCTGCTGGCAATGCTGCTAGAAATGCCTGTTGCCCTCTTTGACTGATAAAAGTGCCTGAGGTGAAGATTTACATTTCCACTCTCTGGCAATAACCTACTGGGAATTTTGGGCAGGGAAAAAAAAAAAAAGCAACAAAACAAAAAATGAAAAAATTCCACAGTGAGTGTACTTGGTATGTGATACCACCCAGGATGAATTTTATTCATATAGGAGACAGATGAAGTATTCAAGTTCCATTAAGGAAGAATGTTTAGAATGCTTCTAATATCTTTCTAAAGTCATGACTGAGCTGAAGAACAGGCCTGAAAGTTACAGGTATGGAAAGGAGAATCTCTTCTCCTGCCAGCTATTAGGCAGGGAATTGAAATCCTTGCTACTACCTCAGGATAATTTATAGATCAGCAGCTTTGTCATCATCTGGGAACTTGTTAGAAATGCAGAATATCAGACCTAACCTTTGTCCTCCAAATCTCTAGGTGATTTCCGTGCACATTAATGTTTTAAAAGCACTGTTCTAAGCACTCTATATTCTAAACAGGTATGGGCTATTTTCTTGAAAATATTCAAATGGTACTTCCATAAAAAGGTCTTAGCATAACTCACAGACAGCTATGTATGTTAACCTAACCAGAGGCTCCATCAAAAGTATTCCCAAGGGTAAAACTTATTTACTATTAAATTATCTTAAGTTCTCCAGCAAAGTATATGGTGTAAACTTCCTAGGCGTTTCCTTCTAAATTACCCAATGCGACTTGTATTCACCTGGTCTAATCGTTCTCCAAGTGAACAAAAACCTGATTTTACAAGCCAGTGGAGCAAAGTCTCTCTTTGGCTAGAAGAATGAGTCTCAGAGAGTGTGTTTTATTTCTTCATTAGTGTGCCGTCACAGTGAGCGATCACTAAATGCTGGGCTGCATAAGATTGCTGGGGTTAAAGACAGCATAATGAAACAAAGAAGGTGCCTGATTATCATGGCTGTCAGCACAAGGGAATTGGGTTTGTCACCTGGCTTAACCAACTGGTAAGAACTGATTAGAGGCTGGAATCAGTTTGAAAGGATCCCTGATGTTTATGTTCCTTTCCATCCCCACATCTTGTCAAGAGAATCCGATAAAGCTGGGGGCAGGGTGCGAGCAGGGAGGGTTATTTTGTGGGTTATCTGAACAAGAGGGTCTTTGAGAAACTCCCACTATCATGTCTATTGCAATGTCTACTACAGTTCTGTCCAACAAACTTTCTGTGATGCTAGAAATATTCTCTGGCTGTCCAACATAGTCATCGCTAGCCACATGTGGCTACTGCAGCATGCTTAAATGCTTAAATAAGAATCTGAATTTAATTGAATGCTAATGACTTTAATTTTTTTGGTTTTTTGTTTTTTGAGTTGGAGTCTCACATTGTAGCCCAGGCTGGAGTGCAGTGGCACACTCACGGCCATCCCAGCGTTGACTTGCGCTGGGCTCTGGCCAGCAAAATGACTACTGTATTGGACAACACAGGTCCAGTATGATTAATAGGAAGGGGGAAATCTAGAGAGAGAGAGTCCTAGACTAACAGTTTCATTCTGTTGCCTGACTTACTACTATGCCTATTAGCAAAGTATGGTCACTTTCCTGATTAGCTCTATCTCAGAGAAGGTATTAAGAGATGTATGTAGTTAATGTTTAAGAAGTGTAGTTCTACTGGGCGTGGTAGCCTATGCCTGTAATCCCACACTTTGGGAGGTGAAGATGAGAGGATTGCCTGAGCCCACAGGTTCAAGACCAGCCTGGGCAACTTGGTAAGACCTCATCTCTACAATAAATAAAAAAATCACTTGGACATGGTGGCATGCACCTGTGGTTCCAGCTACTTGGAAGGCTAAGGCAGAAGGATCGCCTGAGTCCAGCAGGTCAAGACTGTAGTGGCTGTGAGCATGCCACTGCTCTCCAACCTGGACAACAGAGTGAGATACTCCGACACACACACACACACACACACACACACACACACACACACACACACACACAGAGAGAGAGAGAGAATTATAATTGTAGTTCTGTAGAAGTGACCTCAACCTTAACAGCACAATAACATTAGCAGGCCAACTTTTGGAAATTATTGATGCCTGAGTCCTACCCCCTAGAGATCCTGGGATACAGGGAAGCCATTGGGTAATTTAATTATGCAGTCAAGGGTGAAAATCACTGATAGAGAGCAGTGAGATGCATTGTAAACTTGCTGTGCGGATAGTTTGGGGAAGGAGGTGATGAGTTGGGGATAAAAAAGGAAGAGAACAGACATTTATTAGGTCCTTACTATGTGCCAGACTTTTGCAAATATTTTCTTATTTAATTCTTAAACAAGTCTAGAGATAGATGGTGAGAATTCCATTTTGCAGATGAGGAAATTGGGACTTGGAGAGATAAAAAACCCCCTCAACGTCATAAACTTGGCTAGTGATTAGATCCAAGGTTATCTGACTGGTGTGGTGGTGGTTGTTGTCATCAGCACTTCATTTCCTCTTAACTGAAGCACTGTGAAATAATGTACAAGACCTTGAAATAGTGAAGTGCAGGAGAACAGTTCCAAGGCAGGAGAAAAAGATCACCTAGTGAGTTGGTATTCTCATGTTTTATCAGTGATACGAAAAGCCACCAGCCTTCCTCCCTTCACCTTGTTGAAAACAATCTCTGAAAAATGCAAAAAATTGTTTTAATTTTTAAACTTTTTGGTCCATTCATATGCTAAAATCAATATTTTCTTTTTTTTTCTATAATATCATCAGGATTGAGCTAATGATTTTTTTCCTACAGAAAGGTAAAATCCCAAGGGCTCAACAACTACCTCCTTATTACACATATGGCAAATATTCCAGGAACACAGGCATATATGGCCCTTTTGGCAGGTTCCCTAAATTCAAGTGTTGCAAGATTTAGTAATTCAGTGCTTGGCACATGGTCCTCTAGAATGCTGGACAGCAGGTCAGAATCACCAGACTGAAAAACATCTGGGAGAAAGAGCCAGGCCCTACTGCCATCAAAAATATATACTGCAACATTCATAACACCATGAAGCCTCAACCTGGAAAAGGTAGGGGGTGAATGTAGAAGGCAATGATCGGAATGCCAGACTGAAATACTGCCCCTTGAGTTTAGTGGTGGGTGTTGATAGAGGCAGGGAATTTATTATTAAATGAATCACACAAAATGGATCATAGTATAAAATTATCTATATTGGGAAAGAAAAGGTTGGAAGTGTGGCAGGTCAAATAAACGTGGCCACCTTGCCTATTTATGGTTAATCTGACCTTAGTATTCTACCTAACTCTGAATGTTTACACATGACCTGGGAGAGCCAGCAAGAGAACCTTCCAGTAAATAGAAACTATATGAGCCTTCAGGTTGTTCAGCTCTGTCCCAGGTGGGGGTGTGCACTTGGGCATGTTCTTTCACATCTCTGAGCATGCAGTTTTCTTGTCTACAAAATGAAGACAATGCTTACATTACAGATTGGTTATAACTTGGACCCTGTGATCAGATTTATTGAAAGTACTGACTAATTACCTGGGTATAATTATAAAATTGCCATCATCATTATTATTATTGTCTTTTCTTATAAAAGAAATTCCAACAGTTATGGCAGTTTTGGTACAGATTTGGGATGTACCTGGAATCTTTCTCCACTCCTTTTAAAGATGGGACTTCAGCCGGGCTCGGTGGCTCAGCCTGTAATCCCACGCCTTTGGGAGGCTGAGGTGAGTGGATTGCCTGAGCCCGCGGGTTTGAGACCCGCCTGGGCAGGCGAGACCTCATCTCTACAATAAATCAAAAAATTAGCCGGGTGTGGTACCGCGTGCCTGTAATTCTGGCTACTCGGAAGGCTGAGGCGGAAGGATCGCCGGAGCCCAGCAGGTGGAGGCTGCGGTGGCCGGGAGCGGCCACTGCACTCCAGTCTAGGCGACAGAGAGAGACTCCAACTCAAAAAAAAAAAAGATGGGACTTCCACTGGTATTTGCAGTGATGTTGGCTCCAGGCCCGCCAAGATGGAGTTTGTAGTAGTTAGAAACCAAAATAATGAAGTCATAATGATAGTAAAAAGCCAAAATATATCAAGTAGCATCATCTTATATATTTGACCTAGCATATAGACAGCATGAGAGTGTTGAATACCAGCAGCCATAAGAGAGTTATGATTATTATCTCTGTACTACAGGGGAGGAAACTGAGACTTAAGAGGTTCAGTAGTTACCCAGCTACTCAACAGCGGACTGGGAAACAAATCCAAAATCTGTGGAAGGTCTGTGAGCCAAGATCTGTGGAAGATCTGTGGGCTGCCCCTCAAAGCACAGATTCCCCTAATGGAAATACAAAGGTTGAATGTCTAGGCCCACTGCTCCTGGCTCTGGGCAAGGTCATAGACATTAGAGGGTCTGTGAAGATTAGAGTGTACATGAAAGGAAGGGCACCACCTAGGACCACTGTCCATATAAAGCACGAGAAGAGATTTCTTGACTCCTGTCTTCATACCATGGTTGCCAGCCTCGTCCATTCATTAACCCAGCATTTACTAAGTGCCTACCATTAAACAAGAATTTATAAGGATCTGGGCCTAAGTGTTATGAATACAAAACTATGAAGAGAGGAGGAAGAGGTGCAGTGACAACACAAGCGATGATCTCAGTGCACAATGAGCTGCCCTTTGACGGACAGAAACCACATTCCCAAACTCTGTCGTCTACCTGTTTCTCCTGCAGTTGTCAAGCTTCCCTGAGTCCTCAATGCAGTGGTAAAGCCATTTATAAATTCCACTCTCAGCTCTAATTACACTGTCAGACAACCTCTGAACACTCAATCTCTTCTCCACCAAGTAGTCTGTCGGCAGCTGTGCACTTTGAAGGCAACCAGAAGCGGTAAAAAAGCCATTCTTTGTATAAGCATTTCCCCTGCTATGATTGAGAAAGGACGCATGTTTGATCTAATTTCCCCTTGCATGATTATCCTGGGAAAAGACCTGGCAGTGCCCTGCTAGGCGGTAATGAAAGCTGTTGGCTTCGCAGAAACAGGAGACAAGCGCACAACTTACGGGTGCAGGGCATAGAGGCAGCATCGTTGTCGGCTCTGAAAAAGCCTCGGTCACAGGTGCATGAGGTGGCTCCTTCCCAGACAGAGTAGCTGTGGGGTGGGCACTTGGCACAGGTGGCATCCGTGGAAAGAGCCTTGTAATATCCAATTTTGCAAGCTGCAGGCAAAAAAAAAACAAATATAAACTTCTGTGAATACTGCAAAGCAAATTGCAAACTCACCCCCCCTTATTCAGAAGAAGGGAGACATTCTTGCTAACCGTTCTGATCATGTGGTTTGAGAAGAAGGTAAAGCAATCCAAAACTTTAATTGATGACAATCACTCTTTAAGAGTCATTAACATTCCTAGTCAGGTGACAAGGAGTCCTATGGAAGAAATTTTCTTCGAACTGGTGATAACAAGCAAAATCGGAGCTGAGGTTTACTGGATGCCTTTCTATGTGCCAGAGTCCCTTCATATGCATATTATTTGATTCTTTACAGCACTTCTTTTCCATAGGCATTATCTTCACCTTAGAAGGGAGGAATTTCAGCTCTGAGAGTTAATTACAGGCACAAGGCCATGCATCTGGTAAATGTCAGTGCCCAGCTTTGACCCCAAGTGTCCTGCCCTCACAACCTGTATGCTTAGCCACATGTGATGGAATTTGAGAGTGTGGTCTTTAACCAACCAGTTGGAAGTGTATTCAAGTGCTAACAAAAAAATTGGTTGGTGATTATTTCCTCATTACAGCTACAGAAAGAACTCAATCGAAAGATCAACAAAAGTGACTAGGTATAAAAAACAAGAGTTTGTAAGACACGGGTCACAGTTCCAGGGCAAAGTAATAAAAACTACCAATTGTAGATTCTAGAATATAATATGCTAAGATATTTTTTAAGCAGTCAATATTTTGTGGCTACTTTTGAGTTAATAAAACCCTCCTGTTTTTCCTTTTTTCAACCCCCCGCCTCACTCCCCCGCAATGCACACACCTCCCGAGAGGCTGGGACACAGAGCACGGGCCATATAGTTCTATGTACACCTGACATGCTTTCCATGACTTCATCTTCATAAACATCACACTGACACTGAGGACTACTTTTAATAATGTGGAAAAACTCACTAATTCTGTGAAACCTCATCATAAAAAATAATTACTAGGGCCTTGTCCCCCCTTCTTTTCTTCCCCTATGCCTTTCATGATCACCTTCCAAACCTGTCTCAACCTGAAATAAAAATGGACCAACACCATCAGCATTAAACCCACGGAGACAAGGCCATTAAAAATAAAGTTATTCCATAACATCAGAGGTCAAAAGAAAAATGTGACAGTTACCCACAATCCTTCTAGCATGATTTACTTTCAATTTCTCTACATTTGCCATGTCCTTGGGCTGTATCTATACTATCAGCCACACCAGCTGGGAGAAGGACCCATCAGACATTTTCCATCCGTCTGACCACCACAACAGACCAACCATGCTCCCAGTGCAGCAGATCTTACTGAAATGAGCAGTTAAAAAGAGGTCCACAAAGCTGCTTGATTCCCTGTGGAGATATGGCCATAATCTCACGGCCACTACTCATCCATCAAGCATTCGTATGGCTTCCAGTGTGAAGTCTGTTCCTCCTACTTGCATATCCTGTTGGCACTTTCTGAATCATGCTCTAGGGCAAGCGGAAAGGGAGTTTCACAGGAGCTCAGAAAGGGACACAGTTACTTCACTCTTACTAACTAAAGTTGTTTATGGAATTTCCTTTAACGAGCCAAAACTTTATGACTTGTGGAGTACTGACAATAAAGGCACTGGGAGATCAATCTCTCCCTTATTTGCTTTTCGTCTTTCACTGGACCGGAGCATCTTAGAAAAACAAGTTGCTCCAGTGACTGAGATTTATGTGTCTCAAGTTTATACACATCGCATAATTAGATAAGGTTCAACTTGCAAGGTGCTTTTTGGTCAGGCTTAAAATGGCCCTAGGGTTTTGATTAAAATCAGAAACCCTGACTTTGGCAGGAAGAAGGACTGTGGGGTCAAGCCAGCCTTCCCACATCAAACACAATGAGTCTCTGAACCTGGACACAGACCCACTGAGTCCCACCTGTTACTCAGTTCATCGTAGTCAACAAAAGCAACTCGTGGCAACTGACGTGAGGACTGCAAAGAAAGCACAGGTTGCTTTTATTTTTTCACGTCAGAATGTTTGAGGAAAAACTCTGCATGTTACTGACAGATTCTTGCACCTCAATTTCACTAAGCGTCAAAATCTGAAAACACACAGTGGGAGGAGAAGATCGGCAAGGACAAAAATTGGCCAGTGACTGATCATCGCAATGTGAAAACAGCACATTCAAAAAACTTGTAAGAAAAAAAGGGCATTGCTGTTTTCTCAACTTCTATTCTGAAAAGACTACTTTCAGTTAAAAAATTAAACTCACAGTTCACAAAAATCCAATTGGGAAACATTTCTTCCAATTTTTTATGTCTTAAAGTGCAAAAACCCAGTAGTATGTCAATTTAAGGGAAAAATGCATTTGCAAGTTTATGTATTTTTTTATTTTTCCTTGAAGCTGGCATTAATATGTTTCCAAGAATAAATATATGTGAATTCACTTGGGAAATACAGAGTTTTATACCAATTTGGAAAATTGAAGGCTGCTGTTCTTTAAACACGCTGACTATTTTTACTCTCTTTTCCTCTTGCTTTTACAAGAGCAAGCAGAAAACACAAAATTGTCATTGTGCTATTCTCGGCATCCTTGCTACCCTTAACACATTCTTTTGTCTTCAACTACATTAAGACCATGTTATTAATATTTCAGGATTCTTAGAAAGGCGCTCACAAAATATAGTAGTGGCTTTTCACACACACAGCCATTTTGCTGCCTACAGTCAGAATGACCTACTAAATTGATGGTTCAGTACATTTCTTTGCTCTGTGTGGTGCACAGCCTTCCGGCATTTGGTACATAAATATGGAAGTACATTCTGCATTTATTCACTACTTTCTTATCTCTTAAGATTTTCACTATCTTTTTCATCTTAAACAAAACCTCTATGAAAGATGTACTAGGCATTATAAGCATTGACACGTGCTATTATTTTCCATCATTCTCTTTTAGGTGAAAACTGTTACATTGTATGTTTTAATCCAAATGGCTGTGTAAGCAAGAAACATCTTTCTCCTGTCCTGTCTCCAGTGATGCTTCACTAGTTGAGGGACCATATGAATGGGCCCCTTACTTGGCCTTCTGAATATGCCATTAGTTCACATGGGCAATACAAACTTTGCATTCAATTCCTTTAGTTTTGCTTTAATTACTTCTTTCTGCTGACCTTAAATAAGAGAAAAAGATAGAGGACAAAAAGAAGGAGGAAGAAAAACTCTTTTTTTTCATTGGCTTACCCACTACCACAATAAGATTACATTTTAAGATAGTCTTCAGTAAAATTTCTTTGTGGAATACTTAGATATTATTACTTTTGGCTAAAAACAAAAACATTTTTAAAGGTGACATAGTATCTTCTGGATTTTTTTGCGTGCATAGATATGTGTACATGAGGCTGTAATGCCCAATTTAATGACTTGACTACAACTACTCTTTGAAAAATAGTTTATACAGACGGTTTTGGTCAGTTTTCTCTTTTTTAAGAAACACAGCATTATTGATAGTATTTGATAATCTATTTAAAAAAAATTTTTAATTGATTTTATTTTAAAGACGTGGGGTACAAATCAGGATTAGGTATACAAGTGGTCAATGTACATGTAAAGTTTGGGCCTACCTTTGGTCTCCACTTTGCTTGGTTTGAGATCGGGAACCCTTATTAATGTTATATGCCCCTCCCCCAGCAGTTTTTAACTAATTTAGTTTGTAAAAGTAGATAATAATTGCAGTTACCATGACAAATATCAAGCATTAATTGCGGTCACATACATTATTTCATTTAATTGTTGCGATAATTTTGTGGGCTTGAGGCCCTATACTATTCCTGTTTTGCCCATCTTCTTGCTGTCTTCATCATCCATAAAGGCAGCTAGTCACACTTTGCTATCTGTGATCCACTTTCCAGTTCAAGACCCTCCAAAGTGACACTGTCCATTAAAGTAACTACTGATCCCATGTGGCTACTGAGCACTTAAAATGTGGCTTATCAATGATGACTGACTGGAAGTATAAAATACACGCCAGATTTTAAAGACTTAGTACTCAAAACGTGAAACATATCATGAATAATTACGTGTTGAAAATTATATTTTGAACATAGAGTTAACTTACGTCATTAAATTTCATCTTTTTAAAAATTAATTTTAAATGTGACCACTAGAAAAAGTTAAAATTACCTAAATGGCTTGTATTAGTATTAAGTCTTGCATGTATGATCTCGTGTGCACACACGAGCTCTTGCAAATTCAGGGCACTGAAAGCAAAGAGAAATGAATCACAATCACCCTAGGACCTTTTCTCAAAACCTACCCTGAGCCTACCACAGAGAATCTCATTCGCTTCTTGAAGTACTGTTGGCCCTCTCAGCCAACCAGCTAATTTAAAAAAATTTAATTTGGGCAAAAGTACTAACATATAGGCATTAATAGGAGTTAAAAATTACCTTCCCAGGTAACAACTTTGCATTTTAATATGGAGTATTCTGAAGGTCAAAAAATTCCAACAGTGACTCTCCAGGAGGAATTTGACCCATTTATGCAAAATGGTTCCCATGAACTATTTGGTAAAGGGGTGACTTATAGGTTTCTCCAACTTTATCTTGTGGGTGTAATATTAGGCACATATTTCCAAACAATTTCATTGAGAAAACTTGACTTTTGTATCCTGAATACATAGTACATCCAGTATGCTTAGACATTTATTTTCTAAATATCAGTCACTTATTGACCATTATTGAATTAGTTCTCTGATTAATTGCTTGGTTGTTGGACTATTTATTATATAAATTATATAAGAAAAAAATATACATCAATGAGGGTACCCTTTTGAAGTTTTTGTAAAAATTCAAAGCCCTAGCCATCTTTGGGGAAGGTGTAAACATTAACCAATAGACTTCCCATCATACAGACGGGTATAATAAGGCATAGAGGTAAAGGATTTGCTCAAGGCAGGGCTGATTTTCTAATCCAGGAAATGTGGCTTAAGCTAATATGCTATAGACTTCTTCTCTTATTTTTCAAACTATAGGGTAAAGATGAACAATTATTACAGAAAACTGGGGCTCTGTTATTTGATGCATGTGATTCTATTCTATTCATGAATATCAAAATGTGGCCAAACATTAGCAAATCTATATCATCCAAATCTGTATTTCACAACTAGTTTTACTGCTATCTGTAGAGAACAATTAAAAACTAGATTGTTTGGCTGAAGTGGGAGGATTGCTTGAGCCCAAAAGTTTGAGGCTACAGAGAGTCATAATTGTGCCTCCGAGCTCCAGCCTGGGTGACAGAGCAAGACCCTGACTCTCAAACAAAACAAAACAAAACAAAAAAAACTGTTGAAAGGACTTTAAAGATCATCTCATGCAAGGATTGGCAAACATTTCTGTAAAGAGCCAGAAGACAAGAGGAAGACAAGGGATATTATGAAGGTACTTATGTAACAAGATAGAAAACAAATTTTTTTAGTGACGGAATTCAAAATATAATAGTAATTAGGTATCATTTGTAGTACAGACTTAGTACTGAGGAGAATGGAATTCTTTATTGGAGAGATAAGATTCACTTAAATGGGGCTCAAAGAGAATGTTCACTATCACCAAATCAATTGTAAGTGTCATAAACATTCTCAGCTCTCAGATCATACAAATACTGGCAGTAGGCCAGATCTAGTCAGACATGTTCATTTTACAGATGAATGATTTGCCCACAGTTCTTTTCTGGAACATGCCAGGATTGAGTCTGGAATCCTAGCTCCTTGGTCTCTGTTACCCTACAGTGCCTCCCTGAGTTTGAATGACAAAGTTTAATAAGCACTTTCTTGCCATTGGTGCAAAAGAGTAAACTTTCCATTCACTATCTTACTAGAAACACTGGTTGGACTCAGTACTATTAAGTAAAACTACTTTAAATTTGCCTTATTTGGTCAGGCTCGTTGGCTCTGCCTGTAATTCCAGGACTTTGGGAGGCCAAGGTGAGTGGATTGCCTGAGCCCGCGGGTTCGAGACCACCTGGGCAACTTGGCGAGACCTCATCTCTACAATAAATCAAAAAAAAAAAGAAAAAATTAGCCAGGCATGGTAGCGCGCAACTGTAGTTCCAGCTACTTGGAAGGCTGAGGCAGATCGCCGGAGCCCAGCAGGTCGAGGCTGCGGTGGCCAGGAGCGGCCACTGCACTCCAGTCTGGGCAACAGAGTGAGACTCCAACTCAAAAAAATAAAAAATAATAAATTGCCTTTTTTTTCTTGATTAAATGATGTAGGCTGATTGGAGGCTACTTCTTTTTTTTTGAGTCAGAGGTTCACTCTGTCATCCAGGCTGCAGTGTAGTGGCATGCACACGGCCACCGCAGCCTCGACCTGCTGGACTCAGGTGATACTTTCAACTCAGCCTTCAAGGTAGCTGGAACTACAGGCATGCACCACCATGCCTGGCTAATTTTGTTTTATTGTAGAGATGAGGTCTCACCATATCGCCCAGGCTGATCTTGAACTGTGAGCTCAGGCAATACTCTCACCACGGCCACCATCTCAAAGTACTAGGATTATAGGCCTGAGCCACCATGCCTGGCTGGGGGGCTACTTTTATACCGTTGTTTTGGTAATTTCTTTTAGTCACTTTAAATGTTTGTATTTATACATTATGATTAACTTTAAATGTACATTGTTTTAGGGTTTTTCCCTGAAAATCTTGAACTGTTTTTTCTCTAGAAAATAAAAGAATGGCAGTGATGTGTCTGAGCCACTTAGATCATGGAATTACAATAGCTGTCAAAATACTTTGCACTGCTGACTGGTGAACCTGCGCACAAATTACGTCTTAACCTTCTGTCTGCAAAGATGGGTTAAAATTGTTCAAGATGTAACTCGTCTCTTGGATGATTTAAGTGTGGCCTAAACTATAGTTTGGAACACTAGTTAACTAAAGAGGAGCCTTTAGATTGAAGATGACCTGAATCCAAATTCAGTTTTTAATCTCAGAAGATCAGTATCTTCTAATCTTCCTTCTCAGAATGCATCAGAATGACTTGGAAGACTTGTTAAAGAACCAATTGTTGGACCCCAATCCAAGTTTATGATTGTCTAGTGAGGCCTGGGAATTTGCATTTCCTATAAACTCCCATGTTGATGACAAGCTCCTGGTACAGGGACAACACTTGAGAACAATGGCCCAACTATAAGTAAACAATTATGAATTTCAACATTGTGATCATAGCTCACTGCAACCTCAAACTCCTGGGTTCAAGTAATCTTACCACCTCAGCCTCCCAAGTAGCTAAGACTATAGGCACATAGCAATGTTCAGCTAATGTTTACATTTTTTTGTAAAAATGGAGTTTCACGCCGGGCTCGGTGGCTCAGCCTGTAATCCCGCGCCTTTGGGAGGATGAGGTGAGTGAATTGCCTGAGACCGCGGGTTCGAGACCCGCCTGGGCAGCGAGACCTCATCTCTACAAGAAATAAAAAAATCAGCTGGGCGTGGTAGCGCATGCCTGTAATTTCAGCTACTTGGAAGGCTGAGGTGGAAGGATCGCCGGAGCCCAGCAGGTCAAGGCTGCAGTGGCTGGGAGCGGTCACTGCATTCCAGTCTGGGCGACAGAGTGAGACTCCAACTCAAAACAAAAAACAAAAAACAAAAATGAAGTTTCACTATGTTGCCCAGGCTGGTCTCAAACTCCTGGCCTAAAGCCATCCTCCCACTTCAGCCTCCTATAGCGCCTGGATTATGGCATGAGACACCGCCATGCCCAACAAGGTTAAGAGATTTAGGACAAAGACGTTTTATAATCAACAACAGCAAACAAGTAAGTTAAAAAAATAACAAAGGCAAAAAATAAACTGTGAAGAAATCACTAGTTATTTTCTATCTAACATTCATACCCACAGACTGATTTCTTTTTATACTGCATAATAATGTATAGCAAGGGCAATGGAGGACCTAATGGCCTGAACTTTGGTCTGGAGTCTAGACTAAAAGCTTGACTTTGATTCTTAGTCTTGTCACTTATTAGATGTGTGAGTTTGAACAAACTATTTAACTCTTTCGATTTTTTCATCTGCAGAGCTAAAGTGATGATTAACTTAGATAATACACATGAGGATGAAACACAGTGTGTGGTGTGTTTTAACTACTCACTAAGAAAGTAACTTGTTATTACTACAGCCTGGTATAACTGGATGCAAAAGATAAAGATGGGACCAATACATTTTTTTTTAAATCTCATTTTTTATTGTTTTTTAATAAGACTACATATAATTTCTAAAACACTGGGATAGCTTATCCATTGTTTTATTTTCTCTGTTTTTAATGAGTAGAAAACCCTAGACTGAATTCCAGCTCATAACATCTGCAACTTATTTAGTAACAAAAGACATGATAGGTATCAGGTCAACAAATGTATTTTTATATAAACAAATTTTTAAGATTAAATACATTATTGCGTCAGGTTGAAGGTTTCTTCTATCAATATTTTATGATCAGTATCATCTCCTATAATAAGGCATGGTTTTGTCCTGTTTTCTACCTCTATCTCTTTCCTTTGTTTCCTCCCACCCCCATCCCTTTCGGAAAAACAGACAAGGGGAAGAAATGACAGAAAAAACTATGCAAGAAATGGACTTGCTCTTTCAAGAACAGAATGCAATATAATCCCATAAATAGGTGGGTAATTCTAAAATGTCAGAGGTAGATGGCTTTCACAAAAATGCAGTAAATCCTCTAGAAGCAAATTCACATAAAGCCTGCTAAATCAAAATTAACCCCGTAAAAAATACGAAAGGAATACAATGGAGAGATAACTGATTATTCTCTCATCTTGTCTTTAAGACAATCTGATTATTTGAGGAGCTATTTCTCCTTGGTAAATTTGGAAGGGGTGAGTTTACACATAAAAGTAAAAGTTCCAAAAGTAAATAAGATTCAACTAAACATCGAAGAGAATCAAATTAATTAGTAGACTCGGCACATGTACAAGATCTTATTCCATTGTCAGAAACTCAGCTAAAAAGCAGCCCTGTCCTATAAGTAGGAAGGTAGTGGGGAGGAAACTTGCTAGCTCCAATCTCTGGCTGGTAACCCCAGGGTTCTGTCTTAACAGGCTCTATACAAATGCAATGAGGCTTTCACATTTACATAGGGTGACTGATAGGACAAGTGAAGGGCTTCAATAGTTTTGAAAAAGAGATACATAATGCATTCTGTTCTAAAGCCCAGATTTTGCTACCAGGCCTGATAAAAGTACAGTTAGATACTTTTACTTACTTTGATAATCTCAGTTTTCTCTAAGGTGGAAGTTAACATGATTTTGTATAAGTCACAATAGTATTTGTTAGAAACAAATGGATAAATTATTTCAAGTTGACAAGAGATGACAATTTAAAAATAGAAGGCAGTTTGCAACCCGTAATCACAATAATTTTTTAAAAAACACGTATTTCCTTAAGGATCCCTTATTTCTACTCTAACCTTTGTTCTGATTCTCCCACTTAGGTCATTGCAAACTTGTTAAATGAATAAAACAAATTATGGATTTTAATACTCCCTTAAAAAACGATTTCAGAGAAACAATCTAATCCTTGCAGCTCTACAAATTTTGTGAATATTGTTTTTCTTTTTTTTCTCATACCTGATCTTCACATAACAATGATTATGGCTTTCTTTAGTAATCTTTGAGATTAAAGAAATATTAATTTGGTTTTTGTTCAGCCTGTTAGCTCTACTGAAAATATAAATTCAAGTAGATTGAGCAGAATTTAATTGAGTGACTCTAACAATATCTTTATGGTCACAAAAAAGATGTAATTTGTTTGCCTAAATATGATGAAATTTGTATTAAGACATGAAAGAAATCACAAATGACCACACGTGACTAAAAAAGGAAAAATTAAATACTTTAGATGATCTAAATACATAAAGTGTTTAATCGTGTGTTTTTAAAACTAATTCCTGCTTTTAATTTGAATTAAAAGCCCTGAAAATATCTGAAAATACTTTTGAAAGATTTAAACAAGTGCTGCCATATAAACTATCAATTCTCACCCCAGTTAGCACATCAATCACAGCCAGGGCATGCAAATCAGGTGCTATTAACACTGAACTTGATTACCCAGGACATTTCATAGAGGATCAGGCTTTTTGATGAGTTGCAATTGTCTCTTTCGCCCTTTGATATTGGGGGTACATAAAGACTAGTGGCTCATTACATATCAACTGATTACAGATAACAGGTCAGAGCACTGAAATAAAGAAAGCAGCTGTTCTTTTCTTCCTCTCCACACACTAACTCATCTGAATTTAATGTGTGGGTCTATGCGGATTAGCATCATTATGCAAAAATTCCATCCATTACTAGTTATGTGCATTTATTCATTCATTGGGCCATTTATGTTTTAGTAAAACATTTATTAAGCCTTTATGAAATAATAGCAATAGCAATAATGAGACTGACTATTTACTGAGCACATACTAAGAGCTAAGAGGCTGGAAATGTGATCTGCCCTCCAGGAGGGGGCAAACCACAGCTCCCTCTCATATCTTAAAAGGACGCCTCTAGCAGAAATGCCTGTAGACATTTATGGGGATCTCTCTTATGCACCTAAGCCAAACTGTTTGCTTGTAGATGGAACTGAGTAGAAAAACCATCTGAAACAATAAGTAATCTCTGAGTGCAGTTTAGTCAGGAATCTGGTTCTACCCAGAAGAAAACAGTGATTGCCAGTAGGGAACAAATCACTGTGGTGGGCACTGCCGGTATTTACCAAACTGATTTAGACAAGGACCCCCTTTTTAGGGAAATCTCAGCTCAACTGGAGACAGAAGTGTTCCGTCATTAACTTCACGTGTACCCTACACTTGGCTCCGTTTCTCTATTTGTTTGAGGCTATATGAAAGACTGGGAAGGAATGAAATATGTTCTGAAGTCGGGGTCAGACCAAGAGAAACACGTGTTAAATAATTATTTTATTAACTCTGGCAGAGTTGCTAGTCATTGTCACCCAAGACTTTATAGCTGGAGTCATCACGAATCATGATTTATGCAGCTGAAATGACTACAGTAATAACTGCTCAGTGTGCCTCTTCTTTTTTGTTATGTTGATGGAGCCTGAGGATCTCAAAAAAAAAAAAAAAAGAAAAGAAGAAACAGATTGAATTCCCCAATGTTACAGTCATTAGCAATGCATTATGATTTTCTGCTGAGGTTTCTGATCACAGCAGCTCCTCTCACAGTTTACTTTTAAAAAATTAGTGTACAAATTGAGAATTTTTTGGAAAGAGAATTTTAAAATTCTGAGTACACATGATTTCTAAAAAGTGATTTATATTTAACAGATATGATCAGATTAAATATCTGTTTTTGGTATCGGATGTAGTGGATTAATGATTTTATACACCTTTCTGCCAGCATTTAACATTATACGTGCTTGACAATTCCAACATTGCTTATGTCTGAGGAGAACAAAATAAAAATTCTCAAGGAACTCCCTGAAGAGACCTAGTCTAGACCAAGTGAAATTTATGGTGGATTTGAACTGTCTGCTTTTGGTAGGGTACAGAGGAGGTCCCAGGGGTAGTACAAAGATGATCAGCCCAAACACTTGGGACAACATGTGATGATCTTGCCATTACACAAAATAGTGCTAGTATGAACCCACCTTCTCCCACGGACTCAGTAAGCAAGTTGGAGGGGGGGGGTTGAAAACCTGTTTAATGCCTTCTGAACTCATCAGCTTGATGAATCATTGCCCCAAGAAATTGATTTAAACTGCTAGCAGAAATATGCAGTGTGACAATGGAGCACTCATTTGCACCCACCTCGATGAGGATCTAGCAAGTTGGCAGGGTTTACCTGTAAGCTTCCTGCAAGATCACAAGCACAAAAGGGAAGGGAACAGAGCTGTGCATTCAGGAACCTGAACTTCAGCGCATCAGGACAATTTTCTTGCTTCCAAGTGATCCGTTCTTATAGAGCCCCAAAGGGTGGTCTCTAGATGCTCCTTACAGCAAGGCAAGGGGAGCTGGTCCCAGCCTCGGGGGCTTTAGGAGGTCTGTGGAAAGTATTTTGGCAGCCTCAGCAGTCTGTCAACAGTTTGAATTCATGGGAAAGGGCAAGGAGCCAAAAGTGCTTGCAGGTGAATTCTTTGTCCCTCTCAAGTACATCTGACTTACACTGATGACTTACAAGTGTGTTTATCTTTTGTTGGGAAGGATTATCAGATAGGGCAATAAATCTCTTCCAGGTATAAATTGTAAATCACAAACAGTGAAACAGGGGAAATATCAAGTCAAAATCTGCTCATTTGCCCATATTGTCCCAAATATCAAACATGAGCAATAGAAGAAAATTGGTATTAATAATAACAAAAATGAGACCATGATGCTGACATGTTCCCAAAGTGTTGGGTCATGAAGGAAGAAAAACTGGGACAAGTGCCCTTTGTAACATATGGATAAGAAAGAATCCAGAACCGACTCATTTAAAGAAAACAAGAGACAAATCTGGCTTACTGGCAAACAAAAACAACTGCATATCACTAACAACATAAATTCATCTCAAATGTATAGAAATCTCTACTCATCCCAAATAGATCTCTAGATCAATCTTCAAAAGTGATTATAAAATGCATGGGAAGCTAAAATCTTTTTCTATGATTCTATTTACAAGATACAATCTACCTGGATTTAAAACATACAGTTTGACATCTCTTTTCTAATTACTTTTCCTTTCTGTATATCACAAAGCAATTGCAAATCATTTTTAAAAGTCCTTCCAACCCACCACCAAAAATAGATCTCTTTTGTACCTGGAAAACTGAGACCATTAAGAAAATCTGCCTTTTATTTATTAGAGTAGGAACTTGTTTTTCCTAGCCGTGAGGCAGGATCATTTTCCAAGATGCTCAGATTTGAAGAAAAAAAAAATGAAGTCATAAATCCTTCTTCCGGAAAAAAAAAGCACTAAAAATTTTGGCAGGTGGTGATCACCTCCCTGAACAAACTGAAGTGCTTTCCTCAAGGCTATGTTAGGGATACACTTGTCCTGTAAAAAACTTACCCAAGAATCCATTCCATACATATGTATAAGTAGAGGACATGAACCGCGAAACCCAAGGATAGGGAAGAGAAGAGGCCAAGTTCTGTAGGGAGAGGTCATGGATTCTAGTCCTGGCATATAACAATTTAAGGTTTCTAGGCCTCAGTGTCCTCTGTGGGTGACAAATAATTTGAAAGTGTCTCACTAGGCTCCATGGTTCACACCTGTAATCCCAGCACTTTGGGAGGCCAAGGAGGAAGAATTGCTTGAGCCCAGAAGATCAAGACCAGCCTGAGAAACAACATTGCAAGACATCATCTCTATAAAAAGAAAAACAAAACAAAATTAGCCAGGTATGGACTATATGCCTGTAGTCCCAGCTACTCAGGAAACTGTGGCGGTCCTAGATTCAGGTGATCTATGGAGAGCCATGATGGTGCCACTGTACTCCAGGTTGGGTGACAGAGTGAGACTCCAACTCAAAAAATAAAAATAAATATATAAAATAAAATATTTCTTTTTAATTTAAACCTCTAAAATTTCAAGTCTATACTGTTCTCATGATCTTATAGTCTCATTGACTCCAAAATAACTCAAGAAGCTTCCATAAACACCAAAGTCACTCACAATTCTGTCAAATGCTATTCAGCAGATTAGTCCAGTACAAGTCTCTCTCCTTCTAGGACTGGGGTGAACTCATCCACAGAGCTCAGGATCTGAGCTCCATTTACCAGCCCCGGGAGTGTGAAAAAGGGACTGAATTATAGGCTTACCTATACAACTTTTTCCCCAATAAATTCATCCCTCCAAACTCTTTATTGAACTTTCTTGTACCAGAGATTTCCAAGTGCTCCTGTGCTCTTTCTGGCATTTTCTAAAAACCAGGTCAGAAAAGAGAAGGAGGGAAAGAGCTGTCTTCATGATGTCGAGATTCACTCCTCCACATATCCACTACCTACACCCGACAGCAAAAAGAGACACTAACGAAGTATATGTTTTCACGGAGCATGCTCTCTAGGGGTGGGGACAGAATTTAACAGGAGAATACAACTGATGATATGAACGAGACTGAGGGCGACACCATAGTTGGGGCTCAAACGAAGCAAGGACCAGCAAATGGGAAGATCACATGGGAAAAACATTCAAGGACAAAGAGAAAGTTGTAAAAGCCCCATGGGAACAAACATTAGACAGACAGGAAGAAGACTCCTGTCACCAGGGAAAGATGCAAGAGGAATGCCAAAATTGAGATCAGAATGGATTTCGGAGCCACGTCCTAGGTCCTAACTCAGTGAGGAGATTCAGTTTTATTTTCAGGATGACTAGAGATTTTCAAAAGATCTCTTTGCCTGATAGTGGAACACAGACTGCAGGAAGTACAATTAGGAGCAGGGGAACCAGTTAGGAAACCTTTGAGGTGGTCCAGGGAAGAGGTAATGGTCCCCTGGAACCAGAGTAGAGGAGGGGAGGAGTGTCAGGTTCCATGGCAGTGACATAAGGGGCTAACTTTGCTCTTCCCCACAGTCACAAGATGATTCTTTAAGGGAACTTAAGATTCCAAACAGGTGACATGAGAGGCAAATTTTAATTTTCCCTTTGGCTCTACCCTTGGAGATGAGTCATGTCTAGATCTACTTGAGCAGACGGGGCCATCACTTCCATGGCTAGTTACAGTCCCAGAATACCTCCTGCGTGTGCCACCCTGACAGCCTTGATGAGGCTGGTCACAGGACCCTGGGTCCTGATCACCTCCAGGTGAGCCACACCTTGATAGCAGCTGCATGACAGCACCCACTGACTGGAAGGAGCCGGCCGAGGGGCCAGATTCCTGAGCATGATTCAAACCGGAACTAAGAGTGCAGCTGACAAGAGCTTGTCAACAGCAACAGAAGTAAATGAAGAGTTATTAGGTTTCAAGTTGACATTAGGTAGCTGCTGGTGTGGGCAGCGCTGTGTTGTTTTTCAAGTGAGGTCTTTACTTTCCTGTTTCCTCACTGGCTGGATTTGACCTAATTGGGAGGCAGCAGACAGCTAAGCACTGAAAACTGAGAGATTGAGTGGATTTATTCAGATGTGAAACTGTTAACGCCTTTTTGTTTCTGATTGCTCCTGCTGTCATAGAGCTCGGTCCTCATCCTCCAGTGCAAAATGGTCCTCATCCTCAGCTTGATAGGAACAGGATCCCTTCTCTGATGCCTACAGTCTAGGTTAGGAAGTCTTTCTCTCACAGGCCCACCCTCCTTCTGCAGAACTATATTTCAGTCATATACTCTGTGCGTAGAGATCAGTTGTCTGTCTCCCTTTGTAGAGCACACTTCCAGCCCCAAACCAGCAGCAAGTATGCCTATTCTGTTTACTCAAACATTTAGCACTTCCACAAAAGTACTTTAGTACCTTATTATAGAATTTAGTACATCTCTAGCATTTAGTACAGTCTCTTGTCATGATAGTCACGCACCACAAATATGTAGACTAAATGAATGAATGAATGAATGATGACATTGTTGCCTTTAGCATCTAAATGTCTGGACACAGACTGCAACTCAGACCACCCCTTGCTGTGAACCAAACTATACAAAGATCATTTCCTGTTCCTACGTTTCTTGCCATTGTGTCTTAGATTTCCCTTCAAACAGCCTTTCAGCATTAAGGGCTCAGCTGAGAGTTGCCAAAAAGGAAACAGGACAATCCTAACACAGGCTGGTAAGAAGGTCTGCTGATAATACAAGACAGTGGGGAGGAGTAGGAGAGGGAGAATTTTAACGCTCTCTTGCTTGGGCGCACTTGTTCCCCCAGAGGAGTAGGAAACTCATGGTTGAGATCACTCAACAAAAATGAACTCAGGGAGCAGAGTAGTTTTGAAAAGTTAAAATATTTAGCTATGAATAATTTTCAGAGGAAAGATAGCAGTAAAGGTTGGAGGGGGCGGGGTTGATGGCGGAAGAAATAAGTCATATTAAAGGCAGACTTGAGAGCTCAGATAGATAGGATAAGAGATAAGTCCCTTTGCCTAGTTAGTCACGCCCTCCCACACACAATTCACTTGGCAAAGATTCCTTTACTAACAAAGCAGGTGCATGTATAACAGCTAGGGTGCCTACACATATAGTTTTAAACAAAAAATTTTTTAAAGTACCCAAGGGGGCAGGAAATAACAAAATAATCCATAGGAAATCTGAGAATACCAGGATCCTATGGCTACAAAGCAAACCTAAGTTTCCTCATCATACTTTGAATGTTGCAGTTTCTGAAGAGGGGTGTTTAGACCTTTATTCAGAGACGGCAGAGCTGACATTAATCCCAATGCTCTGTAGAGTGGAAAACAGATGGTAATTCCAAAGCAAGAATCTTGAGGAAAAGAACAAGGTGGAAAAGAGAAATGGATGATTAGCAATGAGAAAACCCACTTCCTAACTTTCAGAACTTCAGGAGAATTCAACAGAACTTCTTCTGTTCCAGCTAAAAACACATCCTACCTGGGAAACTCAGATCCCGGATGGGATTCACGCTGCTACCTCTGCCCTCAAAGTCCTACAACTAACTGTCCCCTAGGAAGGGAACCTATCAGGGTTTAGGAGTAATGAACATTAAAAACTTGTGCCATGTAGTAACGTGACCAAATTATCTTCCAGCTGCTAGGCAAAGAAACATTCTAAACTCACAGCCTAAATAAACAAAGGCAGTTTACCTCTGACACAATCTATAGAGTTCCAGCCACACCCTTCCCATCTCTCTGGACCAAGATCTTTTTACTTGCTCTGCAGTTTCTCAGTTTCTTTGTCTCTCTTCTTTCCTCTTTTGTTTCCTCTCCCATTTCTTTGATTGGCCATGATCTACACTTAAAGTTAATTTTTTAAATACCCATTGTATACTTAGAAAAAAATAAGATGTTCATGCTGATCATGTCATTCCTGTGTTTAAAATTTTTCAGTGGCCCTCATTGTGTATATCATACAATTCAAATAGAATAGCAGAGAAATTCAAAGGCCCAACACCCAGTCCCAGTTCATCCTCACACACACTGTACTTCAATCAAGCTAGGCTGAATGCCATTTGTTCTCACTTGGATTGTTCTTCACACGTTTCTCAACCCCTATGAATAACGAAATCTTATCCTCTCTTCAAAGCCTAAAATCAGCCACTATCTTTTCCATCAAGCATCACTATCTTCGGGAGTCAGAATTCAAATTTATTTTTGTATAGCACAGCACTTCTTGCCTTTATGTTTATTTGAACATATCTATTTACTTTATTATTCAGCAAGCAACTGGTAGACCCAGAGTATAAGACTTATTTCCTCTGACCACAGCCATGCACACACACAGAGTACCTATTATCTTATCTTAAACATAATTGATGTGTCCTTAGGAAGTGGGAGTTTAAATCTTAATAGCCATGTGTTTTGAGACTTTCAATTTCTTATCCTCAAATTTTTATTTTTAAAAATTCATGTAATCTTTGATGTTTTTTCTCCATGAACTGTTGACTTTGAATAAATGAAACTCATTAATCATTCTTGAAAGTCATGTTTCATAATATAACATCATAACATTTGGATGAAACCCCCTTGACAGTTGCACTTTCAGTACGCATTCTTTGAAAAACTATAGAATGACAAAAGGCTACTACACATCCAATAACTCTTTAAAATACATGTGTATTTTATTAATGGTAGTAGAATCTGTATCCACTTGAAATTTCTATGAATTATGTTTTAATCTATCTCACCACTTTGGATACTTTTAGAAAAAGCTTTTAAAACTACCCTTTGAAAAAATAGAGAATATGAAATGCTGATTATATCATGCATAAAAGGTATAGTCTACATAGTGCCAACCCAGGAACTTCTTACAAAAATCCCTTTCCTATTCTCAACCCCTCAGACTCTATTATATACCGCTGTGAATGTCAATGGAGTAACTATTGTTTGGCCTAACTTCTCAAGTCAACTTCATTCCAAATCTGCCCTTCAGTAAGGAAAGAAATAAAGTTCCATTCGAGACTAATGAATGCAAAAGTATAACTTCACTTCCATTTAGATATTATAGGATATTAAAAAAAAAAAGTGGAATTCAAACTGGCTTAAGGTTCCCAGACCAAATGCCAGAAACAGTGGAGATACTATAACCAAAATAGGGAGTAGAGGAAGAGATCTCTGCTTTGGAAGGAAGGGCATGCGCTCAGTTAGAAGGTCATGATATGCTTGATTCGAGAGTTCAGGAAGCAATTGGAAATACAGGTCTGGAGGTCGACACTACCAGAGACAGATTTAGAAAACATCTGCAAAAAGCATAAGAGTCATAGGAGTGGATGAACTGTAGATTCAGAACAATGTTGAGGAAAGAACCTTATAAATACCATAGATCAGAAATAACTGGAGAAAAAAATAATTTTAAAAAAGCAAAATAGCCCAGAAACAGAGTGAAGCAAGAATTAGCGTTTATTGAGTACTGCCAATTTAAAGTGAGCACTTTACATATGCATTCTCATTTAATTCTTACCATTTTCTCTTGGCATAGACATTACTGATTATGCCAATTGTACATGTAAGATATCTGAGAATTTCAGGGCCCAATGCCACAAATCAAATGCTCTATTCATCACTGAAGAACTACAGTGTGTGCATACAAAAAGCCAAGGGAGCGGGGCTCGGTGGCTCAGCCTGTAATCCCGTGCCTTTGGGAGGCTGAGGTGAGTGAATTGCCTGAGCCCGCGGGTTCGAGACCCGCCTGGGTAGCAAGACCTCATCTCTACAATAAATCAAAAAATCAGCCGGGCGTGGTAGCGCATGCCTGTAATTCCGGCTACTGGGAAGGCTGAGGCGGAAGGATCGCCAGCAGGTTGAGGTTGCGGTGGCTGGGAGCGGCCACTGCACTCCAGTCTGGGTGACAGAATGAGACTCCAACTCAAAAAATAAAAATAAAAAAAAAGCCAAGGGGATCAGAATTCCAAACCATTAGGGTGGGTATCAAGAAGGATGAGACACAGGAAGAGATTTGTATTTTTATTTTTTATTGTTTTATTTTTTTTGAGTTGGTATCTCACTCTGTCACTCAGACTGGAGTGCAGTGGCCGCTCCCGGCCACTGCAGCCTTGACTGGCTGGGCTCCAGCGATCCTTCCACCTCAGTCTTCCAAGTAGCTGGAACTACAGGTGGACGCTACCACGCCTAGCCAATCTTTTTTATTTCTTTATTTATTGTAGAGATGAGGTCTCGCCAAGTTGCCCAGGTGGGTTTCGAACCCGCGGGCTCAGGCAATCCACTCACCTCAGTCTCCCAAAGGTGCGGGATTACAGGCTGAGCCACCAAGACGGCTGGAGGAGACTTTTAGATTGTCAGTATCACAGTCATTTGTAATCTTTGAAAGCAGTGCAAAGATTCCTTGAGGGAGTGACAAAGGTGGAAGTTAAGTTGTAGGATTGATCCAGTTGATAAAGCACAATGAAGCAACAAGTTAGCTAAAAGTAACTATGCAATGACCAATCTAGAAATGATATAAGGTAACAGATTCTTGTCATAACACAGCTCATTATTATCATTCATTATCATTCATGGGGTGAAACTGGGTCCTCTGAAACCAAATTTGGTATACCCAATAATCTCTCTCACCCCAGGTCATTGCTCAAGCAGGCTTTTTCACACTTCCTTAATTTATGGTTTATCTTCATGAGTTTTACCTGCTGAGAGTTCTGTTATGTTCTTGATGTATTAAGTCAAAAGCCAAGATTCCTTGCCATAAATCAAAAGCTGCAATAAAAATAAAATCCTGATTACTAAAAAAATATATATTTAACTGTCTATCATCATGCAGAATTTGAAAACCCAAATGCTGCCAATATGTCTCCCACACTTCAGGAAACACTGGCAATAGCTTGGGTAATAAGAACAGCAGGTAGTTATCGGGGATCTCTATGTGAATGTTCATTAATCCATTTGGTCCTTCCAACAACCCTAAGAAGTAGTGGCTATTATTAATTGGTTAACTAATTTATCAACAATTTTTTGAGTACCTGGTATGTGCCAATTTTCTCGGTGCTGAGATGAATTAAAACTTCTTTTGTTAAATCAATGGGGGGAAAAGGCAGTCAAAGGAAACAAACAAAACAAATATATACCTGTATAAAATGCCACGTGGTGAGAATTGTTTGGAAGGGAGGGAAAATAAGAAAATATATTTCCTTTGAGAAATCTGAGGCACCCAAATAGTGCTTGACTTGCAGAGAGTAATGCAATGGTGAATCATAATACAATTAAGTGGTGGAGCTGTGGTCAGATGTAGAGAGCAGGAGAAAAATGCGTCTGACCACTTCCGTGTGTTGCCTCCTCTCTTGACACCCTAACTCCACTTCTTAGCCCCAGTACTCCACAGCATATGAGAATTCAACCCAACAGACACTGCCTGAGTGCACTTTAATGCCAGGCTTCTGGATTAAAAAAGAAAATGAAATGAGAAAGTATAATTACCTACATAGAGTTAATAAGGCAAGTGATAAGTTAAATGTGTCTTATAATTCCTCCGATGTTTGCCTAGCTCTTTTAGAACTCTGCTAAAATGAGAATGAGAATAAGCATGCAGGCAGTGGTTAGTCCACCTTAAATCTTCATATAAATCATTATAATCCACCAAGTTGGACTCATAATCAGTCTTACATAAGGATGACTGACACCCAGAAGTACACTTTTATTTTCCTGTTGAAGCCTATGTTAAATGAAAAGGCAAACCGGAAAAGACAAGGAAGTATATTGTACTTAGTGACCTTTCAGAATTTACCAAATGCTTAACCATCTACCAATGATATTTTAAATATATTTTAATCACTTTACTTAAACAGGGAAGAAACAACATGTAAGCATCTCAAGTGTCAATTCAGATGACTAAACACAACCTGGATCAGTTGGATGCTCATAGCCTACAAAACCTTGATTCAATTGCATTTTATGGGTACTGCTTATGAATTAAAACATACATGCTTATATTTAAGGCATGTGTCTCACAATTCAGGGATTTAAAATTAAGTTTTCCAAGTAATAATCATATGTTTACAACCCTTAAGTTCTCAGATTGTGTCCTACCTATTGTGTCATTTATCTGGAATGAGTGCTGGAAAGAGGAGGGAAAAAAAAGCAAATTTTATAAATCTATAAATATGTAATTTTATAGCCTTTTGAAAGAGTTTACCATTTTCAATGCTCACCAAATTACATGCCCATGATAGAAATTTCTCTCTCATAAAAGAATGTGATAAAAATTGACGATGTAAACTCGACCAATCTGTCAAGGACGGTGGCGTTTGCAATGGCCTCAGGGCAAAGCAGCTGCAAGTCATCTGTCCCCTGCAATGTGTGCACAGAGAGGACATCCATTATGCTACATGAAACCGCCCATTTAGGTGAATGAAACTTGGCACTAGACTCAATGTACAACATATAGATTAAGTTAAAAGGTTAATTTTCTGACTTGTGGTCTGAATAGCAGGGCTGTGGAGGAAAACGAGTTATCATATGCTCCGTAAATTACCTTTCAGTTAAACAAGATCAGGGACGGAGAGCGGAATGTGTCCTTTATTTAGTGCCATTAGTTCCGGCACTGGGGATGCTCACGGTCACGCCTTTCCCACATTTTATCAGTGGAGGCAGAAGGGCTCAATGGTTAGACACAGGCTCGGCAGTCAGACAAACTTGAACTGACTGATGGTGTTGCCACTTGAGAGAGCAGTGAGATGTGAAACTGAACTCTCTACACCCTCTGTGAAACAGGGTTCATACTATGTGATGAATAAGGAAATCTATTGTTTGATCCTTTTACAACTCTGAATTAGATATTGTTGTTTCCATTTTATTTTTTAGAGAAGAAAACAGGTTTTGAAAAGGTTCCAACTAAGAATGGCCATCATTAATAAAACAATCAATCAACAATAGATGCTGGCGAGGATGCTGAGAAAAGGGATCACTTCTACACTGCTGGTAGGAAGGCAAACTAGTTCAACCGCTATGGAAAACAGTGTGGCAATTTCTAGTTTTTTAGAAATTGCCTTTCGATATGACCCAGCAATCCATCTACTGGGAATATACCCAGAGGAACTCAGATCATTCTACAAAAAAGATACCTGTACACGCATGTTTATTGCAGCACTATTCACAATATCAAAAACATGAAACCAACTTTGCTGCCCATCGAAACTGGACTGGATTAAAAAAAGGTGGTACATACACACGATGGAATATTACACAGCCTTAAAGAAGGACAAACATATGAACTCTGCAGCAACTTGAATGGATTTAGAGTCTATGATTCTCAGTGATCTATCACAGAAACAAGTCCAGAGTACCAAATGTTCTCACTCATAAGCAGACCTCCAACTACTCTTGGACTACTGCCAATCCCTTTCTTTTGGTATTAAGGGATTGGCAGTAGTGGCATACTGCCAGGTAGGAGTGGGGACACGATATCAATAAGGGTACCTGAACTTAAACCAGGCAAAGTGGGGACCAAAGAGAGGCCCAAACTTTACCTGTATGTACAAAGTTCACTTGTAGAGCTAATCCTGAATTGTACCCACATCTTTAAAATAAAATATTTTTTAAAAAGAAAAAGATTACAACTAGTTTCATGGCCAAAGCAGGAGTCAAATTGAGGTTTTACTAATAGTTATTGATAATCATGGCCCAGCATTTTCTATACATAATGTGACCCAATACTTAAGACAATCATATGAATAAGGAAACATATTATTTCCATTTTAAACCAGGGAAACTGAAACTGTACAGTTAAGCAATTGCTTCAGTAAACAGGACTAATAAGTGGTGGAATCAAGATATGAACCAAGGCAGTAAAATCAAGATATGAACCAAGGGCACAAAACCTCAGAAGCCTCCACCTTTCCCCTATGGGCTTAGGGAACAATAGGATCTAGGGTTAAGAAAAATTCTCTCTCTCTCTCTCTCTCTCTCTCTCTCTCGCTCGCTCGCTCTCGCTCTCTCTCTCTCTCTCAAAATGAGCAGCTTTCCAAAGTAGCTGAAAAAGACATTATTTCATTCTTTTTGATGGCCGAATAGTAGACAGGGGTGGAGAGTGCAAGAAAACCCAGACTAAAAACTATGTGTACCCCCTAAAGCTATTGAAATAAAAAATGAGTAGTACTAAAGTCTGAGTGTACGTGTTTCTCTTGAGAACATAAAAATCAACTAGAATGCTGTGGAGACTGGATAAATTCAATACGTCCCATCTTCTCTTGCTTCAGAGGATTCTTATTAATAAACTGTCCTGCTCCCGAGGCCCTCCTCAGAATGACAAGTGGCTCTTATTAATGCCCATGGGCACACACCCACCTACCCAGTCTCTTATCAGAAAACATTAAGAGGAAGAGAAGAGAAAAGGAGTAATGTAAAACTGGGACCCTAGGAAAAGGTAGCTGAAATGGACAGACATTAAGCTCTCAAAAGAAGTCCTAGACAGACCTTTGTAATCTCCCGATTGAGGACAAAAATTCAGTCCCACATGACAGAGGTTTCATAGTCTGAGGTAAAGTCCACTAAGGGTCCACTCTCATTTCCATCTAGTCATTTAACAGCTGGGTGTGGTGGTCTCCGGTCCCCAAAAGGGAAGTCCACAAGGGTCTGCCTGACACTTAGACATGTTCAGGGTTGTAGACCCTTGGGCAGGAGGGAGTGTCCATGCTTTCCTAAATCCTTCATACGGATTCGAGACAACTGCACAAAACTGGCATGAATCAGTCCTGAAGGTATCAGTGGTTTATATTTATCTCACAGCAGCCCAATGAGGTAGATATCATCATCATCATCATTTTACAGAAGAGGAAACTGAGGAACAAAAGGGATGGAGTAATTTATCTGTCACATAGCTAAGTAGCTGGCCCGGCAGGGCAGGATTGAGTCTGACGCAATCTGACTCCAGAGTTCACAAAGCTGCCTACGAACTCCTTCTTTTAATATGTCCCCAATTTCTGAGGCTTATGAGCAGAGACAAAGAAATCCTTTCATGTTAAAGGTATTATACATCTTTCCTAAGTCCCACCTCTACCCAACTAGTCCCCATTTGTCCTCCCCTCCCTTCTCAGCACACACAGCAACAACAGACAAATGCCATCTATCTGTTGTTTAAAATAGGTATACCTGTCCTGTGTAAATGCTGCAAAGCTCCTGATAGGCAAAGTCTGATAAGAGTCTCTTAGGTGAAACAGCAAACATATTAGCATCACAGGAGAGTGTACTCATGGAGTTAAAAATACACAGACAAAAGACAAAAGGGGACCAACACAAAATAGCAAATCATTGCCTTGCTAAGCTGCCTTCCAATCATAAATAATAATTCCATTTCCAGGCTGAGGACCACCTTAACACAAAGTATACATTAACCATTAGACACATCAACCAAATAAAAAAAAACCCAAAACGCAAATAGTCAATTAAAAACTTTTTCTGCTCATGCACATATAACTCCCAGCCATCAATTCTCACTTTATCCTTATTCCGTTTGAATCCCCATGGCCAAGTCTGAACACCTTTTTCATTATAATGTTATTATCTGATTCTCACAGGGCTTGTTTTTAAAACATTTTCCTGAACACTACCTCATTTAATGAACTGAATCATCACTATAACCCAGTGAAGTAGGAGTTCTCCTGTTTCGCAGATTAGGAAACTGAGTTTCAGGGCGATTACTCAGCCAGCAGAAGAAGTAAGAACTGGATTTTCTGATTCTAAATCCACCACTCTTCCTCCCTTCCATGGCAATCTCTATACATTTTCTATCCTAGGCTTCTGGGTTTTATGCTCTTCTGTATCATCACCAAATAGGCAATGTTCCAGATTTTAAATACTTATCAAATGCCTGCACAAACTAAAGCCATTCTCTTAGACTCTGTCTGATATGCCCTCTGATGCAATCAGATAAATAATCAAACTGGCATTTGTAGTCTCACATACATCAAAAGTATGGGTCATAAAATTAAAAAAACTATCCGCCAGACTCGGTGGCTCAGCCTGTAATTCCAGCGTTTTGGGAGGCTGAGGTGAGTGAGTTGCCTGAGCCCGCGGGTTCAAGACCCGCCTGGGCAACTTGGCAAGACCTCATCTCTACAATAAGTCAAAAATTAGCTGGGTGTAGGCGCACACCTGTAGTTCCAGCTACTCGGAAGGCTGAGGCGGAAGGATCGCCGGAGCCCAGAAGGTCGAGGCTCGGTGGCCGGGAGCAGTCACTGCACTCCAGTCTGGGTGACAGAGTGAGACCCCAACTCAAAAAAAAAAAAAAAAAAAAAAAAGCTATCCATACGCCAAAAAAATTTAAAAGATAATTTTCTAAAAACACTGAAGAATATACACAATATAGTAATAGATGTTTTCTGTAGTAATAGGATTGTGGGTGATTTCCTTCACTGCAATATTCTATTCTTTCTAAATTTTCTGTGATAAACATATGGCACACTATTTGACATCAGCCAAAAAAAAAATTTTAAAAATGTTTAGCAGTGAAAGCACTGAAAAATGCCAAGTCTCTTAAGGAAGGAAAGAAAGGGACCTCGCTGCAGGGGGCTGATTTTGCCCAGTTCTGAGAAGGACTGTAAAAAGGGAGGGGTGACAGGGCAGCCACCATTCTCAAAGCACAGGAGGGAAACTGAGCAGACGGCTTCCTCCCTCCACCAGGAACTGTGACTTCTGGGAAACAGCTGCCCCTCCCTACCGGCCGCCAACCCTCTCCATACCTAAACCTGCTCACTTGTGCCAACAGAGAAGGCCTTGCTTCTAAAACAAGTTTTAAAAATTGTTTGGATCTGAGTAGAGAGGGGGTTGATTCTTCTGCAGACAGAGCTAATTACTTTGACCTAATATTTTGAGGTCCCCCGGTATCAAATCAGTGACTCCAAATCACCAGAGAGGTCACCACACACTTTCTTCAAGCCTAGACTTAAAAACAAAATTTGAGACAGTGCCGAAGGGCATAAGCTATTTTGCTTTTTGTAGTTCTAAAGCAACACCTTCCACAAACAGTGGCGTATGAAACACCAGTCAGCAACACTAGGTTTCTAGGTGCTACTCTGTGGAACTTTTAGACACAAATCAAACAACCCTTTTCCCCCTACATTTGATGAAACCCATGAATATATATTCCTTGACATGAAGACAGAATGCTGGTAAGAGAAAAGGTGTTCTCAAGTGAGTGTTGTTTTCATTTGAGGAAGTCCGACCTACCACAAAACCACTCATGAAAAGGGAGAAACACAGATTCAGAAAGCGAAATTATTTCAAATGTTATGTTAACTGAATATCAAAATAATAAACACCAAAAGCAAATAGTCCAGTAGAAGCAGGCAATAAATCATAATACTTGTGGGGATCAGACTTCATTAGGTTTTAAAAAAGGAACATTGTTGCATAAACTGCCTATTTGAACAAGGTTCTCTCTCTCTCTCTGCCTTTTCTCTCTCTTAAAAAAAAAATTGGAACAAAGCCCAAATCTTTTTACGATGTAATTTCTTTCCTTTCCTTATTGTACATGTCTCAGCAAGTCGCCATCAGCTGTTATTTGTTATTAAGGATCTGTGTAAACATTAAGCTAAGAAGACTGACTCATGCCTCAGAACAGGAAGAGAATGTGATCACACTGTTACTTTCATCTGCAGTCATGTTCAGTGTTATCCATTGCAGAGGAGATGGCAGTTAACACTCTCTAACATGAAACATTTGAACGCAGTACGAAGCAAAATTCTAGATGGAACAAACCAGTAGTGGGTAACCACAGAGGGCTGAAATACTTAGGAATGGGTGAATACCTGTGCTGGGCATGAAGTTAGGGGTGGCTCAGCCGCAGGGCAGAACCCTGCCAGGAGTGGGGACACTGGAGACCCTTGGGCACACTTCACAGGAGCAGGGCAACCCTCAGGAAAGCCTGTTCGGCTAGGAATTCTTAAATCTGAGGGCGAGGGGCATGTGTATATGACTTGGGAAAGGGGGACAGAGGGAATTCTGTTCTCCAGCTCCATGGGATGTATCAGTAGCCTGTCTCAAACAAGAAGGGGAAGAATTATAGCAGGGGATTGTGGTCTGCAAGAGGTCAGTGCTTTTTGTAGTCCAAAAGTCAGCACATGCTGCACTCAGCCCACACTGCACTATTACATTGTGTTGTGGGTAAATGGGATTTTTTTTTTTTTTTTTTTTTTTTTGAGTTGGAGTCTCACTGTCGCCCAGACTGGAAGAGTGCAGTGGCTGCTCCCGGTCACCACAGCCTCGACCTGCTGGGCTCCAGCGATCCTTCCACCTCAGCCTTCCAAGTTGCTGGAACTACAGGCACATGCTACCACGCAAGGCTAACTTCTTCGATTTATTGTAGAGATGAGGTCTCACCTGCCCAGGCGGGTCTCGAACCCGTGGGCTCAGGCAATCCACTCACCTCAGCCTCCCAAAGGCGTGGGATTACAGGCTGAGCCACCGAGCCCGGTTGTAAATGGGATTCTTTAAGCACCGCCCCCCTCCCACTCCAAGTACCCTGGAAGTCTTTCAAATACCAGCTGTGAGTGGCAAAAGACAGAGCTGACACCTCAAAGGCCTGAGAATTAACTTATAATGGCTAATTTAGAGGGTCACATGATCGACCAAGTGTAACCAGCTATAATTAAGAAAAGAATCGGACTACAACTGCTTCAATTGCAACAAAAAAAATCTGTTTTAAGACTACTCAAGAAAGCAAGGATAAGCAGGAATAATTACTAAAAAATTTTAACACGTCTTTAGTATTGAAACTGCCAGATTAGGTTAAACTTTCTCTCCAAGGTACTAAGAATACCAAATTCCAGTTAGAAGATGTTTATACTGGTGGGTTTATTACCTTAGTGTAGATTAATAGATTAACCACTTCAATGCCTCTGAAACACTGATTATATTTTACATTCTTCAAAGCATTAGGCCTGTTTCTGCTTGCAAAAGCCATGCGTACTTTTTGAGCTTAAAGAGTCAGCATGCCTGAAATTCAAAATCCTCTTTCAAAGAACTTTTGCATTGTATAATTTTTACAAAATTCCTGGCAGTCCTTAGGCAGGAATTTCATAGTAATCACAAGTGGAAGTAGAAAAATAAAAGACAGTCTAATTCAAGATTGAACCATGACAAAAAGGGAAAACATGCAAATCTTCCTAGACAAATCAGCACACTTCTTTCTCAGCTTAGGGCTGGCTCTAGATTTTTCTTCATTGATGTATGTAAAAAAGTTCTCTCTTTTTTTTAAAGAACAAAGTCAATATAAATAGGACAATAACAGTTCTGTCATTTATCGTTATCACACCTATATTTGGTTTAAATAATTTTTGTGTACTTATATATAAAATATTTTCTCTAGATGTCGATTTTATTTTTACTTTCTACATTATAGCTATTCAAACCTAAACAGAATTTTACCTTTGTGCAAAAGCCAGGATTTTCTTTTTCCTCACAGAAGCTGAGAGTCTTTGAAGACAAATGTTTGCTAAGCAAAGGGATGAATGCGTGAAGAGATACCTTGTGCTAAATTTCTGAGAGAACATGCCAGGAGCAAGGACCTACAGCCACATTACTGAGCCATTTCCTTTATGAAGAGTAGCCAGAGATCTTTCAAAGGGGATCCCCGCTGAGACAAACCAAAAACATAGTGGAATACTGGCAAGGGGGAATTTCAAACAGCAGGCAATTGTCACAGAGATATTTACATTTATTGTATGTTAAGATGAGAAAAACTCAGTTGAAATTTAACATTCTAGTTCTGATTGCTGACCACTTTAACTTGCTATCCCCAGATTATTAACTTTTAGTTCTTGCTGCAAGTACCAACATCTTGGAGCCACTCTAAAAGCTTCCAGAAGACCAGCATGAAGTCAAAGCTGTCATATCAAGAGAGCCTGCTTCCTGTCATCTTGGCACCTTGTCTGGAATGGGTACCTTAGTCTCGGCCTCTTAGGAGGCTCTCAACACCCAGTTCCTGGACTCCTACTGGAAGACACTCTTTGACAAGGCCAACACAAGCCACCTCTCATACAGCAAGGAGCCCCACTGCAGAAGCCCCTCTGAGCAGAATGACTGTTAGCCTCTGAAATTCTTTTTTTTTTTTTTTTTTTTTTTTTTGCCTCAGAGTCTCACTCTGTTGCCCAGGCTGGAGTGCTTCGACCACCGAAGCTTCGACCTGCTAGACTCAGGTGATCCTTCCACCTCAGCCTTCCAAGTAGCTGGAACTACAGGCGTGTGCCATCATGCCCAGGTAATTTTTATGATTTATTGTAGAGAAGTGGTCTCACCAAGTTGCCCAGGCTGGTCTCCAACCCCTGGTCTCAGGCAATCCTCTCGCTTCCACCTCCCAGGCAATCCTCTCGCTTCCACCTCCCAAAGTGCTGGGATTACAGGTGTGAGCCACCGCACCCGGCTGAAAACCCCTTATTCTCAACAGATTTTACTACCAGGCACTGAGTGAAGAACCCAAACATCCCAGACTTTAGCCCCCATGCGAGGAAGGCTACCACTTTGGCTGACTTACCTTGACTCTCTGAGCTCTGGCTTTTCTGGGTAACTTTTTGAGTTGGTACAGCGAGAGGGTGAAAAGAAAAAGGACAAAGAACAACAAAGTTGCCTATCACATTTCATTTGAGTCAGCAAATGGTCTTGACATATAAACAATGGGAAAGTTACTGAATGATGTACATGCATTATAATAAACTCAGAATTGATCCCACATCAGGTAGTTCCACATAACCAAACTCTTACTCGTCTTGTTCAAGCATATGTTACAGTCCATCATAGACATGGTCTATCCTCTTTTGAGTGGTTCTCCATTTCTGTTTTTTACCCCTTGAATGAGAAAATGGACACAGTAGCAGTAACCTCCCTCACCCCATGATAAGTAAAGGATGCTGATAGGCACTTCACTGAGGTGACAGGGAAGGAGGAGGAACCCCAAGTATGCAAAGCAGAATTTCCAAGGTGTGTACCTGAAAGAAAAATGTTGAAATCCGGGTCTACACCCATCTGTGACTCCTAAAGTCAACACAGCTTCTAGACATACAGATTATAGCACACTGAACGCGTTCTAGTTGACGGATTGTCAAAAAATATGCAACATCAAAAAATATGCAACAATGATGGTACCTGGGGCTGTGCCTCTTCCGGGGAAATCAACCTGACTTCAAATGCATTCAGCCTTTTAGTTTTGTGACAATTGTCAAAAAACGCCTGTGAGGGTAGGATTTGGACCATAGAGATCAGAGAGATAATGTTTCCCTTTACAAACATCACAACCACCTCCTCCAGGGCTCCACTACTTCCAGTTCTAGACAACAATGATAGACAGACTCTTTGCCAACTTGGGGGCATACTGCAAGAGCCAGCAGAGCCCTAGCCAGAAGAGGTCTGGGCAAAAGGCCCTTGTGAGATTACCTTTTCCCACATCTGTGTTAACACGCTATGTGTTTTTTACACTTCAGAAAATAAAATATACATATAAGAACAGCCCTGGATGGGGCATGGTCCTCTACTGGTAATTCTTATTTGGTCTGTCCTATCCAAGTAAGCAGAGACTAATTTTTAAGAATCAATCCAATTACTTCTCTTAAAGGATATATACTGGCTGGGATCATTTTAACTGATGTCTTTATAGGGATACCTAAAAGCATGATTTGAGAATGACCCACAAGTAGAATAAACTGTATCTTGTTTACTAAAGGATGAATTTATGCAAAAACATACCTGTAATTAGTTTATCATACTGGTGTTCCCGTTACTCACAAAGCGGTTAGTCACTGCTTTGGAAAATATCTCTGCTCTGGTCTCAGCTCTGTGCTGGCCCGATTGTATTTTGATATGTGGGTCTTCTTAACTAATCCACATCCAGTCCTACTCTACATACGTTTTTCTTTTTTCTTTTTTCTTTTTTTTGAGTTGGAGTCTCACTCTTGCCCAGACTGGAGTGCAGTGGCCGCTCCCGGGCTCCGGCGATCCTTCCACCTCAGCCTTCCAAGTAAGTGGAACTACAGGCGCGTGCTACCACGCCTGGCTAATTTTTGATTTATTATAGAGATGAGGTCTTGCCAAGTTGCCCAGGTGGGTCTCGAACCCACGGGCTCAGGCAATCCACTCACCTCAGCCTCCCAAAGGCGCGGGTTTACAAGCTGAGCGACCAAGTCCGGCTTACATACGTTTTTCTTTTAACCAAAATGCTGTGCTAACTCCAGAAGATTGTTAGACTCTTTCTTTAGCTGCAAGTGCTCCAAGTTCTAGCATAGGAGTAGAAAGGAGCTCTCCCTTCAGATGAAAAACCACATCTGGTAGATGCCTGATAACAGCCCTAAATCACCCTTCTTCCCTGGACTGGTTGCAGTAGCTGGGGTTGTGTGAATTCCCCTACATCTTAGAAGGAAGGAAGTAAACATCTTTCAGGCTGTGATTATTCCTGAAACCCTCAGTCAATTTCATAACCTCCTAAAAGTTTCCATAGACAAAAATTTATCAAACTGAATAGGCTTTCACTTCTGTGTAGTTGTACTTCTAGTCACTTTTGCTTCCCAAGAAACAGTTTCTAGAGAAAAAAGGAAAATAACTCACAACTCTCCAGTAGACAAAACTGTTTGTCACTTAAGCATCTACATTACCTAATTTTTTTTTTTTTTTTAACCAGAAACATATAATTCACAGCAGCCAATCTAGGCATATTTCTACCTATCTGAGAGGGACCTTATCAGCTATCTGGTGTAGGCTCTGTACTTTCTCTCCATCACTATTGGACCCACTACACTTTCTATTCTTATCAGGTTAAAAGGAAACAAGCGACACTACTGTCTCTCTTAGATATTGTACTTAGCAAGGGGACCCAAAATCACTTCAGGTTCTGTATCATCCAGCCAGTTTTAGTGGTGTAGGTAAGAGACAAGTTCACCAGTGGCTTCCAAATGCTATTTTTCAACCTAAATCAATTGAAACCACCTAGGAACTTGTTGAAAATTCAGATCACACACTCCAAACTCCCCAGTCTCAGGACATGACCTTAAAAACATACATTTGTTACAAGCGCCACAAGTGATTGATTCCAATATACAAACTCATTTTTGGAACCACTAGGGTTCATCATCAGACAGAAAGTTCCAGAAAGCTTTCACCTTCCACTAACTTATCTCATGCCACTCTTGGTATTGACTTTCCAAAACAGTTTCAAAGTCCAAATCTAAATAAACATCATCATCTCTTGTCTACTGCCCTAAACCACCCATCAACAAGGTAATAAAGCATCCATCATGCCAAATCAAAGGCACTTCTTTTTTTTACTTCAAACAATTGATTTGTTATTTTCTCCTTCTGTTTAAATAAGGCCAATCATCCTTTAAATATAACCTTCAAGTCAACTTTACTCTAAGACTTTCCTTATCTTCTTTTTGCATGCCTAAAGTGGTGTAACAAAGATTTTTGGTAAACATTACAAATCTTCATATCAACGGCACATTCCCTTTGAATGGATGAAATATCTGCCTTCCCAACTCCAGGACAGAAAGCATCTTCCCTGATCAGTGGCGATCAGCGGACTCTGGAAGATATGGGCAATCAAGGAGTATCTAATGAATGAGCCAAGGGAAGAGACCAAACTGCTCTCCAATGTCTTTCAAAATCCTGTTCTTCCTACATCTTAGGTCTCTTCAACCCGAGGGTGTGGCTCATTCTTCTTTCACCATCTTTGTAAAGTGCCTCTTCTCTTTAAAAGCCTTTCCAGATAATGCTAATCTACACAGATAGTTATTTCCGATTTCCAGGGCAAGAGCATTTATCATATCTCACATTTTGACACAAGAGCTAAAGACACCCTGAGGATGACCTATTCCAGTCAACTATTTTCTAGATGAGGAAACCAGTATGGGAAAGGTAAGGAACTTGTTTCTGGTCAGATAATTAGACAGTTTCAGAACAAAGATTAGAAACTGAGTCTTTCAACCCTCATGTACTACACTCCCTTTCTCAAGCATATAGGTTTTTTGAAACTTGGACTTTAGATCAAAAATGATTTTTAATATGTGTACTACCGCTTATCCTTCATTGAAGGCTGCCCTTCAGATGCTTGCCTTAGGATGCTCTGTAGTAGACCCTGACATTCTTGAAAGATATTTCCCCAAACACCAGTTAATTCTCGAATTAGAAAATCCCTCTACAGAATGTACTTTGTTCAATTCCCTTATCCCTGAAAGGGAGTGATTCTATCCCCAGTTCAGAATGATTGAAAGCATAATATGAGAACATACCAAGTCAGGGCAACAAATATTCACGGAAAGGCAGCATAAAATTGTGGTTAGAGGTGAAGGCTCGATCAGTAAAACCCAACTTTCTAGGTTATTCAGACTAATTAGCAGTGTGACTTTGGGCAAGCTGCTTAGCTTTTCTGGGCCTTTGTTTTTTCATCTATGAAAAGAGGATAATGACAGTTAATATTTTACTAAGTTGTGGTGCTACAATGAAATACTAAAGTCGTAAAGTTGTTAGCACAAGGCCAAATTATTGACGGGTAAGTACCCAGCAACCTCAACACAAATGATTCAAATTAAAGTCAGAAAGGAAAACAAACAAAAAAGACAAACCACAATAGGCCATGGGACTTTGAGTACCATTTGTGAACTGTTGCTGTGAATCTTTAATTCATTGATTTTAATAACAGCTAGGTGTCAGGCTCAGTTTTAGGCTCTGATGGTTCAGCAGAAAGCAAACAAGGCCCTACTCTCATGGAGGTAACATGGTGATGGATAGCTAAAGTCAAGAATGCTGAAGACCAACAACAACCGTCTTCAACTTAAGTTACCAAAAAATGCTCCAAATCTTATTTTGAAGCTGTACTCAAAGCTAATTAAAAGTCACTCGCAACAACAGTCTTTTACTTTGTAATCACTCATTGTTCTTGACTATAAACCAATATTGCACAACATGATTGATCTCATTTATCAATAACCTAGTCAATGAATTATTTGATTTTCAAAAATGAAAACCCACTTTAAACAACAAAATTGTCCAGAACTAAGCATACAAAAGGGGAGGAGGGCAGATATTTTGTCTTTTGGGTTTTTTTTTGAGTTGGAGTCTCAGCTGTCGCCCAGACTGGAGTGCAGTGGCTGCTACCGGCCACCGCAGCCTCGACCTGCTGGGCTCCGGCGATCCTTCTGCCTCAGCCTTCCAAGTAGTTGGAACTACAGGCGTGAGCTACCACACCCGGCTCATTTTTTGATTTACTGTAGAGATGAGGTCTCACCAAGTTGCCCAGGCAGATCTCGAACTCACGGGCTCAGGCAATCCACTCACTTCAGCCTCCCAAAGTGCGGGATTACAGGCTAAGCCACCAAGCCCGGCAGGGGGCAGATATTTTGGAGAAGGCAATTCCAAAAACCTAGTGGCAGTCTTATACTTATCCACAGGCTGTGCCTTTCAAATGTTCTTTGTTTGCTCTTTTAAAAAAAAAGTGTTGTACCTTAGAGTCACACAGACTATTTTAAGTATACTGCCCAGCAAAACTGACACAGTGCTACAAAATGAGTAATTTATTGAATTGAACTAAGAGCCTAAAACATACTGGGTGGAAATAGATGTGTGAATCGGGTTGTAAGTCTTCTGTTCTAAGACACAAATGAAAATCTCCTTAGAGGTACAGCCCTACCTGTAATTTATTTCCACATTATTCTTGTGTGCAATATTATTTTTGGCATGTTAATGTATTGTCAAAGAATTCCAATCTAGTGACATGACAAAAGTTGTATTTCATTTTGGAATGTAAAAAGTGTGAAAATCAATTGAATTATATATCAATGACATGCAATAAGGATAACTAGTATATTCTGGGTAATGTCACTTTTCTGGAATGATTAGCAGCCTAGAGCTATTAGATTAATTGCTACGGTTTTATTCTGACTATTATGATCAGTTGGATTTGTTGAAGGGAGAAAAAAACTCAAAGTTCTCTCTCTCTCTTTTTTTTTTTTTCTCCAAAAAGAAAGAATGATTTGCCAGAATCCACATAATTCAGATGATTAACTTCTTTTCTTGGCATTTGACTGAACCCGTAGGTTTATGCTGGCAAATAAAATAAGTGCTGAAAGTTGAAGTCACTCTTTGATCTAGTAAATAAACCTGCAGAAAATTCAGCCTCAATTACTCTTTAAATTTATGACCTATCCAGTATTGTAACAAGATGGTTGTGACAAATGCTAGTTTCCTATTGAAAATGCATGATATATTCTGTGAGTGAGCTTTAAAAATCAATAAGCTGCTTACAAATAAACAAAACATATTGACATTTTTACATTTTCCTTTTTACATTTGTTTCTTTGTTCATTTCAATGATCACATGAGGAGTGCCAGGACTGAATAAGGCACTGTGTACTGCAATGTTTTAGGCATTATAGTGGATTCAAAGATAAATAAAATATAAAGGTAGCCAGGGAAGAGCATAGATTCTGCTGTAGAACTGACATATACAGTTGTATAGGATGTTTACTGAACAAGGGTATGCGACTGAATAGCAAAGTGGGGTCTAAAATATAGTCTAAACTCCTCTCACAAAGTTTAGGGCCCTTTCATAGGACCACAACAATCTGTTAGTAGTAGTCGTAATAGTAGTGGTAGTAATAAGAGCTAATATTGATTGTGTGATTACTATGTTCCAAGCATAATCCAAGTATGTTTTATGTACTTGCATATTTAATCCACACAACCTGATGGAATAGGTACTATTACTATTTGCATTTTATATATGAGCAAACTGAAGTCAACCAGCTAATAAATGATGGAACATTACTCACTGAGTAATACTGGACACTGTGCCCTAAAAAAGTGGGATAAGATGTCATTAAAAAGTATACATGATATTAAGGAATACAATTAAAACACTTGTGAGAGTTAGGAAAAGAGTAATTTTTGAAGAGGATCTTGTGGAATGTGTAAAATTGTGACTAGCAGGAGGGTATCTGGGGCAGTCTAAACTATGTTTAAAAAAAAAAACAAAAACAGCAGAGCTGGGCTGATGGTTTATGCCTGTACTCCCAGCACTTTGGAAGGCAGAGGCAAGAGGACTGCCTGAGCCCAGGGATTTGAGACCAGCCTAGGCAACTGGGCGAGACCACGTCTCTACAATAAATAAATAAATTTAAATAAATCAATCAATAAATAAATTAGCCGGGCATGGTAGTGCATGCCCGTGGTTCCAGCTACATGGAAGGCTGAGGTGGAAGGATCACCTGGGCCCAGCAGGCCGAGGCTGTGGTGGCCATGAGTGTGCCACTGCATTCCAGCCTGGGTGACTTCAAAAAAAGAAAACAAACAAACAAACAAACAAAAAAACCCCACAGTAGCTAGATTCTTACAGCAGTGGAAGAACACTGAAAAAACAGCTTGGAGACCATTCCTAAGATACAGCTTCAACTCCCCTCATTAAGCTTAGGGCCCTGACAAAGGACCCAGACAACCAGGCAGTGGTAGTGGGGGTGATGGCTGTATTAAGAGCTAGTATTTAAAAGCCAATGGTGGTTTCAAAGTAGAACTGATCACATGGTCAACACTCAGGTTAGGAAGATCTGTAATCCCTCAAGGTAATGAAGCCAGGATGGGTGTGGGATAGGGGAGCTGGCAGAAGAGGGGAGATTTGTCATGATGCTCTAGTATGACTTACAAGTCAATTTTTTTTTTTTTGAGTTGGAGTCTCACTGTCACCCGGGCTGGAGTGTAGTGGCATACTCACACAGCCACCACAGTCTTGACCTGCTAGGCTCAGACGATGCTTCCGTCTCAGCCTTCCAAGTAGCTGCAACCACAGGCGTGTGTCACTAGACCCAGCTGATTTTTTTATTATTGTAGAGATGAGAGGTCTCGTCAAGTTGTCCAGGCTAGTCTAGAACCCTTGGGCTCAGACAATCCTCTCGCTCCAGCTGGGATTATAGGCTGAGCCACTGCATCCAGCCTACGAGCCAGTTTTCTTATTTGGTTCAATAGGTTCTCTCTATTCAAAGAAAAATATCCAGCTGCTGCTCTTGTGTTTACTCAAGTTTCCATGTATAAAATCAAGCAAATGTACATCCAACTAGTGATGCATGGTAGCCAGAGAATCAAAGCATTTTTGTCAGTCATCATACTGTCTGGCAGAAGTACACAGGATTGCTATGTTACTTAATGATTTGGTTGATTCAATTTAAATGATCAAGCACACCAGGTTTGATCAACTTATTTTTTTCCCTTTTTTTGTAATGATACAGCATTTGTAAAATTTGAATTTACATTTGATGAGTATACAACAAACCTTTTGTACCAAGTCATGCTATCAGCACAGGACTGGGAATATAGTAAGAGTTTTTATTGACTGTGAAATGAGAAAAGCAATTACTGTTGAATTATAATCATCTTAGAATTATAAGGGACCAGAGCAGTTATTCCAGTCCCTCTTTCCAGCAAGGGATAACTGTGGAAGCTTCTCTTATTAAACTCCCTCTAGTTTCTGCTTGAATACTTTCCATGACATAGAGTTCATCTTTGATGAGATGGTTGTCCAGGCATGTAGAAACCTCACTGACATATGCAACAGAGGAAGATGGGAAGAAACTGGAATGCGGAGGGGACTAGATATAAAGAAACTGACATAGGGCCAGATGAGTGTCCAAAATGTTATGGAGAACTAAGTCTTGATTTGAGACAACATCAAACTTTCAGAACTCCCTACCAGAGGACAGAGGACAGAAGCAGCTAGGGAGTTCTAAAGAGGTAGCACATGAGAGTCAGACCAGGGAGCCACATTCAAGCTCCTGGTGATTCAGAACAAGATTCTGCGGGATTGAGAAACAGGGTGCATCACCCCAGGGGAAAGAAACGGCAAGAGCTCATTCATAGAAGATATCAGGGTTACAGCCAAGGGAGCTGATCCCGGTGGGAAACTGGAATGTTGAGCTGGAGAGGCAGACAGAAGTAGCTGTAGTTTCTGGGCCAATAAAGTGTGTGGGAAGCTGTAACTCCACAGGCTCAAGATGACAATATCCATCCCAAGCAAAACAAAAATGCAATCTACCACAGCAGACGAATTCTTTGCCCAGCGACTCTAAGGTTACCAACAAATCACTTGGTCTGTACTGACCATAGAGAGGCAAGGGTAAGTGCCACCACTCAGACAGAGCAAAACTCTTCTATACTTAGGCTTGTATGACAATGCCTAATGAGACAGAGAATAGGTCCCCAGATATTACCAAAGGTGACTTCATGTTGACTGTGCAGTGGCAGTTTTTCTTTCTCTGCATTTGCTGAATGTTCTACAATGAGCAATACTAACTTCTAACGAAAACGTGTTAATTTCTTGAATAGGAAAACATTTCATAAACCAACACAGTTTTATATTCTTTTCTTTTCTTTTTTTTTAAGTTGGAGTCTCACTCTGTCACTCAGACTGGAGTGCAGTGGCCGCTCCCGGCCACCGCAGCCTCAACCTGCTGGGCTCTGGCGATCCTTCCGCCTCAGCCTTCCAAGCAGCTGGAACTACAGGCACGCACTACCATGCCCGGATAATTTTTTTGATTTATTGTAGAGATGAGGTCTCACCAAGTTGCCCAGGTGGGTTACGAACCTGTGGGCTCAGGCAATTCACTCAACTTGGCCTCCCAAAGCGCGGGATTACAGGCTGAGCCACCGACCCCGGCCAGTTTTATATTCTTACTGCTAAGAGAAGAGTTACAGAAAGCAGGATGAATGTTTTAGGTTCGAGAAAATACAGGCCTGGTTTCACCTTCCTTGAAAACGCTAACCGCTTTCTAAATGACAAGGTCTTCCAGATCAGAGCCAGGATACGCTGGAGTCTTTCACTGAGAAGGGGGAGACAAAAGAAGTAGAAGAAGGGGAAAAGAAATTATAGAACATTTTTTCATGTTCTGTGAAAAAAATGGGAAAAGTAATTTGCAAGAAGTTTACTTTGAAAACAAAGAAGGTGCAAAACTTAACTGGATAATTAATATTCCATTGTGAATAAGTAGGACCTGGGAGATAAGTATATGGAAGGTAGGTGCTTGGATGACCCAGTTTCAACGTGGCTGAGCTTGGGAGTGTAACAAGATGAATTTTAAGGTCACAGAAACAATTGATTACACAGCAATCAATGCATTAAACTGATAAAGAAGGAGGATTAGCCAACTCTACAGGGATTTGAACTCCTGATTTCTGTATGTGTAAGTATTTTAAAGTCCATGAAGTCATTTTCTCTCCAGTTGGTGAAACCCTAAAGGCATTCTATAAAATTGTAAGACAACAGTGTCCAAGCCATTATATAAAAACAATCAGCCTCATCAAGCTCACTTTAACAATGCCTTTTTGAAAGTTTTTCTCTGGATTTCAAAAGCGATGATGTTCCTGAAATAGCAGGAAGGAAAACTTGTAGTAGATTTAGAGGTGATAATTTGCGTCAGGCGACTGAAATATGTAGTTCTTTATATTAAAGGATGGTTGCCAATAGATGTCACAGGTAGCCAAAGAATCCTACATTTGTGTAAAACAAGTGTTGAAATTAATTGACTCTTCAGAATGAGAAGAAAGGCTTTGTGGTTAAAAAAAAAATAATCTTAAGAAGGTAAATCCTTAAAAGAACTTTTCTCACAAGCAAGTACTAATGAGTAAATCTTCGTCCATTCTTAATGAGTATTTTATGGAAATTAACATATAATATATATAGTATTTCTCATTATGTTTGTTTCCAGTTCAGTGAGTATATATCACAAAACTGTGCCATTTTCAGTATGCATATTTTTCAACTTGGCAATTACTTGAAAATAATTAAGGCTATGCTTTTTAAATTTGGCTGAGGAAATTCAGAGCAACGTTATTAAAAGCAACAAATGCAAACAACCTAAATGTTCAACAGTAGAGGATAGCTGGACAAATTGTGGTACATTCAAGCAACAGACAACTCTGCAGCCATTAAAAACCTTGCTATAAAGTTATATTTATTGATCTGGAAACATTTTATGATCATGCTGCATAATCATTGGCTCATTTTGTGGTGTGTGTGTGTGTGTTTGTGTGTGTGTGTGTGTGTGTGTGTATGTGTGTGTGTGTGTCAAAGAAAGTCTGGAAGCATAAAAACTAAAAGGATAAGCTTAGCTCTCATTATGTGGTAAGATTATAGATGATTTTGCCCATCTTTATACTTACCTATATTTCATATTTTTCTGCAAACAACAGGAATTTATGATTTTTTTCTAAATCTGATAACCTTGTGTTTCATAAAGTCCCTTACTCATGGCTTTAAGCCCTACTTAGATACCTCAATAAGCAGGGTTTTCTATGCTACACTTAGCCACTACGTGCACATAAAACCAAAGTACAATTAATGATAAATCCAACTATGCCACAGTCTAGTGAAGTCTTAAACAGCTGAAATAGATAATTGACAGATAGGATATCACCTCTGTTTCACATATGAGGGACACAAAGGCTTAGAGGATGAAATGATTTCTATAAGAGCCACATACCAGGAAAAGCCCTGATATTGAGGGTAAAATCTTTAAGATACCAAGTGTCTTTGGGCTGCTACAACAAAATATCATAAACTGTGTAGCTTATTAAAAAACAGAAGTGTATTTTTCATGGTTCTGGATGTTGGGAAGTCCAAGATCAAAGCAGATTCAGAGTCTGATGATGGTTTACTTTCTGGCTTATAGATGATGACTTCTTGCTATGTCCTTACATGGGGGCAATTAGTTTTCTAGGGTCTGTTTTATAAGAATGTAATCTCAGTCAGAGAGCTTCACCTTCATGACCTAATCATTCAACCAACAGTCCCACCCCCCTAACACTATCACCTGGGGGGTTAGGATTTCAGCACATAGATTTGGAGGGGTGGCATAAACATTCAGATCATATCGCAAACCCATACAGGCATAGTTAAATAGAACAATGCTAATACATGAAGACAGAAACCTTGGTACCAAGGCTAAGTCTTACAGACGACACATATTTACAAACTTTATAAAACAAAGAGAAAAGAATGAATGGATTTGGAATGTAATGAAACCCTATCCCCCAATGTGACTGTATTTGGAGACAGGCTCTATAAGAAGGTAATAAAAGTTAAATGAAGTCATAAGGGTAGAGTGTTAATACTATTAGGATTAAGAAAAAAAAAGAGCAATGCCAGAGAGATGTCTTTTTCACTGTAGCACAGAGAGAAGAGCATGTGAGGGTACAGTAAGAAGGTAGCTGTCCACATGATACAGAGACCCACTAATGCTCGTCCATATTGCCACAGCCCTTAGAGAAGGGCATGGCAAGGCTTAAAGTGCTCCTGTACATTCCTGAGCACATTACTGAGAGCTCCTTTGTCTTCTATGCATTCTCAGTAAGTAGCTTCAGGGGATCCTTGACTTCCCCAAAGATGTAAATCACTGTTCATTCCCTTTCTTACTAGTCATAGGTTTGAACGATATAGTGTCAGTGCTCAGAAGCCTTGTGATTTGTATAACTTTTGTATCAGTGTAATCATAAGGCTTGCGATTTGCATAAGTTTTGCAATGCATGACGTCTTAGGCCTTGCAAATTTATTTTACTCTAAATGTCACTATCTAAATGTAAAATGCAGCTGTAACTTAAGTTCCACACACAATGCTCTGCTGGTCACATGGCTAATGTATAGATACCGATAACTCTGGACTATGAAAGTGGATTGCGAGGCCTGAAGGGTGGGCAGAACCATTTTAGAAAGACCTCGAGTCCGGCTCTGCTCCCTGGATTCAAATTCAAAAATAAACTTTCTACCAGTTCCCTGCTCCTTTGATTTATCAAGGGAGAGCAGCCAAGCGTTACTCGGACTATTAACACACACGTCAAGAAAGAGGCCTCACTAAAAAACAGCCCTGATGACACCTTGATCATGGGCCTTCAGTCTCCATAACTGTGAGAAAATAAATTTCTGATGTTTAAGTTCTCCCCAGTTTGCAATGTTTTGTTATGTAAGCCTGAGCTGATGACTACATCTCCAGAGTATCAATGTGAAACCTCTCAGGAATTCTTTTTCTACAAAGTCACATTTAGACTTGAAAAGCAAATAAAAACACGATCACCCTCCTTTCCTAGACCAGTATTCTCAGCCATTCTTATATTACACTTCTAGCAAGTTTTGACGTTAGGATGGATGGATAGATGGATAGATAGACAGACAGACACATACATACATAAAGGTTTTTGTCCATGGTTCCTGGCTCATAAATCAAATCCCTCCTTAGTCTTTCGTTATAGTGAGGCTTTAGGCCTCAGGAAACAGAATCTCTCTCTGATCTCCTGTTCTCCTTTCAGTTGCATAAGGCAGGGCTCTGTTCTGATTGAGAAGCAAGAGATCCTCATTCCAGAGAGGGTTCTGCCTCATACTCTGGAGGAAGGACTGATGAACAGAGCAGTCAAGAAGAATCTGAACAGACAAGCCTTGCTAGGTTTCCCCACTCTGTCTATTAGTATGAGATCATGTGCTTTTTGTCTAATCACATTTTTACATGGTGGTCAGTCATGCTTATGTAATGGAGCTGCCACAAAAATCCAAAAGAATAGGGTTTAGAGAGCTTCTGGATAGCTGGACACTTGGAGGTTTTTGAGGAAGGCACACCCAGGGAGAGCATAGAAACTTCATATACCTTCCCCCACACCTCTCCCCCATGCATGTCTTCATCTGTATCCTCTGCGATATTATTTGTAATATGTAACAGCAAATATGCTTCCCTGGGTTCTGTGATCTGCTTCAGAAAATTAATCAAACCCAAAGAGGAGAGTTGTGGAAACACCAACCTAAAACCAGTCAAAAGTTCTGGAGGCACAACAGAGAAAAAAGTATGTGTGGATGCTAGAGAAAGTGACATTTGCCCCCATTTGCAATTGTTTATACATCAATTATAAACTATTTAACCCCTTTCTTCTTATTACATAAAGAAATTGCCTTTCAAATAGTTTCATGGCCATTTTTTTCTATACACATTTTCCAAATAAATATTCTAACTGAATAAGCTTAAAATCAGTATCCAACATTTACATCATTAAAAGTTCACCTTCTTAGATTGATCTTCTTTCTAGATCTCTCTAGACTTACTGTATAAGCATCTGAGAAATCAAAAACTTCTCATTTCTAAACTGAGATGATATTCTGTCTTTTGTAAAGTTGTGTTCATGATTGTAACCTCCCAATAACTTAGTCAATGTTTTTAAAAAATCATTCCTTTATGCTGTGATACAGAGTCAAAATAAGAATAATTTGCTCAGTAATACACTCTATGACAAGGTCTCCAGACTTGCTAAGTCACATTTTGCTCTTTGCAAGGCCATTCAAATTGATACAAAAGTCATCTGTTGGAAGATGAACATTTTGCTAATCTTGTAGTAAATAAATATAGGACTTTGTTAACAAAAGTCTATCATCTGAGAATTTTTTTAAAAAAACTTTTTTTATCTTATAAGAACACAAGGCAGATGTTATATTGTCAGTTAAGTGGGAGAGAGGTTTCTTTCCAACAGTTCTCAAGTGTAGAGGTTGGAGCCCACTTATTTGGGTTCACCATCTTGCATGGGCATAGGAATGTTTTTGTACCTCTGCCATACCATCTGTAAAATGGAGATAATAACAGTACCTGATGTATAAAGGCTATTGGAGGGGCTGATTGTCCCCTCCAAATCTTGGTGTTGAAGTGCTATCTGCAATGTTGGAGGTGAGGTGCAAGATGATTGCATTATGAAGGTTGGTCCCTTGCAAATGGCTTGGTGCTGTTCTCTCCATAATGAGTACATTTTGCTCTATTAGTTCAGGCAGAAACTGGTTATTTAAAAGAGGCTGGTACTTCCTCTTCTCTTTTTTGCTCTAGCTTGTGCCATATGACATGCCTGTTCCGTCTCCACCTTCTGCCATAATTGTAAGCTTCCTGAGGCCTCATCAGAAGCCCAGAAGATGCCAGCACCAAGCCCAACCACAAGCCAAATAAAACTCCTTTTTTAATAAATTACCCCAGTCTCAGGTATTTCATTATTGCAACATAAAATGAACTGGTACAGGTTGTCTTAAGACTGAATACATTAAAACAGGTAATGTACTTGGCCAATGGCCATCATTACAGATGCTTCCAAAAGACATTGTCCATCACTTTCTACTCATGTTTATTGGGGAAACATGATATTGATTTTGAGATGGTGTATACTTCAAGGAAATTAAAAATGGAGAAAAGAGGTCACTAGCTGCGCTTGTTAGAAGAACTTCTCCATCTATTCTATGTTACAAGTTCTTAGAACAAGATTATCTACCCTAGAAAATATGAATTATTTGAAATAGAGTACTCAGCTGGGCGCAGTGGCTCACACCTGTAATCCCAGCACTCTGGGAGGCTGAGGTGGGAGGATAGCTTAAGGTCAGGAGTTTGAGACCAGTCTGAAACCTCCTCTCTACAAAAAACACAAAAATTAGCCAGGCATGGTGGTGCACATCTGTGGTCTCAGTATTTTGGGAAGCTGATACAGGAGGATCAATTGAGCCCAGGAGTTTGAGGCTGCAGTGAGCTATGACCATGTCATTACACTTCCGCTTGGATGACAGAGAGTGACTTTGTCTCTAAAAAAAAAAAAGGAAAAAAAGAAAGAAAAGTACCTAATATTCTACCATTTTAGAATCTTAGAGTTGTAAGTAACCTTCTAGTTTGTCTAGTCTAGAAGTTTATAATTAAGACCATCTGCTTTAGCATTTAAACTGGGACATTTGAAAATGCAAGGGCAGGTCTTGACCTGTCACAGTGACTAGGGTATAACACCAGCACTTAGTGCCCAGGGAATTCCTTACTCATAGTGTGCAGGACAGACCTGTAAAGCTTGGTAGAGTGTCACCCAATGAAGAATCATCCTGTCCCCAAATGCCAACAGGGCTCCTTTTGAGAAACACGGGGTCTCCAGTCTCTTACTGCTAGGTGTCCAGGGATCATGCAGCCTATTTGAATACATGCAAAAACATGAGCTTACTGCCTCAAAAGGCCGTGCACTCCACTCTAGTTCAATTCAAAATATTAGACAGTTTTTTCTTATATTGAACAATAACTATCCTCTGATCTTTATTCTGCCTGCTGTAGCCCAGAGAATAATTCCTCTGTCTGGTTAAGTGAGAAATAAAACTTGCAAATCCCCAAAGCCAATGTAAGATATTTACAAGTGATTATGTCAACGTTGCTGATCTAAGGAACCGACAGATGCTTCTCCAAACATTTCTTGCATGTTCTCTCTCTCTCTCTCTCTTTTGCTCTCTCATTCTCTAAATAAAAAAGGAGACCAAAGCACCACAATTCAGAGGAGCTGTATCTACATTTACTTTGCAGTGAAAAGTAGCTTTTGCTAATGGGATATTAAATATTTTCTCACCTGGAGGCCCATTACCAGACAGACTCTTGTTGAATGAGTAGTTCTCTACTGGGAATATATCCAAAGGAACTCAAACCATTCTACCAAAAAGAACCTGCAGATGCATGTTTGTTGCAGCTCTATTCACAATAGCAAAAACATGGAACCAACCACGCCACCCTTCGAAGCTGGACTGGATAAAAAAAATGTGGTATATATACACCATGGAATATCATGCAGTCATAAAGCAGGACAAACATATGGACTTTGCAGCAACTTGGATGGATTTCGAGTCTATCATACTCAGTGATCTATCACAGAAACAAAGAACAGAGTACCATATGTTCTCACTCATAAGCGGACCTTGAACAATTATAATACTATAAGAAAGGGATTGGCAGTAGTGGGAAACTGTCAGAGGAGGAGAGTGGGATTGGCAGTTGAAGGAAACTGCTAGGGGAGGGAAGGCCAAACCTCATCAATAAGGGTACCTGCATAATCAACGTTTGTATACCTAACCCTGAATTGTACCCCACATCTTATAAAAAAAATAAAATAAAATGAGTAGTTCTACCATGCTTATGTGGTAACTCTGGGTTTAACAAGCCTACTACCTTTAACTCACATGTATAAGATCTTCACAAGTAGTGAGAAGTTTCAGTAATGTAATTAGAGATGAGAATAACATGACATCTTTGCTATTAGCCACACATCTTAAAGGCAACAGAAGCTGAGAATAGTCCAAATCCAAGTCAAAGAACATGTCTACTATGTGGGCCTTGAAAATCCACTTATGTAATCTGAAAAGCAACTGAACGAGGTCCCCGAGTTAGTTTTGTTGTTGTGGCTCTTATGCTTTTTATTAGTGTCCAAATTCTAAGAGCACGATCCAGAACCAGTGTTAATGGTGGAATCTTTCAGACTTGCCGAGAAAACATGGTCTTCCTGCACTTAATGTCCTATAATACTAATTTTAAAAAATGGAAAACTGTCTTAATTTTATGAATCAACTATAGTATCAAAATCTGTTCGAAAAAAAGGATAGAGAATATATCCCATAGATATTTACTGGAAATTAAAAATAAAATAACAAAAATTTTTTGTATTTACTAAACATTTAATAGCTACCATGTCCTAGTAATATATTGTCTTACTAACACTGAGCCTACCCATGGGAACAGTATTATTAGTCCCATTTACAGAGGAGAAAAGCAAACTACTAATGTTAATTAACTAGTTTATAGTCACACAGTGAATGTCAGAGATGAAATTTTAAAATGTAGTTTTGGGTCGGGCATGGTGGCTCAAGCCTATAATCCCAGCACTTGGGGAGGTGGAAGCAAGAGGATTGCCTGAGTCCAGGGGTCCGAGACCAATCTGGGCAACTTTGTGAGACCTCATCTCTACAATAGATCCAAAAATTAGTCAGGCATAGTGGCACGTGCCTGTGGTTCCAGCTACTTGGGAGGGGGAGGCAGAAGGATCCCCTGAGCCCAGCAGGTCGACGCTGGGGTGGCCATGAGTGTGCCACTGCACTCCAGCCTGGGCAACAGAGTGAGATACCTACTCAACAAAAATGCAGTTCTTATCCCAAAGTTCTGGTTCTTCATTACTATTTTCAATTAACAAATTAAATTCAAGAGACTGTCAAAATTCACGATTATCTAATAGGGTTTTTTTTCCCATATACACAAAGAGAGTTGATGGTTTATGATCAGAAAAATCTAGTAATATATTAGATATCATAAAAAAAGAAAAGAAAGTCATATAAGCAAGAGAAATATTTGAAGTAATTTAAGCATTCTTTCTTTCTGAGAAGTGTTTAAAAACTGGAAATGTGACATAAATGAAATAGTTCTCATATCATAGTTATTTATACCCACAAAAATTGGGCATAAAATAAGGATATTCACAATCTACACTACTATTTATTACTGGTCTGAAAAATTCTGACCAATGTTATAAGATAAAACTCAGAAATAAGAGGTTTAATTTTGGGAACAAAAGGAAATATATATATAATTGTTTGTAATAGAAACTGTTTGCTCCCTAAAAGCCCTGGAGAATTAACTGGAAACCTATTAGTATTCACAAAACAGTTCAATAAGAAGATTGGATGTAAGATAAACATACAAAAATCAATAGCTTTCCTGTAGATCAGTGATAACCAGCTAGAAGATATAATGGAAAATATTGGAAAAACTCAATGGGTTTGTGTTTTTCAATCATTATCTGTAGTAGACATCAACAATCCGTTTTGGAGAGAGGCATTCCTTTCAGTATATCTATTTTTTAAAGTTGCAATTATAGTTATAATTTTTAAAAGGTAAGATATTATTTTTCTTCTGTAAAGATTATTTTGCTAGAAGAAAGAAAAGAGCTAAACAATGCTTTAAAAAGTTTTACTACAATTGTGAAAATCATAATGCAGGATTCTTGTTATATCCAATAACCATTTAAAAATTATTGAAGTAGCCGGGCTTGGTGGCTCAGCCTGTAATCCCGCGCCTTTGGGAGGCTGAGGTGAGTGGATTGCCTGAGCCCGCGGGTTC